>NC_134593.1:21326772-21636772 GCF_037038515.1 Microtus pennsylvanicus | reverse complement strand
CTGCGACCAATGTGCGAACAGTTCTCATGATTTCAAAGGAGTTCTCCCAGAACTCTTTAAAACGATACTCCTTATTGGCAGATTGTAAAGAAATCTTGATCTCAGATGAAAACGGTGTGGAAAAACAAAAGGGGCTAAATACACGTTGAGTGCAAAGACTCATAGAGTGCACAGCAAAGAAGCAGAGGTTCCAGGGTGTTTGAGAAAGTGAGAGGCAGAGGGTGTGAGCCCTGGTAGCAGCCCCTGGTTGTAGCTATATTTCTCTAAGGCCGTGGTCCTCAACCTTCCTAATACTGGGGCCCTTTAATACTCTTCCTTATGTAGTGCCCCCCAACCATAAAACTATTTTGTTGCTACTTCATGACTGTCATTTTACTACTGTTATGAATCAGCACGTAAATATCTGCTAGGCAGGCTATCCAGCCCTGGGGGGAGTGGTTGCATGACCCACAGGTTGCAAACTGCTGGCTTCAGGGTTCTTTGTGAATTGCTTTTACTGATGACTTTCACTATAAATTACTTTTACTAATGAGAAGAGTGGTCTTCAGAGCAGTTAAGTGACTTCCCATGGTTCACACCAAGTCAACACAAAAACCAACTGTGCAACCCACAGTCCCAGCTTCCAGGAGACTGCTCTGTGTGTATGTGCACGCGCACGCGTGTGTTTTACCACATCTTCTGGCACGTTCCACAGGCCAATACTGAGTCAGAAAGAGAAGAAGGGAGTCAGTTAAAAGTTGAATTAAGAACACGGCAATCCCATCAGCCCTGGGCCGGGAGCTGACGTTGGTTTTTATAAGGAGTCAAGGAAAAGGAATACTACAAGCAACGTCGGCATGCCGGTCAGTCCACTGGGCATGCGCAAGCCCTCACAGTCAATGATGGAAAGTTGTTCTCTTGGCATTTTACAATCGCTTGGTAAACAAATACCTCCTGGAGGGGGTTGCTCACATGCCGAGCATCCTCTGGGCCCTGGAGAGTCCCAAGAACAAGGCAGAGCCTCCTCCATCACAGAGCCACATTCTGGTTGGTGAAGACATAATAAACAAGCCAGCTAATGAATACACAAGAGGGAAGTTAGCGCTAGGCAGACAAGTAAGAAGCGATGATGTAACGGAGTCTGACAAGAGGGAAGGTGGGCTGGGCACAGTGCCGTCCTGAGTGCGGAGGGGCGGTCCCCTCCAGGAGGACGTGCTCTAGAGAACCAGGCATGCGCATTCACGTATGAAGATGGCACAGTCCTTGTTGTTCAAGCGTGTGCGTGACCGCATACAGATGATGTCTGCCTGTCCACATAATTCCAACAGCAACCAGAGAGAGCATGCTGTTCCAAGGAACCGGCTTCCCACCTACAGCAGGCTAGAAAATCTGGTCTTGGGGTCTCAAGAACAGGAGAGCTGAACCTGCCCCTCACTGGTTATAGCACTGGAAAGAGCAGGCCCTGCATCCAGGCAACACAGTAGAGCTGGCCCTGTTGACAGGACACAGGTAATCTGTCCCCCATGAAAGTGTGTGGGAGATCTGGCCCCACCCCTCATCTACCATATGGTGGAGTGGGGGAGGGAGAGAAGACACCCCCCCATCCTGTCCCTCACCACTTGGGGTCATGAGAGGGAGAGAATTGATACTGCACCTCACCCAGGCAGCGTAGGAGAGCTAAACCTCCTGGCAGGACCTAGGTGAACCAGCTCACAGGGTGTGAGAGCAGGAAAGCTGACCTCGCCTCCCTCATCAGCCATGTGTTGGCACGGGTGAGGGAAAGACGCCCTCCCTTCTCTCACTCCTGCCACATGCAGCAGGCAGGAGAGCCGGCCCTGGAACCATTAGAACAGGAGAGCTGGTCCAGCCCGTCACCAGCTGTAGCACGCAGGAGAGCAAACAGGCCCTCGCCTGGGGAGCACACAAGAGCTGAGCCTGTTGGCAGGGACACAGGTGAGCAGGTCCTGTAGACATGAGAGCAGGAAAGTGTCACCTGCCCCCTCCCTCGTATGCCATATGGTGGCTTTGGTTGAGGAAATATGACCCCTACCCCTTGCCAATTGTGGTAAGTGGGAGGGCCAACCACCAGAGAGCTGGGCCTATCCCTCATCAACTGCAGCAATTCAGACAATGGGCCTTTTACCTTACCTGGCCAGGACAGTAGAACTGGCCCTGGTGGTGTGGGTGCGGGTGAGCTGGCCCTGAGGGCTGAGAGCAGGGGAGCTGCCCCTGCTCCTTGCTGCCTGCTGCACTGGGTGAGCTGCTGGAGCAGTGCTGAAGAGCTGGCCCAGGTGGTGACGATGAGGGAAAGCTGCCAGATGACCAACCCAGCTGCCACCCAGGCCCAGAACCAGGATATGAGTTAGGCCACCCCAGCATCCACCTCATCTGTGAACAGCTGAAGGGGCCAAATCTGCACATCTAAAGCCACAGGATTTCCATGACCCGGGACAGCAACAGGATAGCCAGGAGTGGTCCCAGTGAGGGCCCAGCATCCACAGGATAGCAGAAGCCAGACCAGCAATCCAAATGCTTACAAGTACAGATGGACTGAGGGGTATACTGTGTGACTCACTGGGCTGCACCACAGCTTCCACACGGAGATTTGTTTTGTTTTCTTGGCTAGACTTTTAAATTTTGTTTTGTTTGGGGGAGGTCACAAGGGCAGAGGGTGGAGGCGAGGGGACGGGGAGAAGAGCAGGATCGGATAGGGAGAAGAATGGGATTGGGATGCATGATGTGAGATCCACAAGAATCAACACAAAGTTTAAAAAAAATAACAAACTAAAAAAACCAGTCTCTATTAGATTGAGCTGCCTACTGTTCAGTGACTTCTGCCCTGTGACAGGCTTGCCCACCCGCCTGCCAACCTCCCTCCCTTCCTTCCTCCCTTCCTTCCTTCATTTATTCATTCCTCAGGACTTGACAACAGACACTTGACACTATTCTGACCTCCTTTCTATAGGACTCTGCTTATTTTAAACAAACACAAAACCATAGGATAGAGTAGAAGTGACAGAGATAACCATGGAGACCCCTGTGGTAATCAAAGGTCCTTGCTGGGCCGTGACAGTGGGAGGAAGTGGCGAGGACATGTGATGGCCCCAAAGTGGCTGCAACACTCTCCGGAACTCTTAGGAGAAAGACAGCGGAGGGATGTTGGAATTGATGTGAGGTCTCTAACACTGACAGAGTTGGAAGCGACACAAAACTCAAAAAGTCAGTCTGCTCTGGGAATGTTAAAAGGAAACAGTTGTTTGGAAACAAATTTCAAGGGTGAAAAGAATAGCTATTGGAGTGAAATCTGTGAGCAGCCTGACCACACAGTGGAGGCTGAGCAACGTGTCACTCACAGAACTAGGGTTTAGCTCCTAGCACCTCCCATGCCCAGCACCCAACTGATAAACCCTGAGCTCCGTTAACATCAGCAGTGGGTCAATGATTCCACCCAGGGTCAAGCTGAATCCTAAATCCCAGCCCAGTCTTGTTACGATCTCCTTTGCCTTGCCCCAGCATCCCATGGTGCAAGGACCGCGTTTCCACATCACTACCTCAAGTTCACAGAGAATGTGGCACGGTTCCGATTGTATTCCCCCTAACTGGTCCCCAGATCAGGTTAGGATCAACAGACAAAAGGCAGATGGCGCAGGCCTTACCCACTGTACGCTTGATAGCGTTGATGTGGACCCTTGACACTTTGTTAGCCTCCTCTCTGTGGTTTAGCAAAATTAGCCTCCTTGGTGGGTGGAGTCATAGAGCGCTCTCCGTCGTCTTCCGGGCACCTCTTTCTCCTGCTGCCTACAGCACCAGAAATAAATCCATAAAGTCAGCCCTCTCAGGAAACATGGTCACTCCCACATTCTGCCGTCCTGCTGGCACCTGTGCAGGTGAGGTGACAATGACACACCCACCGTGTGACACTCAAGCCTCCATCTCCCTGCTCGCGGTTCCCTAATCTGGAAGGACGATGACGATTTCTCCTCAGCTCTCAGTGGACACTCTTCATACTCGACTCAACGGGACTGCTTTCTACCCATGGCGTGATTGTGTCTTCACTCAAAGTTAAGTCAACATTCTTTTCGGAGATTGGGGGAGGGGGGGTGCGAGTCAAGATAGGGTTGCTCTGTGTAACAGCTATGGCTGCCCTGGCCCTTGCTTTGTAGACCAGGTTGGACTCAAGCTTGCAGAGATCCTCCTGCCTCGGCCTCCTGAGTGCTGGCATTAAAGATGTGTGCCAACACATGCCATCTCTCTCCAGAGCATTTTAAATGGGATATCTCTGTTTACTTTGAAAAGTAAATGTAGGCATGCATTTGGAAATTGTACTTATGCGATAATAACAACATATAGTTCCTATTTTGGCATCTTTACTAAGGTTAATAATAACAACAGTGCTGTCTTAAAATTATTTTAGGTCACTTACAGTGTTTAATCCTTACTGTGTTTTTAGGTACAAAAATGATATTTCAGGTAATCAAAAATTCAACTTTTCTACTGCGGTATAATAATAAGTACTTATTCATGTGATATAATATGTGCAAAAGATGGGTGTGTAAGTAGATAAGCCACAGAAAGATTTAAAGGCTTAAAGACAGCGTGGATTTTAATCTAAATTTCTCATCTCCTAGCTGAGGGTGGCAACGGTCCTGCCATGTCCAGGAGATGCCGTTTTGCCCTAGTCCTCCTGACCTCAGAAATCTTCCCACGGCCTCTTCTGTGATGGTCCCTGAGGCTTTAGGGAGGGTCCAGCAGAGATGTCCCGTTTGTGACCGAGCATGGCACTGGCAGACTCTCTGCACGTGACCAGTGGTGACTCCGCCTTAGCCACGGTTCACTGCACAAAGCGACGTCTCTGAGGAGTGCGGCACTAATCCATGGGTGCACAGCCATGAATTTAGAGAGCGTTTTGATATTGTCCGTCTAGCAGAGTAGCAGCGATAGGCTTACGCCTGAATCCTGAGAGCTCCCCAACCACTGGTTCCGTTGCTGCACCCGGCAAGTGTTTTGTCCTTTGGAACAGGTCTTGGACCCAGTCAGAAAGCAGATGGTTACTCGTGTAACCTTCATGCGACTTTTGCAGCCGTGGGCATGTCTTGCCACACTGCCCATGATTGCGGCTCATAGGGCTCACAGTTGGGTGAGGCTCCTGGCCAACCTTCCAGCACTGTGAAAGCTAGCCAACAGAGAAGAAGCTTCCTGAGCAGTACTAACCGGTTCCCCACGTCCTGTGACCAAAGCGCATGGGGGCTTCTAACTAACCCACATTTGTAACTATGTTATTCCTGCCTCTCTGTTACAATTCTCTGTGCCAACAATCCAGAACCACTTCTGGACGTCAGCAAAAATCCTTTACATGTAACATACAATAATATTGTTCAAAACCAAGTTTTTCTGTTTTGCACCTTCCCAATCCTCATCTCACATTTCATGAAAAATCTGAGCGAGTTTCTCCCCAAAGCCTTGGGCCTTTTACCCAAGTCCCTCCTGTCCAGTCCCTCCTCCGTCCTCTCTGCCCAGCTGTGGATTACTGCTCTAGCGAACCCACGTGGTGAGGGTTCCAGGGATGGCACCACGCTCTCCTGCCAACAGTATTTGAAGAGACAGGGAAAAAACCTAAACCCTGGTGTAAACAGCACACTTAGGAAAGTAGACGATAATGTAGATCCTATTCCCATTAGCGGATTGTCAAATGCTTCCCAGGCCTGGAGGCACACGTCTGTCAACTAGCAGTTAAGAAACAGGGCCTGAGGATCAGTTGTTCAAGGTCATCCTCGGCTACGTGATGAGTCTGAAGCCATCCTGTGCTGTGAGACCCTGACTCAAAAAAAAAAGCAAAATAATTAAAATGAATGATCAAATGTGGATGGGTAGAGCATGTGACCCATGGAACACACTTGCTGGCTCTGATGTCATTATTAATTCTAAAGTCACATGCCAATAAATAGAAATTTTCTCTCTTTTTTAAGAAATCCTGCTTGGTTTAGTTGTAAAAATAGCACAGATCACCAGCCATCTTCAAAGAGTGTGAGGGCAAAGAGGGTCACACCAGTCCATCTGTCTTCACACTGGCAAATAGAGGCCTTTATTTCCGGGCCTTCATGGGGGTCTAAGCACCTGTGAGAGCCTGAGCTGGAACTGCAGCCTGGACCCTGGTTGGGCCTCAGCCTTGGTTGGAAGAGCCTGTGATCCTTGCCCATGTAGTCACAAAACCACTTCTCAAACTTGGGACAGATGTTGAAAGCAAGTTCACAGACAGGGTGTGGTTGGCACCCTTTGGCATTCTGAGTTGAACTTTCTTGGGCTTTATAGGGGCTTTATTAGCCTGGGCCCACGCAGTCATTGGCTTGCACATGTTCCTCGGGAACTTGACATTAATGCCATTGAAAGATTCCTAGATTTGTGGCCACCATTTATGTCCCGTTTTCAGGACTAGTTGCGTGTAGCCTGTCATTTCAACTGAACTCACAACTCCCAAAACACCTGGGACAAGAAGAGAAACAGAAATCTGTCTGACAAGTAATACTGAAATCCCACAATGATCTTCTATGCTATTGGAAAGGTGTGGCCATTCGAAATATTTCTGTGCACCACAAAATCCACCCTAACATTCTGTCGGGGTCCCATGCACCCGCTCTAGGAGCCTGTGCCTCCCTGGACAGGCTATGAAAGTTGGGGTACTGGAATACTCTGTCCACCTGCCTTCCCACTGCCCACTCTGTGAAGGGCAGAACTTCGGGACCTTCAGCCATCAGTGTGTCTCCAGTGCTTAGCACAGTGTCCAAGCACTACAGGAAGGCTTCAGTAAAATAAGCACTGGACATTCTGCTATAAGACAACAAAAAGAACTTCACCTAACCCTCTCTGTGCTGCCTTCTGGCCAGGAGGAAGCTCAGTGCTCCGTTCAAGGCCTGGTCTTTCTCAGCCGGCAGTTTTCACCTGCTGTTCTCTCATCTTCCTTATTCTGTGTAGTCTTTGGTTGAGAGCATGTATTTTGGTCTCAGTGCATCTGTGTAAACATCTCAGCTCTTCTTTAAATTAAACCAGAGAGCTACCCAGGTATGAGGTTACATTCCTATAACCTGAGGATTTGGGAGGCTGAGTCAGGAGGATCATGATTTTAAGACCAGCCTCGAATACACAGTGAGGTTGTCTCAAAATTAATTAATAATGATAATGTTGTCCTAGTTGGGTTTCATTATTTCATCTTAAGGTTATAGTTCATCACCAAGAGAACCAAATCATTCAAAACAGGAACCGTGGCAGAAGGCTGCTGAATCTCAGGGTCATGTTCAGCTACCTTTTTTATACACCACCTGCCCAGGGATGGTGCTGCCCACAGTGGGCTGGACCCTTCCATATCCCTTCAATCAAGACTGTTCCCCACAGACATGCCTTGGGATAACCAAGTGGAAACAATTCTTCCTGTTCTTCTTATCCTCCTCTTCTTCCTCCTCCTTCATCGTAATTTTATTTTTGACCTTTTAATTGAAATAAAGTCATTTTCATCCAATATATTCTCATCAATTTCCCCTCCCTTGTCTCATCCCAGATCCTCCCCTCCTCCCCACCTACCCTTCCCTCATTCTCTCTCTTCAGAAAACAGTGAAAGAGGATAAAAAAAACAAGGATAAGACAAAATGAACAGACTAACATACAAAAACTGAATAAAAAAAGAGAGAAACTAAGAAAGGGCACAAGAAATGCAGGCACATGCAGAGAGAACATAAAAATTCAAAATCAGAAACTGTAATATACACGCAAAAGACCAGTAAGAGAGCCAAGCATGCACATGCTTTTAATCAAAGCCACTTGGGAGGCAGGTGGTTCCCTGCGTTTGAGGCCAGCTTGATCTACAGAGTGAGTTCCAGGAGAGTCAGGGATACACAGAGAAACCCAGTCATTAAAAGAATCTCCGAAAACATTCTTGAGCTGGTTCTGTGTTGACCATCTCCTCCTGGCCATGGCACCTGCCCTGAAGTGTGGTTAGTATACTCGGTGAAACCCATTGGAAAAAACCTAGCCTTTCCTTTGCACGTGAGTGTCAACTGCAGATTACTCTTTGTCAGAAATGTGAGCACGTGGCTACTTCCTCATCCCAGTGCTGGGGCCCTGCCTGGCTTCAACCTGTGCAGGCCTTGAGCCTGCTGCCACGGTCTGTGCCCTCACACGTGACTCAGTCCTGTTACGTCTGGAAGATACTGTTCCTTTGGTGTCCTCCAGCCCCTCGGACTCTTAAAACCTTCCTGCCTCCTCTTCTGCATAGCTCTCTGAGCCCTGAGGAGAGGGAGGTAATGAAGACATTTTAGTTAGGACAGTGCTTTCCAAGGTCTCTCACTCCCTGCATGGTATTCAGATGTAGGTCTCTGTATTAGCTCCCATCTCCTTCAGAAGAACACTTCTTCGATGGTGTCTGCATGAGACTCAGGCCTACAGGTAGATCAGAATGTCATTAGGAGTCATTTTTAGAAGAACCATGATATTTAGGTTTTTCCCCAGGTCCATGACCTATTATTCTGTCTCAGGTTCTTGGCCACGTGAACAGTATTAGTCAGGGTTTCATCCCACAGAGCGGGTCTTAAATCCAATCAGATAATGGTTGGTGACTCAAACAATGTGTTTGCCATGCTACACATGCAAGCAGGGCACCAATACAGATCACCACAGGGTTTGTAGCTGGGTTGGGGTGGACCTTTCCCCTCTGGTAGCATTTAGGGTACCGTCCGGTACCAAGAACACTGGTCAGTAGCGGGGAAGCTTCAAGTTAGATGCTCGCCTGACCTCTCTGTGTTCCATGAGATATGCACATGTCGTCTCTAACAATAGGGCCTTACCATCAAGTTGTGGAGAACAACCAATGGCCTTGTCAGGGGCCCGAGTTGTTTGAGAGCCCCTTTAGCTAACAATTTAATTAAATGTAACCCAATCCTGGCACTGGGGGTGTCGCTGGGTCACAAAAGATGTCTACTTGGGGCTTTGAGAGACAATTCCTCAACTGAGGTTTTCTCTTCTCAGGCTAACAATAAAAACTACCCGGAAGGAATGTGGAACATGGAGTTAAGTTAAAGTATAGTGTGTGTGTGTGTGTGGGTGTGTGTGCCTTAGGGTTATAATTGCTGTAAAGAAACATCATGACCAAAGGCACACAAAACAGGTTTTGTTTGGCTTACACTTCCACACCACTGTTCATTGTCAAAGGAAGTCAGGACAGGAATTCAAACAGAGCAGGGACCTGAGGCCCGAGTACTGTTTACAGGCTGGCTCAGTATGCTTTCCAAGTGCATCGCAGAACAACAAAGGTGATGTGTTCAGAGTCCAGCACACAGCTCCTGATCTCAGACTGTTCACACTGTCACAGAAAGGGGATCCCTTTACCTGTCAGCACCCCGTTTCTCACCTAGCTTCAGTCAGACTTCAGGAGCACAACTAAACATATGACCAAGTGCTTTGAAAAGCCTTTGGGGTTCCCACTGCCTCCTCCTGCTCTGTCTTGAATTTCTTCCGCTGACTCCTCTGAGACATCTTCTTGGGCAAGGAATGACCAAGCGGCCTTTTGTACCTACCAGGAATCCCCCAAGGTTCATGGAGCGAGTGAGGGAAGGGAATGTCCCATGGTCCAGTTTTCCTTGTCTTCCTTCTCACAATAAGTCACAGCTCTGAAAATCCATCACTACGGACAGTGGTGTCAGGCACTTAGCCTGCATTTTCATTTGAGGCATACAAAACTCTTAGATATCTCAACCCCAAAGCCTTGTCCAACCAGTGAAGACACAGAAAAGGATTTGAGGCACACTGGCCTCTCTAGAGTGTCCCTACAGGTTTTCAAACTATGATGCCGAGGAACAAGAAAGGCCCTTTGTCAGAATTTCAGGCATGGTAGCTAGTTAGAGATTACTGTGAAGGACTAAGAGACTCCTGAAGTAGCCTTCAAATTTTTCCCCAGAAATACCTAGGCAGTGGTGGCACACACCATTAAATCCCATCACTTGGGAGGCAGAGGCAGGGGCAGGTAGATCTCTGTGAGTTCAAAGCCAGCCTGGTCTACAGAGCGAGTTCCAGGACAGGCTCCAAAGCTACAGAGAAACCTTGTTTTGAAAAACCAAAATAAATAAATAAATAAATAAAAAACCAACAACAACAAAAACCTTTCCCTGGAAGTAAGCTAGTCCTGACTTCTCATCTTTTGCTCTCAGATAAGAGAGCAGCAGATTCCAAAAGAAAATCGTGTGTTTTCTAAAGAAAGACGCGTGCCAATACGCACGTCCGAACATGCACAAACAAGTTCTAGACTTCCCCGTCAAGACTGTTTACAGGTGCTACATAACTTGTGATTTAACCGCCCAGCGTGGGTCATAAAATGTCAGCAGCTTTCAGGGCTGAAAAAACATGCCCACTCCCCAAAGAAAAGCTGCAGAGAGAGGAGTCGCTCTTTACACCCACACGGCACTTACACTTGAGTGGAACCCCCGAAAATTCCCCTAAGCATCCTATCGCTACCTATCGCTTGCATCGTTCCACGGTTTAGTCAGCAAACTGTATTTGCATACACAAATTGCCTTCTGACAAACGCACATGGACAAAATATTGCCAAGTCCCTGAGTTGTAATCTCTACCCTATTTTTCTCTTGAAATGAGTAATATTTTCCTATTTAATTTTCTTTTTGAGTACAGGAGCAACCATGTGTGATCATATATGTATGTATATCGCCACTGATATTTTGTGCACTTTTTTCTTCAATAGAGCTGGCTTTCATCACTGCTTTGCTCAGAGTGATATTTGCAAATTGGAATCAAGAAAGTTACTTCGAAAGGATTACAACAAAAGAGAAGGCCATTTGTCCTTTCTAGTTTTCAGGATGATGTTTAAAACTTTAGCCATACTTTGGAGAGGATAAAAGGCAAACGAAACGAAATAGGGCAGGCTGCTTTGTCACTTTTTCCAAACTTGTAGTCAACACTTGGGTCCTTCAAAGCACAAAGAGGACCGACTCCCAATGCACAGCATCTAAACGAGACACAGAGAACTCCGTACTGGTGTCTGTGCTGGACGAGGTCAGGCTTCTCTTGAAACGAATACAAGGAATAGCTTCCCATTCAGCCGATATTAAGCACATGTGTGGCGGCTATTGAGAAACACGTTTAGTGTGGCAGATGGCTCAGCGGTGAAGGTGCCTGTCACCAAAGCTGAGGACCAAGTTGGATACCCTGGATCCATCCAGATGATGGAAAGGAAAGCAGAGTCCTGCAAGTTATCCTGACCTAGACTCACACACACACACACACACACACACATTTAAAATAAAAATAACCATCCTTAAAGCTGAGCATGCCTGTAACCTCAGCATTCAGGAAGCTGAGATGGGAGAACCAAGAGTTTAAGGTCAGTGTAGACTACATGGTAAATGCAGGTCCAGCCTAGACTATGCATCAAGACCTTGTCTGGGCGCCCAAAGCCCTCCTAAAAAAAAGATAAAAAGAGAGACATACTTAAAACCAGCATTCTAGAAGCAGGGTACAGAGTTCCTGATGGCTGCGCATGTCTGAGCTAACACACCCATCTCAAATATTGGTCGGTTAAGTGTTTGCAGCTCTTCGTTGAGCAATTAAATTTGTGATAAGTACATTGAACAGACACACACACGCACACCCCTCTGGTAAAATAAACCAGTGGAAACACATGTGTGTGTCCCTAGCAGCACCTGGTCTGCAGACTGCGGTGGGCTTCACCATGGTGCCGATACAGAGTTTTCAGGGGAAGTGCTGAAAACGCTGGACACGGGGAGACCAGAGGCTTTCTGATTATTTCTTGCTGTGTTTGCTCTTCACGTTTCCTCCTTGACATTGGTGCCGTACTTATTGGAATGAATGTAACTCAAATTGTTGAGTTTAATTTCGTATCTCGAGTATGAGTTTGCACTTTCAGTTTGCACCAACAGAGTGTGTTGTCATGGTGAATCTGCCCTAATTCAAACGCTCCCCAAAGAGCCCAGCGTTTTCAGAATGACTCTTCTCGTTGTTTGTAGAGTACCATATAGTCTTCTGTTACTTTAGGTCAAGGCAAACAAAGTCATGTACATGAGAAGGACAGTTTTCTGTGTCTATCCACTCATGGGAAATAAGTTCTGGGGAACTCAAGGGTCTGGGCCAATGTCACAGACATTGTGTGTGAAAAAATGGGGGCCAGGACCCAGGCCTTCCTGGTTTTTCATCAACCACCCACCTACACATAGTGCAGTGAGACACCAAGAAGCGATTTCTATTCCACCTCCAGTCCCTGGGCAGCCTGCCCCACCCCCACCGTGCCAGAGTTTGTGATATATAAAAACACAGCGGTCCTACATGCTTTTTCAGAGCTTTGCCTGACTCTCTTATCCCCGTTTCCAGGACTACTCTGACTTTTCCTGTTTAAAACGTTACTAGACCTGGATGGAGGTGGGGGTTCCTTGGACTTCCCACAGGACAGGGAACCCTGATTGCTTCTCAGGCTGGGGGGAGACTTAATTGGGGGAGGGGGAAGGAAATGGGAGGCGGTGGCGGGGAAGAGACAGAAATCTTTAATAAATAAATAAATTTAAAAAAATAAAATAAAATAAAAAATAAATAAAACGTCCAGAATAAGCATTCTGGCCGTGTTTAAGTCACAGTGTGCACCCAGGAGCGTTGCAGTATGGGCTTTGGAAAAATCATTTTGGGGAATGTTTCTGAGCCTGGTTTGGAAGACGTTGTGTGTTGGAGGCTCTGTAAAGTGGGGACCGCGACTGTTTGGCTCAACGTGATAATCCAGCAACACAGGAAGCTGGCATACTTAATATCACACTACCTCGTCTAGGAGGCCAGACTGCAAATGTGGCTTGCTCCCCTCCTCCAATTAGACTTGTCTGGGTCCACGAAAACCACTGCATCCCCCATGGGCTCTGGGCATCTAAGCCGAGCAGGACTGTCAATCACTGCACGGCATATGTGCTCATGAATTCATTGTTGTAGGCCTCAAATAGGTAAAATCTTGTCAATTATATATTTTTAAAAGAAACTAACAAAACAAATATTTTCAGTTTTCATCTATTATTTTTGATCGTGGAGTTGAGTTTGTGTGTGTGTGTGTGTGTGTGTGTGTGTGTGTGTGTGTATACGTCCAGGTGGATATGGTACAACCTACATGTGGAAGTCAGAAAACAACCTTTGAGAGCTTGGACTCTATATGTACAATCTAAAGAGACCAACTCAGGGTGAGAGAGCAATGCAAGGCCGACTGGGAGTGAGGGAGGGTGGAGACATGGCCAAGAGCTGCAAACTCTAGTCACAAGATGAGTAAGTGCAAGTTCTGAGGTATAGATGGGAAATACAGAAATGTGTTTCTTAATCTGTGTCAACCACTGCACAGTATATGTGCACATGAGTTCATTGTTGTAGACCTTAAATGGGTAAAATCTTCCCAATTATATATTTTTTGAAAAACTAACAAAACAAATATTTTTATTTTTCATGTATTATTTTTTATCCTGGAGTTGAATGTGTGTGCGTGTGTGTGTGTGTGGTGTGTGTGCCCGCGCGCACATGTCCAGGTGCATGTGGTACAACCTACATGTGGAGGTCAGAAGATAACCTTTGAGAGTCAGTTCATTTGCTTCAGTTATGGGATCAAAAGATGCAAGTCAGGATGTTGGATTTGGGCAACAATCACCGTTTTGCCCTCTGATCCATCCCATTGTCCTAAATGTTTATTTTAAGGCACAGTGGAGCTTGGACTCCTATGGCATCTCTAGACGCCTCTGCAGACACATTGCCCGTGGTTCGCAGTGTGTCTAGGGCACGGAGATGTCCTCCCGCCCACACACACACACACACTAACCTGTCACTGACACCGTTTCCTCCCTTCAGGGTGTCATTCTATTCTTCCCATAGTACTTTGAGATTGTACAACCTGCCTCTGACCCACTGGTTTCAATTGGTTTTAACTGGTTTTCATCCCTTGTTTTAACCTGGAGAAGTTTAAAAAAATACACATGTCCACACAAAGATTCTAATTCAACTGACCCATGCTTTAACCTGGGATTCTGCGTGTGGGTTCTCTTTAGTTATAGTGAAACACGTATTCAGTAAAGTTGGCCATCTTTAGTATCTTCAAGTGTACAACTTCACAGTCTTGCATGGCTTCCACTGCAATGTAACTGACCGGCAGAACTTGTTCATCTCGCAAAGCTGAAGTTCTGTTCTCCATCCCTCCCTTGGTCCCTGTCAGACACCGATCTGCTTTCTGCTTCTATGATGTTGACTACCCTAGGTAAGGCCCTCACAGAACTTAAATCACATGGCGTTTTTCATTAGATGCCTGGTTTACTCACTTAGCCTAACACCCCAAAGGTCGCCTGTGCTACAAACATGGTTGCATCTTCTTTTGTAAAATGATGTGTATGTAACCCTGTCTGTATTATATTTTGTTTAGCACTTAATGAGTATCCAGATTGCCTTCTGAGCTCACCGATTGTGAACAATGTTGCTGTGGATTTGGACATGCAAAGACCTCCTCAGAACCTAGTTTTGATTCATCAGGGGTTATGTAGTCTAAATGGATCACTGACTTTGACCTTCTAAATGCCTGTAACTGATAGTGGTGATTTACTCTGCTCTGGAGAAAGGACATAGCAAGTAAAACTTTAGTGCACCCCACCCTGGCCTCACTGCAGAGCTTGGTTCATATAAAAACGCTCCCTTCCCAGGGCCTCTGTAGTCTGGTGGCATCCTTTCTTAAGCCACTACAACAGAGCTGCCTTAACCACGAGGGGCATTTTCCAAGCCCTTTAGTGGACATTTGACACTGTGAATAATGCCTAACCCTATACAGTCACTGTTTTCCCTATGAATACTACATATCCCTATGGAAATGTTAATTTATTAAAATAGAGGCAGTAATAGATTAGCAACATTGAACAATAACAGACACCAGAAAAAAAATTGTGTAGCAATATCTTTTAGCATAGCAATCTACTGTAACGAAATTGCCAGGTCACTACCTTTGTGCTTTGAGACCATCTTCAAGAGCAACCGAAATACAAGCACTGCAATTCCACAACAGCTGATCTGATAACTGGAGTAGATATAAAGTAACTAACAGGGTGGTAGATAGATATAGCACACGGGATGATTCCTGCTAGCAGGACTGGGTAGCAGGGCTTGGCATATAATTTAAAACTTGAAAATCCTTACTTCCCGAGTTCTCTATTTAACACTTTTCATACTGTAGTCAACTGCAGATGATGAAACCTTGGGAAGAAAAAGCACGAGAAAAGACAGCATGCTGTAAAATGCATGCCTTCTGCCCCAGTCTGCTTTCTGTTCCTGTGACAAAACACTCTGACCTAACAGAACTGGGGAGGAAAGAGTGGATTTCATCTTCAACCTAACAGGGCAGTCAGTGCAGAAACTCAAGGCAGGATCCTAGAGGCAGGAGTGTTGTGGAATATTATTTTAACTAGGTAAGATGTGTTACGTTTGTTTATGCTACAAAATATTACTTTAACTGTATAAGGGGTGTTACTTTTGTTTCTGCTGCGTTTGTTTAATTATGGAAAGATGTGTTGCATTTGTTTCACCTTGCCTGCCTAAGACACCTGATTGGACTAATAAAAAGTTGAATGGCCAATAGCTAGGCAGAGAAAGGACTGACAGTGCTGGCGGGCAGAGAGAATAAGTAGGAGAGAGGAAAGAATAAAAGAAGAAAGAGGAGAGAATGAGGGAGATGCCTGAGATTAAAAAAAAAATAAAAAGGCCAGGCAGCCACCAGCCTGTAGACATGAGATGCAATGAAAGTAAGATATACAGAAGGAAAGAGAGTTTAAAAAAGAAAAAAAAAAAACTCAAAGCAAAAGGTGAGTAAAGAGAAACACGTTAGTTTAAGTTTAAAAGAGCTAGCCAGAAGCAAGCCTAAGCTAGGCCGAGCATTCATAATTAACAATAAGTCTTTGTGTCGTGATTTGGGAGCTGGGTGGTGGCCCCAAAGAAAGAGTTTGTTTAGAGGCCGTGGAGGAGTGTTGCATATTGGCTTACTTCCCACGGCTTGCTCAGTTTGATTTTTCTCTCTTTTTTTGCTTTGCTATATTTTAATAATAGTAGGCTTTAAGGGATATCTTTCTAGGTCTAGTCAACATCAGACAGAAGGCACTGAGTACTCCCCAGGGTGCAGAGTTCAGTTTGCTTTCTTATGCCAGCACCTGCCCAGGAGTGACATCACCCACTGTGGGCTGGGCCCTCCCACATCAATCAAGAAAATATGCCCCACAGGTTGCCTGCAGGCCAATCCGATGGAGGCAATCCCCCAAGTAAGGTTCTCTCTTCCCAGATAATTCTAGCTTGTGTCAAATTGATAACAACACCCAGGACGGAACACCCTCTGTAAAACACTGAGCCTGATCTACATCTTTTTGCACCCTCACCATAATGAGAAAAGAGATAAGGCAAGGACACACTGAAAGTGAGAAGGTAAAACCCACGGCACTCTGGTTGGAGGGAGGGCCCCATCTGAATTATTTAAGGACTTCAGAGGCCTTTACTACTACAGAGATTGTAACACCTACTAAAAATTTATGACTAAACTGCAATTTTAAGATTTAAATCTTAAAAATGTGTAAAATTAAATCCCACCAACTTCTTCTACAATAAATATCAAGTGTTCACACCGGGGTACAGGGAAGAATGTGCCCTGGCTGGGGGCCACACAGTGAAACTCTGTCTTAAAACAAAACAAAAACAAAGGACAACTTTCAAGACATCATTTTCTTGAGGGACTCTGTCTGGATAGTGCCCACAACTTCATTTCCTTACCATTGTATATCCCTCTGGCAAGGGCCAAAACTGTACTGGAAGGCAGAGATCCAGATTCAACTAAAGTTCATCTAAAAAAAAAATAAATCCTGGCTCTGCACATACTGTTAGGGTCTGAGGCCAGGACCAGATGATGTAGTCTGAGTATTTACACTCTGCAGGGCCCTCTTCGAGATAATCACATGAGCGCCCAGGATAGGACATTATGCCTCAACATGTTGTTTGTGTCAGCTCTCTTTCCATCACTACGACCGAAATTCCTGACGTAAACAACTTCAGAGGGGAAACATGAATTTGCTCCACAGTTCTTCACCTGGTGTTCTCAGGCCACGCACCATGGCAGCAGGTGTTAAGTGGCAGACGAAGTCTCTTTGGCCAGCAGAGCACAAGGAACAACACAACCTCCTCTCTGTCTCTGTCTCTCTGTCTCTCTGTGTCTCTCTGTCTCTCTCTCTCAGTCTCTCTCAGTCTCTCTCTCTGTCTCTCTCTCTGTCTCTCTCTCTGTCTCTCTCTCTCTCAGTCTCTCTCTGTCTCTCTCTATTTCTCTCTCTCTCAGTCTCTCTCAGTCTCTCTCTCTGTGTCTCTCTCTGTCTCTCTCTCTCTGTCTCTCTCTCTGTCTCTCTCAGTCTCTCTCTGTCTCTCTCAGTCTCTCTGTCTCTCTCTCAGTCTCTCTCTCTGTCTCTCTCTCTGTCTCTCTCTCTCTCTGTCTCTCTCTGTCTCTCTCTCTGTCTCTGTCTCCGTCTCTCTCTCTCTGTCTCTGTCTCTCTCTCTCTCTCACACACACACACACACCCTGTGGCTTGCTTCCTCCTTCTAGGCCAGACTCCCATAATGGCTGCAGTAACTACCCTGTCACTGAGAAACAACACAGAGAAAGAGAAAGAGCCACGTGGGCCAGGACACAGTATCTCACCAGGATGTACAATGGAGGGAGCACAATGGAGGGAGCACAATAGAGGACCAGGAAGAAAGGAAGATTGATACTGCTGACCGCCACAATTCAGGGATCCCTTTGGGCTTCCTTTTGGAGGAGTTTGAAGGAGGTGGCTCTACACAAAAATCGTGAGTCTGTTTCTTTAGGAGCCCGAGGACTGTCCTCAGTCCCACCTCAGTGTTTCTGGGTGACCTCTAGTGAGCTCAAAAGGTAAACAGACTCTTTAATACAGTAAATAACATGGTAAGGGGCTGGGAAGATGGCTCAGTCGGTGAAGAGCCTGCTACACAAGTATGCAGGACTGAGTCTGACCACTAGCACCTCCATAAAAGGCAGGTGTGGCCCCCCCACCCCCAACACCTGTAACTTCAGTCCTGGGAAGCAGGCAGAGGCAAGAGTGAAGAGACAGGCAGATTCCTGAAGCTCATTGGCTCGCTAGCCTAGCTAATCTGTAAGTTCCAGATTCAGGAAGGAACCCTACCTCAAAAAATCAAGGAGAGGAATAAAGGAGGGCACTTGACATTTGCCTTTGGCCTCAGCATACGTGTGCACACATGTATACTCACATTCACATGCATACATACACACACATACAGACACCACATACTACATACACACACATACATACACCACATAATACATACACACACGAAATAATGATCCGAGCAACACAACAGGCTCCTGCCCGAAAGGGTCTTTTAAAAGGCATCCGAGCAAACTCATATAAAAAACATTTAAAACCCAATTAATTCAGACATCTAAACAGATCCCCCTGAAGACGTGGTGACCTGGCTCCTTATTCTCCAGCAGTCTTCAGATGAACAGCAGCACCGTGACAGTGAACAGAAAATGAGCTGTGGGAAGCTGAGATGAGGCGTGCCCAAGTCAGGAGAGAGTCAGAATCCAGGCGGCAGCCCCCTCTGTCACTCCCTCTCCCCAACACCAGTTTCGAGGGAAACCCTGAGGGCCCTGCATATGGCAGGACTCAATGGAGAAAGAGCTGAATAGGAATCAGGAGAGTTAAGGTTCCAGGGCTCCTGTTAACCCCAACTGTGATGCCGGTGATGTCACTGGGGCCTCAGAGTCCCCAGCCCAGAGAGTTCCCCGGGTGAGTACCAACATTCCTCCCCATCTTCTTCCCTGTTTCTTTTCAGAGCCAGATCTTGCTGTGCCTGAGCCCAGCCCTGACGGCCACAAAAGGGACTATTGTTGCCAACATTCCCCTGGTCTCCTGAGCTCTAGAGCTACACTCTTTCTTAGGGTTCTGGGTGAGAGACAGAATCAGCCCGATCCATAATAGATCACCAGAAACAACGCCTAAGACTCTGACTAGGGGAGATTCTGAGATTCAGGACACACTCGCTGCAGGCTGGGATACCTGTGCAGCTGGGATAACTGTGTGTTGTCAGTGGGGAGTTATCTGGCTGTGTTTGTATTCTAACGTCTGTCAGCTAAATCAGAGACCCGGATGTGAAAAAAAAATTGTAGGGGGCTCAGGAGCATCATGTAGCTTTTGACCCTCCCTTGATGACACAGGGTCAAGAAAGCAATAAATAAATAGCCGAGAGACCAAATCTAATATTCTCATTGGCAATACAGTTCTTGTTCTAAGAAGCCTTTGCTTCAAACAAAAAGAATATGTACCCATCTTCTTCACAGCCATATTTGGAAATGTTAAAGATGCAGACCATAAAATTGAGAAGTATCTGGAATAAACAGCTTTCTATTTTAAAAGTGCCATGCCTATAGACATCACAGAACCAATACTGCCCGTTAGCCGCTATTTCAGGTCTGTGAGAGGACCACTCTGACAGGGAAACATGCTTGCTTCCATGTCTGCCATGGTGGGCAGGCTCAAACAGCCTGGCTTAGGTTAACCTCAGATCAGAAATTACAGAATTCTCAAGGTCTTCTATAAAAATTGAGTTGCTAAAACACTGTCCCTGACACACAGCTAAGTATGGTGTCCATGTCCCTGTGGTGCCCACAAAACAAGTCGGACCCTAACAAGATACAAATTTGCTTGTGGCCCACTAAGGCCATAAAAACCCCGCTATGGGAAAGAGTGATCCAGATAGCTCTACAGTGTGTTCTAGTATCTGCTGGGACATGAACTTCTGGGGCTTGGTCTTTCCTAAGTTTTGAATTCATCCCATTGGGTAACGGGCTCTGTTTAAGCGGTTGCTGTGGAAAGACCCAATGCATCATGGTCTGCATCCCTCCTGCCAGTGGACAGCAGCTAAAGCCCCTTCCCTCGCTTCTATGTGGAGCACTAACACTTGGTTCTTACTATCAAGCGGTTGCTGCTGTAACCTGTAGAGAGGTCTGACTTCTCGGGGATATACACATTCCAGGCAATAAGCACGGAAAGCACTGACAGTCAACAGTCACCAGCTGCCGTGGAGCAACTCACTAGAGCTGGGATTCAGAGGTGCTTTCTCCCCAGGAACTCGCATGAGAGTTCTGTTTTGAGAGGCATGCAAAAAAATTTCTTTCACTATTTTTAAAATTAGTATGCAGCAAAGGGATGGGAGAGATAACTCGGTGGCTAAGAGCACTTGTTGCTCTTCCAGAAGACTCAGGTTTGGTTCCAAGCATGCACATGGCGGCTCCCATCATCTCTGACTCAAGTCCAGGAGCTCCCGGGCTCCCTTCTGTCCTCCTCGGGCATCAGGCACACATGTGATACACAGACATATGTACAAGTAAAACACACACATAGAATAAATAAAATTTAAAAATAGAATCACACTAAGTAGTAAGTTTCATTGTGGCATTGTCTACATATGCCTCGTTTTCCTTGGACCTTGCCCATCGCCCGCCTCCACTTACCCTCCCCACTCTCACAGGTCTCCTATCTCCCCACAGGGGTCTCCTCTCTGTTTTCATGTCACACGTTTGCCACTACTCTCTTGCTCTCCTCTCACTCCCCCCTCCCTTAACCTGTCCGTCAAGGTTCCCTTTCCAGTTTCAGGACACACAGACACACACACACACGCACAACACATTTCTAGAGTCCACCTAGGAAAGGAAACATAATCTTTCTCAGTGAAGCCTGTTTTGCTTAACATACTGATCTCTAGTTGCAATCATTGTTCTGCAAGAGTTTAATCCCTACATCACGTGGTCTTGGTATTAGCAGAGTGGAGACTTAACCCAGCCTGGTGTTTAGAAGCGAGGCCTTTGGAAAGGACTGTGTTTAATCAAGGTCACTAGAGTTCAGCCTCCCTGGTTGCTTCATAAAAAGACAGACATAAACCAATCACAGATGCTCCATATTTCTCGCCACCTCAGGGCTCTGCCAGGAACAAAGACCACTGCCAGAGCTGGCCCCTACATCTTTCACTTGCAGAACCTTTAGCTAAACAAATCTATTGTCTTCATGGATTCAGCCTGCCTCAAGCGTTTTGTTATAGATTTTGGGTTGTTGTTGTTGTTGTTGTTGTTGTTGTTGTTGTTGTTTTTAAGTAGGCTAATACAGCATGCTAGAAACCAATAGGGTCAAGATTTATGTTCAAGCTTTTTCCCTCTGGAAAGAAAACCCTGCAAGGACAGAGACTTTCATCAGTTACTGTCTCTGTAGCCACATGACACCTGAGATAACACTTGCCTGATAAATACATGAGTTCTCTTCACACCAAAGGAGTAGCCGGAGTTAGAGACATGGGCTTCACCCAGAGGATCAATCAGTCCAAGGCAGACTTCATGAGAGCAACAGCTTTTGCATGAAGACCATCATCTTCCACCGTGCTCCTGAGGAGGACTGGGGGATCTTCCTTTCTTTCTGCCATACTGCCCTTCTCTTTAGCAATTCTGGCTTAGGTCACTCCTGAAATGTGGTCAGTGTTTAAACATAGCGGTTAGCGTCTAATAACTCAATCATTAGATTGCTCTGTCATTTGCACATTACAGAGACCCTGACATCAAGTCACAATACCCCAAATCCCCTTTGGATTATGTTAAGGCAGTTTCCCTGATGCCTTGTAATTACTACAGAGTCACTCTTTCCAAACTAGACAGAAGCTTGAGAAGCCTCATCCCTCTCCCCCTGCTCCAGCAGAGGGCTGCCTAACTGGTCACCCACCATGGTCTCAGGAGCCTTCTTAAATTAACATTTTGGGTTGCCTTAAAATGGCATCTAGCACCTCTCATTTCTGGGTGAGACTCACACAGATCTACTGGGCACAAGTGGAAAACTGCTCTTACACCCACACACTATACTAAGGTGACTGACCACATTTGAAAGTCTAGGCCGATTCTCCCACAGAGTCAAATTTAGCCCAGAGAACAACTCTGTGCACTCTGACATTCAAAATAATGCTTGCTAAAAAGCATGGGGCGGAGGGGTTGCAACAGGAGGCACATTATTACTGAACCAACTCCTACATAGGCTCTGTCTTAGTCATCAGAAACATGCTCACACCCTCTGCCTCACTCCACAGCTCCCCGCTTTTCTCAGTTCAGTCACCCAGGACACAGGTTTCTCATACTTGGTGTGCCTTAGGGACAGTCAACTTAGGGACAGTCAGAGGGTACCAGGGTTTTAAGGATAGCTCACCTCAAAAGAAGAAAAAAAATTACACTCATACAGGAATGTCTTGGTTCCACAACAGAACCAGCATTTGTAGCCTGACCATCACCAGGACTGAACACCAAAGCAGCAACTTTAAATTTCATTATGACTTAAAACCAGTTCTGTGGCTTGACTGCTTCTTGGTCTTGGACCACCTGCCAGATTTAACCAATTGCCAGCCACACAAGCAGATAGCATTGATAAGGGTAACAGCTCTTGTAGGCGGTACTGATTGAGCCCCATTCAGTTAACTACAAGGAAAATCATATTTATATTAAAAACAAATTAGCTACACTTGACTCAGAGACCATCAGGAACCCAAGCAATGTATCTGCCTCTCTCTCTGTCTCTCTCTCTCTTTCTCTCTCCCTCTCTTCCTCCCCCTCCCTCCCTCCTCATCTAATCTCTCTCCACATTTTAGTTATATTTTTTTTCCCTTCATCAACTGGCTTCCCTCACCACTTAAATTTAAACCTGACAAAAATGGCTACTCAGCTGTCAATCTTCCCATGATCTTAGCTAGCTGGCCAAGGCTTCCCTTTCATCTCTCTATTCTAACAACACATTAAAAACCTCGGCAGGTCAGAGCACACGAGTCCTGGTAACTAACTGGTTAAACAAGGTGGAGACTGGAAATATCCCTGTGTGTGAAAGCAGCTAACTACCCAGGTCTAGTAGCTGAGGTAGGTCTAGAAGAAAGGGAGTGGGGGAGATAAGCAGGTGGAATTATGTCATTAAAAAACACAATTGCTAAGGACGACAGGGGTCACTGTGAACGGGCACACAAACACCTGGTATCTCCAGGACAAATGATTGAAACTTTTGAACATTAAAGAAAATTTGCTGAGAGCCACGATCTAAAATTAAAATTTCACATGAGCCCTTCCCCATTATTAAAAATAAAATTAGACAAGCCAGACTTTTAAGACCAGTTTTACATGGCTATTGTCAACAGAGTTCTAAAAGGTCTGGAAGCCTCCAGTCCATCTCTGTGAGCTCTGGGCCCTTTCAGAAAGCCGTTCATCAGAGAACATCAATATGCTTCCTCCAAATGATCCCACCACCAAGAACCTAACCCATTAGATTCACAATCTGGAATAAGATCACTAAACATTGGCTAATATCTCTCACCCCTTTGTGTACAACCCACACCTCCTTCAGCTCAAAGGTGGTCAGAAAAAAAAGACCAGGGCAACTTGGCCCTTTTTCTGCCTGCCGATTCTTTGCACATCCACCAGTTTTCATTCTGATATTAAGAATAATGTCTACAATGTGATAACAACACAGTCCCAATTTGAATGTGGCTTAGAGCCATAAAAGCAAGCATCAGGGGCCATCTCTGCTGCATAAGCCTTGCAGCATTGGTCCCCATGGGATAAAGTAGCCCGGGGCTCCATGAGAGAACTGTAGTTTTAAGTACCCAGTGGCCCGCAGCTGAACTTACCCCTTGCTGATTTTCCTCTTATAATCTAAATCTGGAAAGGTGCTGCCTGCCAACAGCGCACTACCAAGTCATTCAGCAAAATGCTCTCGTGCCATAAAAGCATGCTTGTGCATCAAAAAAAATAAAAAAAATAAAATTGTAAAAAAAAAAAATACAGCTAAGAACTCTGCAAAGGCTGCACTTCAGACAGCCGAGATACTTCTGCTGAGATTCTTTGTTGCTTAGCCTGGCGGCACCTGCATACAACATATAACCGAGGGTCTCTCTGCAGGGTCACAGCTGACCCTGCATCTGACCTTTGTTGTGACTGAGCTGGCCACGGGGCAACCCAACCAGGCTGGCCTGGGAGCTTCATTCTGGCTCTCTCGTTAGTCTAACTTCACAACACAAGTGCCACTCTGCTGCCCAGTCGTTGGCAAGGGGAAAAACAGACACAAATTATAAGGGAAGAGCAGAGGAACTTCTGAGAAACTGTGCTGGCAATGTTCAAGAAACCATGGTCCTTCAAAGGTAGAGCGGGGTCGAGAGATGGGTAAAAGGCCTCACTCTTGAGTCTGTCCCCTAAGCCCATGTAAAAAGTCAGCTGCCGTAGCCTGTACCTACAATCCCCACACTACTGCAGAGAGGTCTTATAACATAAGTAATTAAAACCCGGAGACAGATATTGGGGTCCAAACTGAAGATCAGAAAGGCAAAGCAGCCATCCTCTAGAGAGTTCTTACTTCTACCAAGGCTCAGACAAACAAGGGGGGATCCTGTCCTCGGAGTGACTGTAGACCGCTCTGTGCCCCACCAGACCTCAGACTGCAAGCCCTCCAGACCACACTGAACTCCTGTCTCCTAGTCCTCTCTAGTGCTGGGATTAAAGGTGTGCCGTTCCGAGTGTTGGACAATCCTGGAGCTATAGTTACAGGTAGTTGTGAGCTGCCTATAGCCAGTGCTCTTGTCTGGAGAGCCATCCCTCCAGTCTCCCCACCTTTTATTTTTTTAAGTTGTATTTACTTATTCTCTCTCTTTCTGTCTCTATGTGTGTGGGGCATGGATGTGTGTGTGTGTGTGTGTGTGTGTGTGTGTGTGTGTGTGTGTGTGTGTGTGTGTCTATATTGTGAACATGTATGTGAGGTACGTGTATGGTATACATGTGTGTACATGTCTGGCATACACATGTATACGTACATGCATAGATACAGATGTGCATGCATGTATGAGGAGGCTGAAATTCTATCCGGTTCCACTTTATTTTGACTATAGGATCTCTCAGTGAACCTGGAGATTACCAGTTTGGCAAGACTAGCTGGGCAGCCAGCTCTAGGGATCCTCACGCCAGGCATCCTGGCACCAGGAGTACTGGTTTGCAACCCCACCAACAAAGCTGAGATTTTGATAATGACTGCACTAAAATTTTATAAAACAGTCATTACAATAATATGGGCCTAAGACACCCTGCTTGCCTTTTACTTAGACTTCCCTTAATTTCTTACAACCATGTTTTGTGGGCTTAAGGGTATAAGTTTTAGACTTCCTTTGTGAGAATCATCCCAAAGTATTTTATTATACTTGATCCTCCTTAAGTGAAGTAACTTTGTTGAATTGTTCTACACAGTTCATTGCTACTATATAGAAATAGAAATGAGTTTTATATCCACCTTGTGGCCTATAAATTTAATGATCTGCATTATTATGTCTCTATATTAGTTTAATTTTCTATTGCTATGGTAAAATACCAGGACCAAAAGCAACTTAAGAAATAGAGTTCACATTCACTTTTACAATGAAGTTGCTAGGTATTGTACAAATACAGATTTATCTCCACATTCTGCGATGATGAACCTCACCTAACTGTGTTGTCTTGGAATACTCACTAATAAGAATTTGAAGTCATAATCTCTAAAAAAAATAAAAGCTATAAAGAGGTATACTATATTTTTAGTCATCTAAATCATGTACAATGCAGTATTTTAAAATATCAATAAATGTAATGGGAATTTGTTCTTCAAAAAAAGAAGAAGAGGAGGAGGAGGAGGAGGAAGAAGAGGAGGAGGAGGAATAGGAGGAGGAGGAGAAGGAGAAGGAGAAGGAGAAGGAGAAGAAGAAGAAGAAGAAGAAGAAGAAGAAGAAGAAGAAGAAGAAGAAGAAGAAGAAGAAGAAAGAATTTGTGCTTCCAAAAAAAGAAAAAGAAGAAGAGGAGGAGGAGGAGGAGGAGGAGGAGGAGGAGAAGGAGAAGAAGAAGAAAAAGAAAGAAAGGAAGGAAGGAAGGAAGGAAGGAAGGAAGGAAGGAAGAAAGAAAGAAAGAAAGAAAGAAAGAAAGAAAGAAAGAAAGAAAGAAAGAAAGAGAGTTCCCTTTGGCTGCTAGTTCCAGAGAGGTAAGAGTCCATCATAGGGAGTGCCAGGAGTCAGGAGGGCATGGCAGCAGGCAGAGTGGGAAGCTGAGAGATCGCCTGTTAACTGTAAACACAGAACAGAGAAAGCAAGCTAGGAGTGAAGCTAAGAACTCTCAAAGTCCACCCCCAATGATGTACTTCCTCCAGCAAGGTGATACCACCTTCCCCAACAGCAGCACCAACTGGGGACCAGGTATTCAAATACCTGAGCCTATGGGGGACATTTCTCACCCTAAGTACCACACGTAATCCTGCTTTACCGATTCCTTAGGGTTTCTAAACACAAGACCACCCCATCTAAAATTACATCATTGTAATTCTTTAGAACTAGATCCAAATTACTCCCTGCCTAGTTGCTCCAGTTAGAAGTTTCAGGATGGTATCAAATAAAAAACAGTGAAAATGAACAAATTTGGCTTATATCTGTCACTAGAGAGCAAGCTTCCAACCTTTTATTGTACATAATGTTAGCAATGGGATTTTTATAGAGGTTCTTCACTAGGTATGAATAAGTTTCCTTGTATTTCTAGTTTATCGCATAACAAAAGGGTGTCGAATTTTGTCAGATGGTTTTTCTGCCTGTATCAAAATGAAACATGACATTTTTTACTTTATTAATATGACACATTGTGTTGATTAATTTTCATATTATATCATACCATTTCTGCCTTGTGTCCCTCAGATACAGCATAGCTGGCAATGGCATGTAACCCTTAGTACAAGTTTCTCAATTTGGTTTGCTTATATTTTGTGAAGATAAATGCATTTATGCTCCAAAGGTGCACTGAATTAGCAATCAAAAATCGTCCTACAAAAAAACACCTTTGCACATTGGGGAGTGTGATGGTTACACATTTTTGTGAGCGTTCATGATTTTATTCCATTGGGGTCACCAAATATGCTTCTTAATGCCTAAATGTGCTTAAAATGATCTATACTAGTTTTATATCAATAAATATATGGCTTGACATAAACTCTATCACAGAGAACATCCCAGTGCCCTTGAGAGAATGTGTGTTCTGCTCTTGTTGGCTAAAGTGTTCTACATATGTCTATTAGACATATGTCTGTTTAATGGTGTTGTTAAACCTGCCTATGTTGATATTTTGCCTAATTGTCTTACTCAATATTAATAGATTAGTAAAACTTCTCACTACTTTCTTAGTTTTTTTTTTCTAATTTGGTACATTTTGACTTTGTATATTTTGTGATTGTATTCTTAGATGCTCAAATGCTTATGAATTTTATGTCTTTTTGACAGATTGACCTTTTGTGTATATGTATGCAGGTATGTGTTCATGTTCACGTGTGTGGTGGTTGAAAGCAAATGTCCCCCACAGGGAGTGCCACTGTTTGGAGACGTGGCTTTGTTGGAGTAGGTATGGCCTTGTTGGAGGAAGTGTGTCACTGTGAAGGCAGTCTTCGAGGTTTCATTTATGCTAAAGTTTCACTCATGTGATAATCAGTCCACTTCCTGTTACTTTCTGGTCAAGATGTAGCTGGCACCGTCTGCCTGCACGTCACAACTATGCTCCCCACCATGATGATAATGGACTGACCCTCTGAACTGCAAGCTGCCACCTCAATTAAATGTTTTCCTTTTTAAGAGTTGCCATGGTCATGGTGTCTCTTCACAGCAATAGAAACCCTAAGATGACATGTATATACTAGTGCATGTGTGTGGAGCCCATCAAAAAAAGGTTCTTGTTCTCCCAACACTTCTGTATGCAACATCTTGATCTTGTCAGACCACCAGCATCTTCAGATGCTTGCACCAGGTACCACCCTGAAATTTCACATTAGTCCAAGAAGAGTGTCTGGGAAATACTTGACTGAGGATGAACTCAACCCTGATCCTTAAGGAGATTCGCAGAAAAAGACTTCACTTAAGAATGTGAAGAAGTTTGTTGTTGGCCAGCATTTCATCTTAGGACAAGAATGCTTACAAAGAGATCACCCCGTGATTTTAGGTCAACACTACTACTGACTGGATAGACTCTGGGGTTAACTTTAGAGCTTTGCAATGCTTTTCTTGTGTTATAATGAAAATGGCCCTGGAGGAAAGACTATTGACACAGATACCTGCAGTGGTGAGGGCCCAGTGCAAAAAGCTGCTCTATCTAGCATACTCAAGATCTCTATGGTCCAGGACACACTCCCCCTGCATGCTTCTTACTGAGAGAGGGGCCAAAATACTTACCACTTGATCTTCAGGAAGTTTCCATCTTTCTCACAAGGAGCCTGATGGGCCACAAATTACCACACTGAGGAACCACACCAGCTGCCTTAGGGGCAAGCTTCTGCTTCCGAGGAGATACAACCTGTCTGAAGGTTGCCGGGCAGGTGGTTTCAGTTACATCTAGAGCAGGGGCAAGCACTAGACTTTGATTTCATCGGGAGATTTTTTTCTAAACAAAAGGAATATGCAAGGCGCAGCACCTGTGTTTGCTGAGCATTAAATCAATAAGCTGTCCTCACTAAAGGCTTTGACTAATTAAAAATTAGATCACTGTATCCAGAACATGCGGTGGAAACACCACATAACAGGTTCTTTAGATACGCATGTGCAACATAGTCTCTAAAGTTTATAAGCATCTGTATGTAACTCTGCCTTCGAGAGTGTGTTACTTCAACCTCAGGACATATACCATGTCTGGGAAGCTGATAGAACTCCTTGTTAAACCCAGACAAGATTCCCAAGTTTATACACAATATGCAATTTTGGGAATTTACTTTTTAGTACTACCAAATTAAATCGTGTGAGGCAAGTAGGCTAAGTGAAAATAAATAAATCACATGGTTTTTTTTTAATGGCTGTTTGTCCAAAAATCAAGAGAAAATCACATAACTCATAATATATGTAGCCTGACCTTAGAAAGTGTCTCATCATCTAACAATATGTGGTTTTATAAAACAAACTCCTACACAGAAATAGAACAGCTTTTGACTCAAAAGTGTATATGGTTCTGCAGCTAAAAATAGCAGAAAAGACTTGAGCTTGGAAAGACAGTCATCTCCTGGGGACAAAATTTGTTATGCTTCCTGAGTTTGCATACTGAAGAGCTGTACTGTTTCTAAGACTTTTTACAAGAATCAAACAAAACTTAAAAGAGAAAACCCCTCTTCGGGAGGTTTTACAATGTTTTGAAAATTGCACAGTATATTCTAGACGTAATTTAACCAGTTTGCATTGTGCCGTGCCGTCGTGTATACTTTCAAATACTTTTTAAAAGCCCTGGAAGGATTTGTAAGAATGCGCTCAGCAGAGTGTACACGCTCATGAACACGTGGCATGCCAGCTCCCGGCCCTCACTTTCTCCAAGTCCCACCAGACAGAGTCCCTAGGGACCTCTGTGCTCCAGCCTGGGAGGGAGGCCACCTTGATACCAGGGTGGGAGGGGAAAGCTGCTGACTCACAACCAAATGGCTGCTCTCCCTCCCCAGTCCTGCGGAGAAAGCCACCCTGTGATAGGAAAACTGTCCTTGCTCTCTTGGTGACATTGTGGAAAGGAACACTCCCAGGAACTCCCACTACCACCCCCAGCGCTCACAGTGCGCGGGCGCAGAAGGATGAAAATCAGAACAAGTTAAACAGAGAGGAGCTAGGGAGAAGAAGGAAGCACAAGCGTGGACCTTCCATCCTTGCCGGGGGTTGGACTGGAAAATCCCCTGCCCCGCCCCACTGTGACATGCTTGTCCCGAGTGGCTGCTGACCCAGTAGGTCTGTGTAAAAGCCTTCATCCAGACTCTTACAAACGTGTGTTTTTAAAACCAGTTTATCTTCCAAAACCTCTTCCCTTTCTCGCTCACATCTTGTCATGAAGATGAGCTGCCCGAGAGTGCACTTAAGCCTTCTGGAAGAAAGGTATTTTTGTCGAGGCTGGTCTCCGACAACCTCCAGCTTCAAGGCCTTATGTCTGCTCATATGAAAACCACGGAAAAGCTTACACCAAGCGCTCTCACCTCGTGAGTCCTCAGCATAAACACATGAGTGAGAAGCCCTGCGCCTGTGACTGGGGAGGCTGTACGTGGTCTTTCTTCCACTCTGATGAGCTTGGACGACAAAGATGGATCTACACCAGAGACTGACCACATAAAGGCTCAGAATGTGGCTGACAGTTCCTGAGATCCGACCATCTCAAGAAACACCAAAAATCTCATCAGCGCATGCCAGACTCCCCAACACCTCAGGCCAACAGCGAACAGACAGACGGATGGTCCTCTTGTTCTTGGTCAGGAGCGTTTAGCTACCTTTCTTGGATTCTCTAAACTAAGAACCTGTGGTCCAAGACTGGGTCATCTCTGGGGTAATTAAAAGTTCAGATGGAAACAGGAAGTGGTGGGGAAGCTCACATGAAGCTCTTGACACCATTGTGGATTCCTCAAAATCTGGTACCTCTCAGGAATTAGTGACTTCTGCCATTTAGCCAGATGAGAAGATGGAGCCATGGACCGGACTTAATTAGAAAGTTCTTTTCTCCTATCAGTCAACAGCAGGGAACACTCGCATGCCTGCCTGTTCCCTGAAACCCATGTTCTCTCCCTGGGTCTTCCACAGTATTCAGGGCCAGATCATGGGAAAGATATCTTAGTATTAGAAGGTACTGAAAACAGTCCGGGCACTTCATCAGGCTCCCTCTGGCCCAGAGTTTCTCTTCCCAGCTCTTAACCGGAATGCTACACTTGAGGACATGGCATCTGGCATTCCATGGGGCCACCAAAACCAAGCCAAAATCAGTCTCATAAGGGAAACTTCAGGGAAGGGGAGATTGGAGGGAGGCAGGTAGTGATACTCTTTCTCTCTATCCCCATGAATTGTTTCAAGTATTGTTTGTCTCCAACAGCAGTCCGGGGAGACCTCCCCAGCAGCCTGCAGACACGCCCTTCAAGGTTGGCCATGAAGCAGTGTCCACCATGGAAATGTGTTGCCTTGGGCCACTTTACGTTCTTTTCCTTCCACTTGATCTCCCTCCTACACCTTGGTGTTGAATGTCCCCAATAAACTCAGTGTATATGCTGTGTATAAGTTGGCGTGGGGAATGGGAGGGCTCAGGGCAAATTCCCACCATAACGTCTTCTCTACCTGGCCCAGGTATCAGGTTACAGATTTTTCACTTATGTATCTTTTAAAAAGTATATTTATTGCCTGCACATGTGTGGAGGTCAGAGAGACAACTTTGAGGAGTTAGTGATCTTCTAGCACGCATGACCCTAGCATTGAATTCAGGCTGTCAGTCTCGGCAGCAAGCACCTTTCTCTCATGAACCATCTTGTTGCCTTTGTTTGGTTTTGCTTTTGAAAAAGGGCTTCTCTGTGGAGCTCAGGCTGAGTTTCAGGTGTGAGCACTCACCCAGTTTCAGGTTGCCTCCCCTCCCTTCCTGTCCCCTCCCCTCCCCTCTGGTTTTGGGAGATCATAACTGTTCTGGTAACTCACCCTGGCTGTCTAGAACTCCTTCTGGATTCAGTGGGCCATTTAACTGAGCATTAAGCCAACATAAAAGAGCTTGGCCTTAAGTCATCTTCCTTGTAGGAGCTCAACAAAGGTTTATTAAGTTGTGAAAAAGATAATGAGCTTGACCAAGCCACCCAGTGGCAGAGCCAGAAACCCAAATATGTCTGCCCCCAAAGTGGGTTTCTTCCCTAAGAGCTGGCACCTTCCATGTGTGTTCAATAGACCCAGACCCAGTCCTGTGCCAGGTATTGGCTACAGAAAAGTGACTACGTCTTACACTTAAGGGACCATGTTGGGCCCACCAATTCACAAGCCTCCACAGCACAAGACATGGGTGCAGGCACAGCTGAAAGATGTACCAGGAAGAACAGGCCTCGGTGTCTGAGCTAGACCTTAACCACGGAGGCCTTGCCATGTCTCATTCCCAGACACCCTTGGTTGAGCGTCCTGAGCATTGAAGAGTTCGAGGCACAGTCACCCTGACTTTAAGGAACAGAAAAGACCAGAACTGGCCTCTGCCTGTGGATGTGGGAAGCTACTGTTGGAAGTGGCGTGTGTTAGCCTGGAGTGGTGGTGCATGCCTGGAAACCCAGCACTCAGGAGATGGAAGCAGATTAGGAGCTTGAAATGACTAAAAGTGACAGATGACGAATGAGAAGATTAATTCCCTTTCTATTGTGATGTCTACCATATATGAAAAGTGTCTTTAAAAAATTTTTTGACATTTTGCCTGTACATGTACCACAGTGCTTGAATGGAGGTCAGATGATAGCTCACCGGAGTTTCCCTCCTATCATGGAGGTCCCAGGGATCAAACTCAAGTCTTCAGGCTTGCTGGCAAGCAGTTTTACGATCCACTGGACCATGTTGCAGGCCCATATATGAAAAAAAAATGTGTGAACATTTCTTATGTAGCCCCAAGCTGGCTCTGAACTATGTCACCAAGGGTAACATTTAATTTATTCTTTCTCCAAGTGCCAGGATTACAGGTACCTGCCAACTCCACAGGTATGTGCTGGGGAGAGACCAGGGCTTCAGTAACACTAGCCAAAGACACTATACCAAACTACACCTGCAGTGGAAAGCTTGTATCTATGATGCAATTTAAAGAATACGTATTTGCCTTTTTAAGTCACTCAAGGCAAAGAATTTGTTTATTTATTTGAGTCTTTTTTTTATCCTCCAGAGATGTAACCACTCTTGGATCTTGGTAAAGCTGGTGTTGTTATTGTCTTTATCACATATGAATCTATCACTAAGCAATACAGTGATTGGTTTTGTATGGTTTTACTATTTTTACTCTGTCTGAGGGTCAATAAGTTTAATATGAAGAGAAAAAAAAGAATGGTTACCCTGGGGAACTCAGTAGGTAAGAGTGTTTGCTGTACGGATATAGTAACTTGCATTTACATCCCTGACAGATACATTTTCAAAAGTTATATGTGGCCGCATGGTGTCTGTCACCCCGTGCTGGGGGTGGAAGCAGGAAGACCCAGGACTTCTTTGGCCTGGCAGCCTTTGAAAGGGTGAGCTCTGGGTTCAGTCACAGACCCTGTCTCTAGAAACTAAGGCAGGAAGTGGTAGATCAGGACAGTCAACTTATTCCTCTGGACTCCATGCACACACACACGCACACACATGCATGAACACACACCCACGCATGCACGCGCATGCACACACATGAATGGTTATCCCAAGAAGAGAAAAAAGGAATTTTAGACAATAAACTTACAAACTACTTCCAAGAGCAGTTGTAGCAGGCAGGAGTAACTAAAAACAAAGAATCTAAGGCTTTATCTCAGCCTGTTCCCTATAAATGAGAAAAATCATGCATCACCTTTTTTAAAATACCAGAAAGCAGGAGACGCCCTTCGTCTAAACGTGGCCAGTACCTTCACTTGCTCCTCCCTGGCCAGTGTTGGAGGAGAGGAATGTTCAGGACACCCTGTTCATCTACTTATCAACATGTAGAAAGACTGGTCTTAGTCTCTAGAAGCTGACAGTTTGACCCAGCTGTCCTCAGCCTTCTGGCTCACATACAAGCCAGGCAGTTCTTCGTGTTGTAGGTACTGATATTTGGCAACATCCCTAGGTTCTACCCCCTAACTGCCAGTAGCTCTCCTCTGCCCCATCTACAGATATGGTTATCTACAAACATGGTCAAATGTTCCCGGGTGAAAAGACTGAATCTTGCTATGAAAATTCAGCCCTGTGTCATTCATTGCGGGGGACCAGTTCTTTACATTTATTTGTAGTTTTGGAAAATGCATTTGACCTGAAGCAGTTTCTATTCCTATTATCAGGTTCTGGAAAGTCAGAGGAGCATTGCTAGCAGTGTACATGTTAGTGTGTGTTATCAGTAGAGGAACTGTTCTTCTTGTCACCATTGTACAGGGATGATGGAGCCTTCAAACCATCCAGACAAAGGAAGAGCAATGAACTCCTGGCATTCTCCCCATTAAAATAATTTATTAAGATCATGAAAACTTACAGAGCTAATAAAATTGTTGAGAGTGTAGGTGCTTTTTCAAGGGCATAGAGAATCAGAGAACAGAGAATGTTTGGAAATACGTACCCCAGCCCTTCAGGCTTCTACATGATCCTCTCCCAAGTCTTAAGGTGTGTTCCAAAGGGGCCTGAAAGACAACATCATTGTGACCTTTTCAGAAAATCTTGTTTTTCTTGGATAATAATAAAATGAAACCAATGAATATAGCTTTGGGAGCAGTTTGACATACATTCTAAGAAGGGAAATGTTCATTGGTTTGACTTGACTCAGAAATCGTAGCATCCAGAGGTGAAAATGAGTTCTAAACTATCTGCCATCAAGACTGCTTTTGATTTCTTTCAGGCAGGCTTTGACGGAGGTGATGAAGTGCAGAAATTCTGAAGCGGCCTGGAATGTGGGTGCTCTGAACTGAACCATATGCTTTCAAAGCCTCACAAGCAGATGGCAAAGGTGTTAGCCTTTTTGGAATGGGGACGGCTGACTTTAGATTCATCCAGATGGGCTAAGACACAAAGTGCCAATCAGGGTCAGGAAAGCACGGATGATCAACCAACCAGGTAGAGTGGGTGTAAGAATGTATGGGGAGCAGAAGGGTCCCCTCGTGGCTTGCCCACTGTGAGCCTCTTGATCAAAGCATGGAGGTTAGTCATGGAGTCAGTTGTTCAAGACGTGGAGCTGAAAAGAAAATCTTCCTCCAGACCTGGGGCCATCAGAAACTCCAAAGGCAATCCTATTGATTCACAGTTACTTTATTAGAAAAATACTTACTTCAAAACAATCAGAAAATGATGACTATAATCCCAGCAGTTTAAGATGAAGAAGAGGGATGTTGGGAACGTTGAATTTGAGGTTAACCTCACATTATGAGATTCTGTCTTAAAATACCCCCAAAAGTCAGAAAACAGGACAAAGTAGTTTTAATATGTCATTAATTACCAAACTGCCTGAGCTAATTATAGCCCGTATTTTTCTGTAAGCCTTACATGTTTTTCCAGGTGTCTGGAAATACTCCTTCCTTTAAAAGTGTTTTATTTATCATGGGGACATGGTGCCACGTGCCTGTGACCCCAGCACTCAGGAGAAGGAAGCAGGAGAATCAAGAGTTCAAGGTCAGTCTGAGCTACAAAGTAAGATTCTGTCTCATAAAAACAAGTTTTATTTGTATATGATACTATTTCATAACCTTAGAAATATTATACTAGCAATGTTCGTATATTCTATATCAGTGTGTCTGTGTGTTACTAGCTGCATTCCAATATCTAGTCATAACAACATAAGTCATTTCATTTATCCCTTGAGCCTTGGTGTTAAATGACTTCCGGGTTTGGCTAGTATCAAAAAACACAAGACCTGGGCACGGAGCTCAGTGGGCAAGTGCTGTTCTATCATGTATGAGGCCCTAGGTTCAGCCCTGTGGATGGGGGCTCTGAAATAAGTATTTCTATGTGTAAACTATATTTACTCGTCCAATAATCTCCCGTGGGCAAATTCTCAGTATTAACTTTTTAATCAGAGAAATGTTTAAAGGAAGTTTTTTCAAACGTGTTGTCTTCTACCTGGTGCTTACGCTGAGGGAGTTCAGGGGCAGGGCACTTGCCCAGCGTATACAAGGCGCCGGACGAGACCACCAAGCTCTAGTCAGGTACGTTCATGCACACCTCTAATCTCAACTCTTGGGAAGCTGTTATGGCTAGTTTTTATGACCACTTGACAAACTAGAGTCACGTGGGAAGAGGGAACCTCGGTTGAAGAACTGCCTCCATCAGATTAGCCTGTGAGCAAGTCTGTGGGCAAAGCGTCTTAACTGAAGATTGATGGTACGATTGCAGATGGGACCATTCCTGGGCAGCTGGGCCTAGGCTGTACAAGAAAGGTAGCTGGGCAAGCCTGGGGAGTAGAAGCAGTGACCACCAGCCTTCTTCCATGCTTCAAACCCCTACCTTGAGTATCTACTTGGGCTTCCCTTGATGACGGACCACAACCCTTGTCTTTTAGTCATGGTGTATTTCCCAGTAACAGGAAGCAACTTGTGAGCCAGCAAGAGCCAGTAAGAGCCAGAGGGGGCCAGTAAGCAGACTCGTGTGTCCCCCCCAGCCCCCGTGGATCTTGCCTCCAGGCTCCAACCTCGGGTTCCTGCCATGATTTTCCTCGCTGATGGACTGTGAGATCACAGTACAGCCAAATAAACCCTTCCCAAGGGGACAAAAAGGAAGCTAGGACGGAATGACATCAGGCTTCATCAACTGTGTCTACAGCACCCGCCACGTGATGGCGGTTCCTGTAAAGGAATTCCAGAACGTAGCCTACCATCTGAAAGTTACAGAGACATTAAAATGTATCTGTAAATTAAGTAGATAAATTATTGTATAGTTAACCCAAGAATGACCCACAAGAAAACAAGGCTTGCCAACTTCAGACCCTTGAATTCAAAGAGCCATCATGACCACTGCATACTCTTAACTAAGCCCATGAAGGTGGCAAGACTACGGAGTGGAAGCCAGGCCCACAGACACAGAGGAGGGCAAGTTGACAATGTCACACATATTTCTACTCAAGATGAAACAGGATCTGGGGAAAACTTGCTTCTGATGTGTTGTGTGAGGTGTATGCAGAGACGATCCTCCTATTTCTGACTGGAAAAAGCACCAAAGTGCCCTGAAAGTGGGTCACTGCAGATGTTCTTAGGCAAAGGATGATGTCATGCTAGAATGGAGCAGGCCCTTAATCCAACGGAACTGATGCTCTTATTAAAAGGAAGCTCTCGGACACAAAGACAGTCAAGCATAGAAGGTAGACAATGAGAGACACGGAGACGACACTATCACCAACCAAAGAAAGAACCTGAGCCTAACACCACCCTGCAGCCTACATCACCCTGACCTCACACTTAAGTCTCCAGAACCAGGAGTCAATTCCTGGGGCTCCCAGTCTCCAATCTGGTACCTGGTGGCAGCCCTGGCTAACTAACAAGCCTCAGTAGTCCCTCCAACGCTACAGAAGCAAAAAGCCAGGAGCCACTGAGAGCCAACAAAGCGTCAGATTTCATTTCTAAAATCCCAGTCTCTTCAGAAGTGTACAATGTTAAAGCACAGAAAACAAGCCGGAACATAGGACCCACAGGAGGGACCGTTGCCTCCCCAGGAAGGGAGTGAGCTGCTTGCAGAGAGATATAAGTCTGAGCAGGGCCATTCAGAAACCCACTCCACGTAGTCTTCACAAGGCCTTCCACTCCCTTCCGCCTCATCTCGCTCTCCTGTCTTCTGCTCTCAGGCAAGGCTGCTCGAGCATCCTACCCAAGCCATCCTGTCCCCAGGAAACCTTATTCTCGAAATGCAGCTTCCAGATTCCCCCAATCCCTAGTTTGGTCCACAAACAAGAGTCTGGCCTTTCAGAACTGGTCCTCCGCTATACCTACAGAATAAAACAATCTGAGTGTCTAAAGCAACTCACGGGGCAGTCCTGGGAGACCCAAATGTGTGTCCATACCTAAGCGCCACAGCAGGAGTAGCTGGCCAACACGGAACCAACACGGAACCGACATGCTTCTATGGGCTTTTTGTTTCATTTTGTATTTTGGCTTTTTTTTTCTGTCTTATGGCTCTTTTGTCAGTTTGTTTTGATTTTCACTTTTGTTGTTTGATCATTTTGTTTGTTTGGTTTCTTTTCTTCTTTTCCTTTTTAAACTACAGAGAGCGAAAGAACACAGCTGGGTAGTCAGGGAAAGTGACTGATGGTCGGGGGCGGTTAGACTCTCCTGACTGGGAGAAACCATGGAAGAGTGTGGTGAGAAGGCCCAGTTAGAGGACTCAAAGGACAAGGCATGAGACACCTAGCACCACAGAAATTAACTATAAAAAAATAAAATAATTCAAGGTCCTATTAGCCTGTTACATCAAGTCTCTAGCCCAGATTCAAGAATTGTACAGAAGTGTGATCTCCCGCATGCCCTGAGCTATCCCAATAGTCACTGTGGCACTGAGCCCTCAAATGACCCAGCACTTCTAAGTGTGACCTCATTTCACGTCTCCACCAACCGTCCCCCTCCTTTCGTAAATGGAAAAGCAGGGGCAACAAAGAGCTGTGTGCTTTGCCTCAGCTGAGGTGAACCCGCTCTCCACAGCGGCTCTGTGGACACGGATTTTACTCTCTCAGCAAAACTGGACGGTAACACATAGAAGCAGCTTCCAGCCCGAGTGAGACACAGAAATCTCCACCCAGATACCCAAAGCAGGCCTCAGGAGCTTTGACTGACCAGCCCCTCCGTGGGATCCCTGGTGCCCCGCTTGAGTGACAGCTGATTTGCATAACTAAGAACCCTAAAATTAGCACTTTGGTCTGAAAAACATCAGGCCATGCCTTGTGAGTCTGGTTTCCAACTGGACATTTTTACTGTGTAACACAGAAACAGGAGCGAGCCAGCCAGATCTAGAAATACTCAAGTTCCCACGTTTCATGGTTTAGTTAGACCCTACACAGACACCATCTTCCACACTTAAGTTATCTGGAAATGACTTAAAATCCCCAAATGAATTTAAATAGCTGTTGCTGTATTGTTTAGGATTAGTGACAAGAAATAGTTTTTTTTAGGAAAGGTGTAGTTTTTCCACAAAAATATTTCCAATTTGTGTCTAGTTGAATCTGCCAGTGTGGAACCTGTAGAGGGGCAGAAGTCCCAGCACAGCGTTGTCTTAGTCATGGAAGCCAGAGGCTTCCTCCCTGTTGCCTCAGAAGTATTAGAGTGGCCCTTCAAAGAGAATCTCTGAAGAAACTGAATTTCAAACAGGACAGAAGAAAATGTCTACTCTATTCCCCAAACTTATAAGCGGTGTGCCTCAATACTGCTCAGCAAGGCCCACCCAGACCTAGGGGCTATGGAGGCTACTCAGCTGGCCTGTTTCCCTCTCTTCCAGAGAGCTGTCATCTTCAGCAACAACCTAGGCCTGAGTCCTCACTCTGCAAAAACATCAACAGGAGCAGACAGCCGCACCCACCAAGGGCACAGACGAGGTGGGGGTGAATCTGTGGCATGTCCACATGCAGATAATGACGCACCGGGGAATTCTATCTTCCTGGTCATATGCCCAGGCTTCTACTTGCCTCTCAACAAGTCCTCAGAATACACCTAAAACACAGGCTGAAACTCCAGCTGTCAGACTGAACGCAACCGTCAAAACCACTTCTCAGGCCCATCAGATGCCACGCTTTTCCCCGCCCCACCCCTCACCCCCCCACCCCACCTTTGTTCTCACATTATCGTTTCATACCTGGGGTCAGAGGAAATGCCAGGAAAAATCCCCGTGAGTTTCCTTGGCTGGGTGCCCACAGGATGAACTCTCTCCCTTTGATCACCAGACTACTGATTTAAATTAGTAAACATCCTCCCGGCCGGAAATTGTAAGCAACGTCATAACGCTGATGTAAGTGCTGGCTTAAACTTTAAGTAAGTGTGTTAGATTGGTTGGAACCGAGGGGAGCAGAAACAGCTGATGGCAGAGGCCATCTGGTAAGAACCAGTTAATTTCCCAGTTAGCAACACACACAAGCCAAGCCCTGTGCTTCTCTGTGGGATTATTTGGTCCAGCAGGATCATACTACCTAGCCAGGATGCCACTGCTGACAGCCACTGAGAAACGTGTTGTCTCCCTCCATGTTAGGGACCATGACTACCACCCTTGAGTTCCACAGATGACTGAGAAAAAAAGAAAGAACTTCATTCTACTCATAAGATTCTGTTCCTTACACACACATCACCAAAGAACGAGTGGGGTGATAAAATGCGCCCTGTAAGTAAGGACCTTCCTTCCCTAGGACAAAGACTGAAGAAGGAATTGGGAGGTGGAATAAAGGGGACCCTTGTGGTTTAATATAAAAGGCACATATGGGTGCGTGATTTTTATCATTAGGTAAAAATGGGGAAGAATATGAGCTAATCTGTAGATTATACTGGGCACCAATAATCCCAAACCTAGTCTGCTGGTCCCTCAAGACTCTCATCCGCATCCTCACTCTCTGGTCCTCTCACCCATCCTGCTGGTCCCTCAAGACTCTCATCCGCATCCTCACTCTCTGGTCCTCTCACCCATCCTGCTGATCCCTCAAGACTCTCATCCGCATCCTTACTCTCTGGTCCTCACCCATCCTGCTGATCCCTCAAGACTCTCATCCGCATCCTCACTCTCTGGTCCTCTCACCCATCCTGCTGCCCATTCTTCCCAACTCAGTAATGGCAGCTCTTTGTTCCTCCCAATTCTGAAAGTTCTTTCCCCATTGGGGAAAAGTTGCAAAGCCCTGTTGATTTATCTAACTCATAAATTTAAGATCACCTCCTAAGCCCTACCTAAGTACTACCCGATCATGTTCCTCTGCAGCCACACCTCCCAGCCTGTCCCATGTTCTGAGACTATTAACACCCTGGCATGCAGATATACAATATATTAACATTGATGGTATAATGTTTCTAAGGTTATGGAATAGTATCATATACAAATAAAACACCTTTTTGAGATAGAATCTTTCTTTGTAGCTCAGGCTGACCTGGAACTCATGATTCTCCTGCCTCCTTCTCCTGAGTGCTGGGGTCACAGGCATATGCTACTATGCCCAGGGATAAATTAAACACTTTTAAGGGGAGGAGTGTTTCCAGGCCCCTGAAAAAAAAAAGGTGTAGGAGGACTTGAGAAAATAAGGAACTTAGACTGACTGCGATTAGCCCAGGAGATTTGGTTTTAATGACATATTAAGACTACTTTGCCCTGCTTTCTGACTTTTGGGGTTTTTTTTAAAGACAGAACCTCATGATGTGAGGCAAACTTCAAATCTAACATTTTCAGCATCCTTCTTCCTTATCTAAAACTGCTGGGATTATAGTCATCATTTTCTGATTGTTATGAAAAAAGTATCCTGACATTCAGGAATCAAAAGCAGGAGGATCTCTGTGAGTCTGAAGCCAGCCTGGTCTATGTATAGAGTTCCAATCCACTCAGGGCTACATAGTAAGACCTTGCCTCTAATAAGAAGAAAAAGAAGCAGAAAAGGTTGTTGTATTTAAAAACAAGTAGATATAGCATGGCTTGGGTGTTTGTTGTTGTTGATGATGATGATTCTTTTTGTAAACATGGTCTCATTCAGTCACCTGGCCTAGCCTCAAACTTGCAATCCTCCTGCCTCGGCCCCTCAAGTGCTGAAATTACAGAAGTATGCCACCACATCTGGCTCCTGAATTGTTATTTGTGACAAGAAAGAACAAACCCACAGGTAAAGTCTTGTCCGTGCCTAAGGAAGGGACCTATCCTTTATGCGATGACAGCAAAGGCCAAGCTGAATAAGCCTAGAGACACAGCCCACTGCAGGGCCAGGGGCCTGAGGAAACAGCGGGTGCCGCAGAGAAGGGATGCTCTTCTCTGTCTGGTTCACAATGTCCATGCAGCAGTACACTTTACCTATGTTTTAGTTACTATTGTTATTGTTGCTAGTCCATGATGGTCTGATGGGAAGCAGACAGGCATGGTGTTGGAGCAGTAGCTGGGTGTTTTACATCCTGATCTGCAGGCAGCAGGGACAGAGAGAGAGAGAGAGAGAGAGAGAGAGAGAGAGAGAGAGAGAGAGAGAGAGAGAGAGGAGAGACTGAGTGGTCTGGCATGGGCTTTTGAAACCTGAAGCCCACCACCAGCAACACACCTCCTCCAACAAGGCCACACCCCCTAATCCTTCCAAACAGTTCATGAACTGGGGACTAAGCACACAAACATATCCGTCTATAGGAGACATTCTCATGCAAACTACTACAAACAAACTTACCCAGTGTGTGGGCAGTGGTATGCTTTAACTAATAGAGTCCATTTCATTCTTTTCGCTATCCTTTCAGCTTCTACCACCTCAAAGAATTCAAGAGTTTTTATTACTATTATTGCAAATTTTCCCCTCTTTGGGCTGATGTAGGAAAGGTGGAAAACCTAATACGAAATGAGGATGTTTTTCCGGTTCACCCTCATGGTGCCCACATTCCTCACACTCTTCCCACTTAGGGCTGACAATGGACACAGAGAGCTCCAACTGCGCCATGACGGTGATGTGCAGCCAATAGGTGGGAATCATTGAGTTCAGCATGTTGTAGGATTCTGTAACTGCCTTGGTAGTGATGAAGTGCTGAGTTGAGTTTAGACCTGCAAAACTCCCCCATTAGCAATGAGCTCTGGCTAGCCATGAGAGTCACTTAGATGATGTCACTGCTTATGAATCCAGTGATTCACCCAAATCATCATCTCAGCCATGTACTCAAAATAACCTTAATGATCATTGGTTATTAGATATAAGTGCAATATTCTGAAAATGTCTCTTACTTTGTAGGAGACTAAAACCTTTGTTGTTGTTGTTGTTGTTGTTGTTGTTGTTGTTGTTGTTGTTGTTCAAGACAGGGTTTCTTTATAGGCCTGACTGTCCTGGAATTCTCTCTGTAGACCAGGCTGGTATAGAACTCACAGAGATACGCCTGCCTAGCTGAGACTAGAACTTTTACTGAACCTCACAGCCAGAGTTAATGATACACCTTGAGGCCGCTTAAGACAAGATTGATATCCTACTATGGACTCAGCCTGTTTCTTTTAACTTGCCTTTAAGAGAACAATTTAATGATCATACTCACTTGCCCTGGGTTTTCCATGCAATCAACTTTTACAACCTAAGCTAACGTGTAGCTGCAATCTTAAGTTATGTTCTTTTCTGTGCCCCTGACCCAGATAATGCATGTGTATCATGTGTTGAAAGCAGAAATATAGATGATGAAAATAATCTTCTAAAATGAAGATCCACCATCAATGTTGAACATAACATTTGTATTTATGTTGGTTGATAGTGATGTTTGTAATACTGTTTATTATCTTGCTAAGTTGAGGTCAGTTGGAGCCACTGACTCAATCCTTGGTATAAATGCTAAAGATTTCTGTAAAGCATCCCTCAGCCCTTCCCCCATGTGATGATCTCTGTGCCGCTCAACAAATAAAGAGCAAATCCCTTGGTGAGGGACAGACAGACACACACAAACATACAGACGCACGGACAGATTCATGAGACAGTCTTCAGGCAGGTAACTTTCAGATTCATACAACAAAGAGACAGAGAACAGAGGACACAGGACACAGGGAGCATGAAGTAGAGAATTCAAATCTGGACTCGCTCTTGGTTAAATGACTCCAGGGGGAAAGGGCTTTTCTTTCTTTCCTTAAGGCAACACTGATGCATTCGTGGTGACTCCGAGTTCATCACTAATGTGTTTAGTCCACCAACACTATGAACTTTACCACCACTTCCCATCTTAAAGATTCGGGCAAAATATGAAATCAGCTACAAAAAAAACCCTGAACATATTTTTTTGCACATCTGAATTTTAGTATCTGTCGACTAACACTGTTGAGCCAAACAACAGGATCCTCTAATGATGGTAGCTTATGTGGATGGAGGGTTATTACCTTCACACAGTAAGCAATTGGACTGATGACTGCATGGTAATAAAACGGCTGACCCAGCTCCAGGAACACATTTGCAATCAGGCCAAAACCAAAGATGGAGAGCTCAGTGATTCCTGCATCTTATCATCCGAAGCACAAAAGCTTTCCTGGGAATCTGCCTTCTCCTGCTCCTCCCTCTCCCTTCTTCCCAGGAGACTTCAGCTCAGATCCCATTGGTCAGAACTGGTTTCCTCAGGCACCCCTAGCTGCAAAGGTACTATTCTTATCTTTGATCCCAGTTGGCCCAGACCTACCAATAGTCACTGTCTGGGCTGGACACATTGCTGCCAACATATGAACAAAATCTGAATGAGCTCAGTAAGGAAAAAGCAGGCGATGAGGACGGAGCAAGCGGGCAGCAGAACCTAGTCCTGCTCCAGCCAATAGTTCTACCCACAGCTCACACAGGCACAAGGGTCAAGATGGGCATTTGTCAGAGTGAAGTGAAGATAGGAAATCAGGAAGGGCCTAGAGTCACTTCTCATCTCTCAGGATGAGAGTGTACAAACAGGGCTAAGGGTTGGGGGTTTAACAGCAGTAGCTCCTCCAGGACATACTGGCCACCATGCTGACTGTACAACATATGTAGGATGAGTTAGAGACACGGAAGCTCTGTGCTAAAGAGATGTCCTTCACAGGCTCTCGCTGCTGGACACACTCAATGCGCTGCTGGGCATAGTGAATGGCAGCTTGACTTAACAATTTTTCAACAATATACCAGGGAGAAAGTGATATGCTTTCAATAGGATTTTGATATTTGAATCCGAGTCTTTTCCTGGCCTAGCAACATGAAGCCTATCCTCTGTCAGGATGTCAGGCCGCAACAGCCGCTGCAGTTCCCATTCAGTGGGGCAATGGCAAGAGGACACACCAATCTTCCATAGCCTGCACTCCCTCTTCCTGTGTGGATCAAAGCTCCACCCTACTGTGAGCTTCCTTATTAGGTTGCTCAGTGCTTCCCCAAGCAGCTCTTTCAAGGACCCAGGGCTCGTTTGTTCTTTCCTTGATGCCCGTTTTAGATTTAATTCCCAGAACCGCTATGGCTTCCTTCCCTCCCTAGGCTCAGTCTTTGGACTAGCTGAGGTGGGTGAGCGAGGGACTGGCCCTGGACAGAGCTTCTTCATTGGAAAGGATGACACAGTATTCTCCCGTGCTGAGTCAAGCCATCCGCCCAAGAGACAGCCTGCATGACCAGGATTGTGAACACTGCCTAGCCAATGGCGAAAGAAGGAGCTAGATCCCGGAAAAAGAGAAAGCATGAGTCAGGGTCCTCTGGGAGCTAGCTCCTTGGGACTGTGAAACAAGACTTGAGCTGAAATTAAAGCTCCACGCTTGCCCTGCTGGGCTAATTAAGGGCAGAAAGTCCAATTCGCCTATTGCGCTGCAAAAACAGCGGACTGTGTGTGCCGTGCTTGCTGTAAGGAGCACACTCCTCTGCCCACTTGTCGGGGCTAACTTGTGTGAAGAAAGCTTGCACAGGAGCGTTGAAGTTTGTTTTCATGTTCCATTTCCCACCACCCAACTTCTCTCCTTGGAGTCTTTATTTCAGTGGGGTGGGGGTGAGGGGTGTAGCCCTCTTTAAACAAGTACTCCAACTTTAAAACGCTCAACTAATTTCATTTTCCGGGTAAAATTTATCTGTGATCTGTACTGAGTCATACTGGAAGATCTGACCTTTTACTGAAATCCCACATTGAGATAATATACTTAAAATGGTTATCGGTAAGGCTTTTGTGTTTCAAAGGTATGTTTAAAATCAATTACTCTTTCAAAGCAGAAAACTGTTTCCAATTAAGTCCTTCACAGATGATCGGTCTGAGCGTTCTTCCTACTCTTGTATTCTCTTTACATGCAAATTACACCCAGGAGTGCTGTGTATGCAAGCACTGTCCAAACCACACTTTGCTTTTGCATTGACTTTGTGTCCAGTTAAGTCTCATGTTGGGGACCAGCCTTGAGGAAAACACCTCTCGCCAGGGTAGGGGTGTGGAGATCAGAAAAATTAGTAAAGAATACAAAGATGTGCTTAAAAATAATAAAACAGAAATATAGGATAGTACCGGGAGGGAGTTCCAGTGAATAATGAAATCACCACATTTAATTTTCCATACTCTTTTATACCCCAATACCACAGGGGGAAGAAGACAAAGGCTGCTTTAACATGATACAAAGGACAACTAGAACAGTTACTTGCTTCAATATTTTGAGATATCAAGTCATTAGCATTCTGTTGTTTAGGCAGTGAACCCACCCTACACCAAGTATCCTGAAGGTAGCTACTCCCAAAGTCAAACCTCCTATTTCAAAAGAAGGAGCAGAAGTGCCCTTGAATTTCCTGACCATTGGTCAGGGGGGAGTGGATCTAGCTGTATGGACCATCTTAATGTCAACAGAAACAAGTAACCACATCCTGGGTCAGGATGTGTAGCCCTGATTGTTAACAATTGAGCAACTTCAACTCTCTGACCTTCAGACAAGTGGAACTAGGCTCACATTTTTGGGCCTTCACAGTCTCACAGATTCACTTGCCTCTTGACGCTATACGGATTGCTCTGTATTAGGCCTGGGACAATAACAATGCAAGCAAAAACTATTTTTTTTATTGTTAATGAAAAAAAATTGTTCCAATTTCTATGAGGTTAATTACTTCTTTCTTTATACTTTTTCTCATGATAGTGAAATATTTATTTTATTTTTGTGTGCTTCCTTGTTTTTTTATTGACTAAATTTGGTTTTTTTGACAGTATTATACACATATATAACAATCAGATTGCTCTCACCCCCTTCATCCCTTCCCTCCTTCCTTCTCAGTCCTACTGTCCCCACCCAGTCTGCTACACTCACTTGTCTACATTCATGCCTCTTTGGTGTTCTGTGGATTTTGATCAGGGTTGTCTGTGTGACCATGAGTTCGAAACACTCTGTTGGAACTTGGTGGGCCTACCACTGGTGACACAGTGGAAGGCAATGATTAAGACAACTAACTCTGAATTCTTTCTGATGGGGTGTTTTCATGCAATTTTTCAATTTTTTTCTTAATTCCAACAATGTCTTAAATGCTTTATCATTTATAGCATTTTAAAGACTTTGCATTTGAAACTCTATCTAAAGTGACTTATTATGACACCCACTCAACCCCAACTGCTAGGCGTTAAATCACATGATTTCTCAATGAACGCTTGTTTGCCCTTAAAATGGTGGGAGCTTACTAAATGACAGTTTATCTAAAACAAAATCAACTCTCAAATTACTGTTCCTTAATGATAAGTTTTGCAATTTCTTTAGAGACTTACTGTGAACGCCTGAGAGGAACAAAACTTTGAACTGAATAAGACGTCTAGAAAGAAAATCATTATGGAATAATTACATCTTAGTTTTCTAAATCATCATAAAAATGAATCTGCTGCTTCTGAAGTTAGCAGCAGTAAGTGACAGTTTTCAAAAATTGGATCAAGTGCTGGGTTGGAGCTCAGCTGGTGGAGGCCTTGCCTAGCATGCACAGAGCCCTGGGTTCAACCCCCAACGCTGTACAAACCAAGCCAGGGCAACACGTGCCTGCCGCCCTCGGGGTCACGAAGTGGAAGCAGGATGATCACTTCAAGGTCGTCTTCGGCTGTGTAACAAGTCTTTTCTGGTTAAAGATCTCATCAGCAGGAAAGGCAAGTGCAGGCTAGAAACTAGAATGAGCTGATGGTAAGAGAGAACTCAGGATGCTTGTGAGCTACTTCCCAGAAACTCCAGGCTAAGTGGTCCTTTGGAAGCTGGGGACCTGATGAGAGTCCATTCAAATGTAAGCATCTTGAGGGGGTGGGCGTGTCACCTTTTCATAGAGCTATGAAAGGACAGCCATGTCACTTCCTGATTGCAGTGGATGGTGTGTGTTGTGAGCCTGATCCAAAGAAGGAGAGAAAGAGATTTTTAGAATTCTTTGAAAAAAAGGAAACCCTGTTTATTTGTAATGAGGCAGCAAGCTGCATTCCTGCCACCCAGCTCCCAGCTGCCTGACTAGCTTATGCCCTGAAATAATTACACAGAAACTGTATTCATTTAAACACTGCCTGGTCCACTGGTCCTAGCTTCTTCTTGGCTAACTCTCACATCTTATTTCTTCCTTCTCAGCCACTTACTCCTCCCCCAGAGGGCCACAGCCCTTCCTTGTCCTCTCACCTCCCAGGAGGAACTCTTTTAAGAGTGATCTGGGGTAGAAGTTGCTCCACTCCACGCACCACCATACTGCAACACTCAGCCAGGCACATGTACGCCCAAGCCACTACCTTCGAGTGGCCTCCCGAAGTGGGGAGTTTCCAAGCAAAGAAAAGTCTACCCTGAACCTCCTGACTGGTAGAGAGACTGGAGACCACCCTTCCCAGATGCCTCACTGACTTAAGAGCAAATGCAGATGGTTTTTGTGTGCAGAGTATGATCATGTAAATGAGAGATGCTCGCTATAGGCTCATGGGTAGTTTGAAGGAGAATGGTCTCCAAAGGTTCATATAGCTGAATAACTTGACCCCCAGTTGGTGGAAGTGTTTGGGTAGGATTAGGGAATGTGGCCTTGTTGAAAGAGGTGAGTCACTGGGTGGGGAGGCTTTGAGGTTTTAAAAGTCAATTCCATTCCCAGTTAACTCTCTTCTCTCTGCCTCCTCTATTGAACATAAGGATGTGAGCTCTCAGCTACTGCTCTGGTACCATGCTTGCCTGCCTGGTGGCATGCTCCCCACCATGATAAGCATGGACTATACTGCTGGAACTATAATCAAGGCTCCAATAAACTCTTCGATAAGTTGCCTTCGTCATGGTGTTTTGTCTCAGCAATAGAAAAGTAACTAAGACAGCTGTGTGTTAGACCACTTCACCCCCAATTGTGGGCACCGATGGGGAGGTCATGGAACCTTTAAGAAGTAAAGCCTTTCTGGAGAAGGTCATTGGAGCAGACTTTGAGGTTTTACAACTTTATCCCACTTCCTGTTCATTCTCTCTGCCTCCTGCATATAGATGAAATGTAATCTTTCTAATTTCTGTTTTTAATGCCGTGCCTTTTTCTCCATTGTAGACTCTCCCTCTGGAACTGTAAGCTAAAATAAACCCTTTCTTCCTTCAATTTCTTTGGATCGTGTACTTCATCATGGCCCCAAAAAGATAGCACACAGCATCTTAGGTGACTTGACTTCACATGTCATTTCTTATCAACTGAGAGAGCAAGCAGGATGTCTGAAGCCAGCATACTGGAGCAAATGAGGGCAAAACATTCCAACTGAAAAGCAAGGGTAGTATGTCCTCACAAAAAACCCACCACCACAGGACAGAGCATGTATCAGGGACTGCATACACCAGGGAAGGTCTGTGCAAGGCGGGGAGGAGATGGGAGAGCCCCAAGGTGGATGCAGGGCAAGAGAGATGCCAGCACAATTAGCATGGATGGGAAATGGGCATAGGGCTCTTTCCAAGTGGTCTCACCCTGTCAAATCTCAGTGCAAAATCCTGTAAAAGAAAACTCAGAGCAAATACTTATCTTGACATTGCCTCAGATCAAAACCATTGCTTCCTAGAACAGTATGGCTTTCCACAGGTCATATTTGATTAGGTAGGCAAAGCCCGGCTCCAGACTGCAGCATCCTCTCTCTCCAGGGCCAGCCAACACCTGCTTTTTCTAGAACTGTAGTTTACAACATTCAGGGGAGTGGAAGGCTCAGGCTTGGGTGCTGCTTTCATTTTTATATAAGTGCATGTGTATCTGTGTCTGTCTGTGCCTGTGTCTGTATGTCTCTGTCTGTGTCTGTGCCTGTGTCTGTATGTGTCTGTGTGTGTCTGTGTGTGCCTGTGTGTGTGTCTGTGTGTACCTGTGTGTGTCTGTGTGTGTATGCTTCCTATCTGGGTGCCCACACAGGCAGAGACCAGAAGAAGGTGCCATATTCCCGGGAACTGGAGTTACAGGTGTTGCCAGGCACCCAACATGGGTTCAGGAAACCAAAATTGGGTGTTTCAGAAGAGCAGCCAGTGTTCTAATTAATAAGCAATCTCTCCAATCCTGCTGTTTCTTGATGTGTATTCTGTTCACCCCTTATTTGTATGACTCTTGATTAGTATCTTGTGGCAAACAGCATCTGTCAATTAACTCAAGAAAAGCAAAGTGAGAGGTGCCTAACCCTTTGCCCTTAAGCACAGTTGTGAATTCCCTCTATAACATCCCAGAACAATAGAAAGTTGAAATAGAACCCTCCTCATCACATAGAAAATATAAAAATGGCAACAAAAACCGTCTTAAACTGTGTTTTTAGTTCCTAAGAAAAAGCGCAACTATTTTAGACTTAAAAAACATACAGGGGCTAGAGAGTTGCCTCCGTGGTTGGGAACACAAGAATTAGGGAGGTGGCTCAGTGGTTGTAAGCACTGCCTGCTCTTCGGGAGGACCACAGTTTCCAGCACCCACGTGGTTGAGAGCACTGCCTGCTCTTCGGGAGGACCACAGTTTCCAGCACCCACGTGGTTGTTCACAGCCATCCTCAACTCCAGGCCCAAGGGATCCAGTGTCCTCTTCGGACTTCTATGGGTACAAGTTACACATGTGCACAGACAAAAATACAGAATATAGCAATAAAACACATGAAATAAAATACACAAATCTAAAATAAAATACCAGATGTAGCCAATGTGTGAATCCCCACTGCAAAAGCTGTCGTAAAGAGTCGTTAGACACACTATGTCATCATAACTGAGATTCTTTCCCCAAAAATCTCCATAAAGAGGAACCCAAACACAACGGTGTCATAATCTTGGGTGATATAAATTTCAAAGTTAGCACTTAGAACTAAAATTAAATGTCATCAAGGTTACCCTTGAAAGCCCTTTAGGAATCTTGGAGGCAGAGTGCTTGTCTAGTATGGCACAAAGCCCAGTTCAATGCCAGCACCATAAAAATTAAATAGTTAAGATAACTGATTGCAGTATGCCTATACTCCCAGCTTCGTGAAGACTGCAGCCTGGGGAGCACTTGAGCCCTGTCATACAGAGTGCAGCCTATGCAGTACAGCAAGAGTCTGCCTCTAAGAATAGAGACTAGTGGGAATAATAATGTTTTATATCAAAAAAATATTAGAATCATACTTTGTGTCATGGGTAACATTCAGGCCCAGAGGAACACATGAGCACCTAGGTCCTCTGACAAGGTTCAGGAAATCCTCGCCAATGGAAGCACAAACAAGATTAAATTTAATCACAGTGTTTTCGTTTTTATAGCTAAATACATATATTATGGGATTGGACTCAGAGTTCTCAAGTGGGAAAAAAAGTGACGACTGTAACCCAGGAACTGATACCACGTTATCTCTCATTCAGAAATCATTTGGGTGCTTGGCTTCATCAGCAAATATATAGTTTAAAATTCAAAGAAACCATTTTTCCTTAGGTATTCAGAAATACCCTAAAGGTGAAGAGCAGAGAGGCTGCCTCCAGAGTAGACAGTGCCACAGAGGAAGTTAATCCGTGAAAATATCTAAAAGTAGCCACAAACTGTTTCTCCGTGGTTTAATAGATAGCTTGGGCTGCATGAAGAATAGAAAGGACCATTGAGATAGGCGGACCTATAGCTGGAAACACTGGGAAGTTCGAAGAGGTCGTTTCTGAGTTCCAGAGAGAAAACGTCTCCTTCAGGAGTGCAAGGTACACGGAAGGGGTGGGTTCGGAGGGCGTACAAAGTGGATCTACTTACAGTGCCTCCAGAAACTCAGCTGGAGCACTAAGCACCCACCCTTCGAGAAAGCCCACTGGCCACCTACAGCCGTCATCACTCCCGCAGCAGCAAAACAGCCTGGTGCAGAGGCCGTGACCGAGGTCAGCTCAGCAGCAGCCTCCACAAGCCTCCCGTAGTGGTCAGTACAGGACAGCCTACCCAAGTGATCCACAAGCGAGCCATAGGCTTCCCCTGGGTGAGAGACCAGGCAGCAATGGGGCAGTGACAATGAAGGAGAACAGGGGATGAAAACCTACAGTCTGGAAAGTTACTATGGCTCGAGCCAGATGGGAATAGCACGAACCACTCCCATGCTGACCCTGTGTTTCCAACAGACTGATTATCTGAGGTATGCTCAACATCGTATTTCTCATGTGAGACTGTCATAGGGGGAGGCTCATTCCTCAGCGTGAGAAGCCAGCATGGGCTTTTGAAGATCATGGCATTTACCCACCATCCTGCGGTGAGAGGCTCCTGGTCCTGGGGGCTGAGCAAAGGAGAGCTCAGGCCCAGCTGGAGGTCAGGATAATTGCTTCAGATTATGGTCAGCTTCCAAAATCAAAGCAAGGATGGAGGTCACATTGTGTTTAGTGGTAAAATAATCCTTCATTTTCACTGTGGATTCCTGGAGGGACATTTTTAAAACAGAAATTTGAGAACACTTGGATTATTCACTAAAGAAAAAATAAAAAGGAAACCAATGAGGGCAAATTATAGCATTACAAAAGATTTCCAGGTTTAGGAACCGAGGACGAGGATACAAACAGAATAAACGTGAGGCAGAGGGATGGTCCATTTTGCCACCTTCTCCATTTTTCCAGAAGATCTTATTCTTGTAGCTAAGCAAATGAAAAAAGGCTCACTCCCAAGCTAGGAAACTCATTTTTTCCTTATTCAAGAAAATATGTGACCACCAGTGATACTGAAGACTTGAAAAGCGAGAAAACAAGATGATAGGCAAAAAGATAGAGACATATATATATAAACTTTAACACACAAAGGAAGAAATTGAATATATTGAAAAATGGAAAACCTCCTATTCTCATGGATTGGTAGGATCAACATACTGAAAACGGCCATCCTACCAAAATCTACAGATTCAACACAATCCCCATCAAAATTCCAACACAATTTTTCACAGAACTTAAAAGGACAATTTTTAGCTCTTTATGGAAGTGCAAAATACCCAAAATAGCTAAAACAATCCTGAATAATAATAAATGAACTGATGAACTATCAGCACCCCCGATTTCAAGTTGCACTACAGAGCTACAGTAATAAAAACAACTTGATGTTGACATAAAAACAGACATGTTAACCAGTGGAATCAAAATGAAGACACAGGCATAAGTCCACACACTTGTGGGCACCTGATTTTTGATTTTAAAAAAAGACAAGTACATACTGAAAAAATACAGCATCTTCAACAAATGGGGTTGTTCAAACTGGATAGCTGCAGGAAGAAGAATCCAAATACATATATATTTATCGCCTAAGACCAACAATTAACAAATGGGACCTCATGAAACTGAAAAGCTTCTCTATGTGAAAGGACACCATTATTCAGACAAAGTGGAACATTAGGAAAATATCTTCGTCAACTATACATCTGATAGAGAGCTTAGACCTAAAACATATAAAGAACTAAAAAATAAACCTTGAGCATCATGAAAGCAAATAACCCAATTTAAAAATGGTGTGCAGAACTAAACAGAGAGCTCCCAAAAGATGAAACACAAATGACTGGGAAACACTTAAAGCTCAACAGCTTGAGTGGTGGTGGTGAAAGCCTTTAATCCCAGCACTCAGGAGGCAGAGGCAGGCAAATATCTGAGTTCAAGGCCAGCCTGGTCTACAGAGCAAGTTCCAGGACAGCCAGAGCTTTACAAAGAAACTCTGTCTCAAAAAACCAAAGAAGAAGAGGAGTGTGGAATAAAGCTTGTCTGAAGAGCAGAGGGTGGAGCTAACCACTAGGTAACCATAGAGGTCTGGAGGTCTGTACAGACAGACAGAAAGTGATAAGGTGGGAGGAGAGAGGAAGTGATAAGGTGGGAAGAAACAGAAACTCAGTCTCTTTTCAGCTGGGAGGTTAAGAGCTAAAATGGCTGTGGTTTTGCTCCTTTATATCTCTGATCTCTCAGCATTTTCCCCAATATCTGACTCTGGGCTTTTATTATTCAGACCTATTAGAACTTATGCTACAGATTGGCACCCAATGTGGGGGAGGAATAAACAAAGAGTCACTTGCCTGTGGCTTTGTAGCTACCAGCACAGGCCAGTGTGGGCTCTGGCTGGAGCTGCACATGGGGCCCCTGCCCTGCCTGGCTAGGTCTTCTTTTGGTTTTCCCCTAAGCCTCTAAGTGAGTTTGAGACTTGTTGTTGATGATGATGATGTTGCAGCCTCTCTGCAGCAAACTCCACAGGTCCATACTCCACAGGCACATGGGCACATGGGCACCAAATATCATAGGACTTACCCACCCTATGTGGGCTGGCCCTGCCTTCAGGAAGTTCCTACAACATGTACTTTTTCCTCACAATCCCTGTGTGTTTTTCAGACAGACAGCTCTCTATCTAGCTCTCTCTCTTTCCATCATGGGTTATGGGCTTTCCCTATCCTCCCTCTCCTTTAGCTGCCACTTGCAGCTCCTGGCTACACCTAGCTGCTGCAGCTGTCATCAGTCAGGGTTCACCGCCTGTGTTCTCCATCAGACATGCTGTGCCTCACAGTTCACTGACATTGTTGGCATATCTGCTAAATTGGAATTTCTTAAAGGGAGGAATTAATTAAGAGAGTTTTTTCCCACATTAAAAAAATGAGAAACACAGCCAGGCAGTAGTGGCACACGCCTTTAATCCCAGCACTCAGGAGGCAGAGACAGACAGATCTCTGGTCTACTGAGAGAGTTCCAGGACAAGGTCCAGAGCTACAGAGAAACCCTGTCTTGAAAAACCAAAAAAAAAAAAATGGGAAATGCTATTACCATGGAAGGATTTAGGTCTCTGTATGATATGTGCTGGACAGCTTGAAAATGGAACAATTTAAATGAAAGGGTTACAAATTTAGATGAGACTTATGTAATGTCAAGTATAAACATTATCAGTTTTATCATCTTTCTTTTTTCACTAAAAAGCTTGTTAATTGAGTGCTAAAATACAAGTTTTAGAAAAATTCAATAAAACATATCATAGAGATATTCAGATCTAGACAGAGGAATGTAATGTCGAACCAATTTAATTATTACATTATAAGGTTAGAGAGGAGCAGCCTAAGGTTTTCAAACAACCAATTTTAATTTATTCAGTCACATTACAAGAACTGCCAAATGATAGACACCCACAAGGCCGTGTAAGAGCTAAATGGACTCCTGTGGAAATATTAGATATAAGGAGATTCAAGGAATCTTATATGGCATGCATTCACCTTTTGTGAAGCAGGTGTTAAACTAGTGGTCAACTTGTAAGAAGATTATTCCTAGAGACTAGATAGACTTGGATAAAGTGGTCTTTGAGTCTAGTCCTCAATTACAATGGACCACCTTGTTGAAAGAGGTTAAGACCACTGAACAATGAAGTAGGGCTAGAAGTATGGAAATTTCTCAAGACCAACTTTTTGAAGAGAGAACTTATGCTTATGTACAAAGGCAATATCTATATGATGACTACATCCTAGATTTATGCAACACAGAAGCTTTGGGTACTTGGGACAGAATTACTAATGTTATACAGGGCCCAGAGAAAGCCTTCGTGGATTTCTTACAAAGATTGACTTCAGCAGTAAATAGAACAACACCAGATTCAGAAGCTAGACAAATAATAATTGAATAGCAAAGGTTCAAAAAAAGACTTTTCCATCATGTGGCAACAAGTCATGAAAATTATAAGGAAATGTCCTACTTGTATTTTGTATAACCAAACACCACTATCTGCAGGAAGTAACCCAAAGAGTACTCAAAGGAATGAAATCTGGCAGATAGTTATGTTCCATTTTGCAGAATCTGGAAAAGTAAAATATGTATACCTATTCAGGTTTTCAATGGGCAACTGCTTTGAGTTCGGAAAAGACTGAATTGGAAATCACACATTTGCTAGAAGTTATGATCACCATGTGTATACCTATACAAATAAAGACAGACAATGCTCCAGCACATGTCTCTAAGAAAATAAAACAGTTTTTTTCTTATTTTAATATAAATAATATTATAGGTATACCATACAATCTTACAGGGCAGGCAATTATAGAGAGATCAAATTGAACTCTAAAGGATATGATAAATAAACAGAAAGGGATGAAATGGACTCCCAGAAATAGATTGAATAAAGCTTTATTAATTTTGAATTTTCTAAATGCTAATGAGAAAGGAACAACAGCTGTGGAGAGACATTGGATAGTAGAAAGAAATACAGAATTAAATCAACCAGTATACTTTAAAGATGTGCTGACCTCGGAATGGAACATGTGTTACATTGGGGAAGGGGTTTTACTTTTGTTTCTAAAGGAGAAGAAAAGTTATGCATCAAAATTGATAAAGATTAGATTTGAATAAGAGACATCCCTTGATTAGGAGAGATGATAGTTCATCACACAGCATGGCCATTCAACCTAAACTAACTTTAAAACTAACAAATGCATTTCATTTGATCATATATAACTTGCCATAAGAGAACCTCCACAAAATTAGAATTTGGGAATGATTTTATTCTTGTCTTTGCAGGAGAATAAAGGCATCCAGCTAGGAAATCTGAAGACCACTGGACAAATGAGACATCTGAAGAAAGGAACAAATCATCCAGAAAAAAAAATGTTTCAAGAAGAGTAAATTGACTTATTGGTATACCATATTTCCAAAAGGGTAAAATTTTGTAAATCTTCCAAAATGTTTGTTTCTGCTATTTAAGAATATGACACCCACATTCCCAAGAGGTGGGGTGGGTGGTTTTTGGTTGTTCAATGGTTGATAGATATTTGTTATTGTTTAGGGAGATTGGATTTTTGCTTAATTGGTCTTTGTTTGTATCTTATGATTTTCAATTTTGTATTTTTGTGGGGTTTGTTTGCGTGTGTATGTTTCTTGTGTTTTATTTCTTTGTTTATTTGAGGATTGTTCAGTGGTTAGAGCACTGCCTGCTCTTTCAAAGGTCCTGAGTCCAATTCCCAGCAACCACCTGGTGGCTCACAACCATCTGTAATGAGATCTGGTGCCCTCTGGAGGAAGGGATCTGGTCAGTCATCCTCATCAACTTTGACCATGAAACCCAATATGGACAAGTTCAACAGAACCGCCATGTATGAGCGGCCCGTGCATGCCTCAGCATTGCCAGGGCATAAATTTCATTTTCATTTCATTTTGTTTGAAGACTTTTGCTAACCTGTTTTCTAAAGAAGGAAAGAAAATGTGTGGAGTTAGGTGGGTGAAGCGATGGACAGAATCTGGGAGGAGTGGGAAAGGCAAAGCCATGATCAGAATATATTGTATTGAAAAAAAAACTCAGTAGAATATTTAGAATAAAAAGATCCAATCAGTCTTTTCTAAAAGCGATCCTGAAACTTAGTCTTGGTCACTGACTTTCCGTAATCGAGCGTATTAGTTCATCTTCCTTTTCTGTAATATCTAAAAGCAGTACAGCAGTGACTATAACGAGTGAACGCTGCCATACCTCTGTGCCTACATGAAACAATGTTGTGAGAAAGTGCACAACCGAAAAGCACCCAGCCTCAGACTCCAGCGAAAGTCGCACTAAAGTAAGAAAGCACAAACACTGAGACACGTGGCGTTCTGCTTGCCAAAGTGGCTCGTGCTTCAGTAGTCACATGTTCATAGCAAAGGAGAAGGATTTGGACCAGCCTAAGACCCTGAAGCATCAGGTGAGAGGAATGACCTTTGGGATAAAGGACAACCACTTCCCACCCCTCAAATGTGGCTTTCCAGCTAATATAAATAAATGCAGGACATTCTGAAGCAGAAAACAGTGAGGATGTGCCCCATCAGAACTATCCAGGGCGTTCTGGATGCTTGCCCAAGGCACCAAAATCTGACCTCCACCTCCACCCCACCGCCTGCAGTTCTTTCCCATGCAAAGTAAGGACAGACAATAGGGCAGTTAATACCTCCCAGGGACCCCCAAAACCAAGCTATACTATATGGGCATAGGAGCAAAGTTCCTGAGGGATGGAGTGGAAGATTAAGATCGTCTTCTCCATCTTCCTCTATGCGGCAGATCACCGGGGCCACAGTTCAAACTTATATCCAATGTAAATGTTGCCAGTTCCTGACTTGTGCAGTACCAAACACCAATTTCAGAGAGATCCCACATGACCTCTGACCTCAGAAAAAGATAGTATGCAGGAACATAGCATTGTCTACATGGATGAACACACCAACTTCACCAAGCAACCCCGTGTTTACCTGGAACACTCTATGTCCTCGGGAAGCCTGCTGACTCCCACCCCACCCCACTGACTGGAAGACAAACTCACTAAGAGTCGGCTGGCAGGAAAGTTACATCGTTTGGATTTATTACTACAGCCAAACAATAGCTGATGAAGTATGCTAACAAAAGCAGACTTCTTCGAAAGTGCAATAAAATTCTTTCAAAGAACCAATAAACATGAGTTGCTAAAAAAATCTGTTATTAAATTGATTGTTATTCATTGTTATTAAACCACTGTTGATGACAGAAAATAACTAAATATATAAAGATTCTATACTTGTTTCGCAAGTGTCTGTAAGGTCTTGCTCCTGCTTAAAGAAACTAAAACAAACAGACCTGGCAGTACATTGAAACCCCAGCCCTCAGGAAGTGGAGGCAGGTGAACGAAGAGTTCAAGGTCACCTTACTCAATGAGTTCAAGGGCAATCTGGGATACGTAAGACTCTGTCTCTAAAAACAAACTGAAACCAGAAATCATTGGTGGTTCATTCATTATGAGCAACACATACGTGCATAACACATACACACACACACACACATACACACACACACACCCAGAGAGAGAGAAAAAAAACTGCAAACATCCTTACCACTGGGGTTGTCATCATTTATCCAGCCATTCAATAAACACATATAAGGAGCTCATTCTAGGCCCAGACACAGAATCAGAATGCCAGGAATCACCTTGGGACACCTTAGGGCCTCAGGGGACAATGGGGCAAATGAAGTTCTGACCCTGATCTAGGACACTACTTTCCCCTAGTCTCCCCTTCCCCCCCCCCCCCCCGTGCAAAAACACACAATGTGTTTACCTTACATTGCAGAAAGACTTGACTGTGTCAGCAGTTGACTGTAGAGTAAATTGTGACATCCAACTGTTAAGGTATTGGATTGAAAAAATAATAGCATTTGCTAGAATTCAGTAAGAATTAGATGTGTGAAGAAAATGTACAATAGCAGTTAAAAAGGAAAAAAAAAAAGAGCGCTTGCGTTCCAAACAAGTTTGAAGGCCTCTAGGGAAAGAGAGAAAAGCCAGCACACCTGCACATTAATCGCTGCACTGGGGAGGCAGAGGCAGGAGGATCTCTCGGAGTTCCAGGTCATCCTTATCCACACATGGAGTTCTGCACCAGCCAGGGCTACATAATGAATCTTTATCTCATGGAGAGGGGGTGACCCATAATGGATAAAAACTCCTCTGTCCTCGGCTAGAATAGAACTTTTTCAGCTTTTACAGTCCGACATGTTATAATGAAAATGAAAATGAAAATTAGCCTATGAGCTAATTATTTCATGAATGTCTCCTGCTCTCCCCGGGTGCCACATCAAGTCCTTAAGCATAAGAACAGCTCCCAATGAGGAGAGGCCATGCACAAAGTACGTTATGGTCTTGCATGAGAAACAGCTTTGAAAACCCAGAACAGTAAAGCCTTCTAAATAGTTATATTTTGTTTTCATACCCTCTGAGCCTAGAGTAGGTCTTAGTAAATATTTGTCTAATTAATGTACTATAAACAAATTAAGTATGTGCCTTGAGTCCCGTGCCAGCGAGGGAAGACTGCGGACGTGGCCAAATGATAAGTGATCATGCCCCCCTTGGTTTGCAACAAGGGATTTCTTCATGGTTTATTGTTTCGCATATCCGAAGCGCTACCCGTGTCTCACAGCCAGCTCCTACAAACGGATCGTATTTTCCCATTTCCATCAGGACACCTGCTGGTAGCAGAAAAGTGGACAAGGTGCAGAAACGATGCTCAGCTCAAGTAGGTCACAGGTGATGCGCCTGCAGACGCAGAGATCACATCTCAGTGGGCCCAGACCTAAGTGCCAAGGGCTGATAAAGGCAGGTGCCACCCCAGTGCTGCTTTCCTGCCAGAAAAGCATGTGTAAGGCAAAGCTGATGCAAAGGTGTGTGTTGTTCAGGACCTCAGAAGGCCCCCATTCCCTAGAAAGTCACTCCGCTTCCAAGGTGGCATCCAAAATACAGCAAGTTAAGCAATTATCTTTCTCTTACATTCTTCCTCTTCTATTATATAATTAAGTTCTTGATGAAGGATAAAGGGGCCCAAAGGACAATGAATGGGGTATTTGTCTCACTGGTTGCCTCCAGGTCATCTCATCCTTCGGAGTAAGGGAAAAAGTGCTGCAAGATGATCCATTCTAGAAATGCTGCTGTGTATGCCGCTGCGTGCCCTGCAGTGCCCAGCCACCCCACACTGTAAGCTTGAAGATGGGCAGCATCCAGCCTGCCTTCCATCCTCATGTGTCCTGGTACACGGGAAGTGCCACTGAGTATGTTCAGTCACACAAGAGGATGTGGAGGGTTCACATGTGTGCCCAAAACACCCCTGAGTAGACCTTGCCTAGAGACCAAGACGTTGACCAGATTGAGCGGGCCTACCTCACACTTAAGTGTGTTAGTTTAACCAAACAGTTTTGGAGGCAGGAAAAGTCGCCAAATAAGCTGTCTTTACTAAATGGTTAAGAGATAATGTATCTTTTATTAGGACAAATTATACAGACATTTTCTTGTTTAACCAGCAATCACTTCTCAATAAAATCAGTCATGTGTGCCAGTGATGGGAACAGAAGTCTCAGTACATTTTTTTTCCCTCACTGCCTACATGTTAGAGACCACACAGACCTTCGCTCAGCTGACAGTCCACTTGTGGGTTTTGGGGGGGGGGGGTTGTTTTATTTCTGTTTTTGTCTTTGCATATATGTGAATTTCTTCGACATCCCTGGACTTTCTTTGCCTTGATTTCCTTCACACAGACAAGAAATGGCTCACAGGCAAAGTGGAATTTTCTGACCGTTTCAAATGCATTTCCCTTCCCCCAGAAGAGTGGGGTAAGAGAAGGAATTATTGTGGGTATTAATCAGGAGCTGCAATTTGCTTTCAACAAGGAAAACCCTTTGGGCCCTTTAAAAGGCTCTCTTTTTACTCCCACTGACTGTAGATAATAAATCAATTCAACAAATGTGACAAACAGCCACTGTGCCAACGCTGGCCGATGCTGCTAGGCAGAGCTTAGGAGTCCCCTCAGAGAAGAAAGCTCACGGTCTGGTATCAGACTTGTCCTGCCTGCAAGTCACAGCAGCTGATGTGGTGTTCCCATGCCATCCCCACCTCACTGAGGCTGCCTCTACTGGCATGTGGCAGAAAGAAGGTGCTGTTCCAGGGTCCCACAGCACATCGGGACACCCTACAATAAACTATATTTCTCAGATTCCTACTCTTCGTGGAAGTCCATAATCTGTGGGCTTCATTCAGAATCTGCTTGGGCGTCCTTCCTCAGTGGTCTGGAGGGAGGGATGAAGCTGTATATAAAAACCAGCGTGATTCCGGGTAAGGGACTCCGTGGACCATGCCCAGAGAATGTGACTGAGTGTGCCTTCACAGAGGACACATACAATGCACACGGCAGCTCTGAGCACTTCATTCTTTGCCTCACCGACAGGGAGAGCACCACGGTGACACAGTCTTACCTATTTCAAGACAGGAATCTCGGGGGAAGCCCCAACTCTTCTACTACTCACATCAAAATTCATTTTGAAAGGAGAAACATTTCCCTGTCTGGGTCTCTGACTTAAAATAAACTGTGTAAGCCAGCAGAGCAAGGCCAAGGAAAATAATAGTTAGCACCTATCACAGACCAAGAGTTATAGTGACACGGCTTTAAATCTCAAAATGATATGTCAATTATCACCGTCAAAACTCTACAGCTGGCAGAACAAAAGTTCAGAGAGGCCAAGGAGCTTGCTGGTGCCCTGCAGCCCATAAATGGAAGAATTGAGGTCACTCCTCCTCCAACAGTTTGCCGCCTTCTCTCTACCCAGGGCAGGGTGACTGCTGCCACTGGATACACGTATAAGTGTGGGGTGCGACTTTCTGTGGCCTAGACTTACACAGACGTCTGTGTCACTTTTTGTGTGTCTGCGCACGTGCAAGCATGTTTGTACATGTATGTGTGCAGGTGTGCGTGCGTATGTGTGTGGAAGCCAAAAGTCAAAACGACAGGTGTTTTCCTCGATCACTCCTAAGGGTGTATCTCATGCACATACTCGTAAAGGGCCATTGTGTAGCAAAATTAGCAGGGCTACTACCCCACACATGGCCCTTAAGAGACTCTGGAATGGCAAGTCATTGGGTCCCACCTCTTGTAAGATCAACAAAACTTAAATGCCTGTTCTTCAAGGAAGGCAAATTGGTTTGCGTCAAGGATGAAATAAAGTACATATGCTTTTTTTCACCAAAAAAGCAGCATGAGATATTTTTATTCCATTGGATGTTACCCGTGGAGTTGATCATTCAAAGGAAGGCGTCCATTCATGTCAGTTCCAAGGGACAGGCAAGGTTGACTCAGGCGACTGGAGACCTTCATTTATATGCCACATATAAATAACTACTTCTCTTTCCCTCCTTATGCTACCTGAGCTGGATGGGATGGACTGGGGTGCTTGTAAACTTTCCAGGCATGGGTACCCCATCTTAGCTGGTGAAGAGACACCATGATCACAGCAACTTATAAAGGAAACATTTAATTAGCATGGCTCACTTATAGTTCCAGAAGTTCCACCTGTTATCATCATGACAGAGAGCATGGTGGCAGGCAGGTGAGGTGCTGGAGCAGCTCAGAGTCCTACATCTTGTGAGCAACAGGAAGTTGACTGAGATACTGGGTGATATCCTGAGCATTCGCAACCTCAAACCCCGCCCCCACAGTAACACACTTCCTCCAAAAGGCCGTACCCACTCCAACAAAGCCACATCTCCGAATAGTGCCATTCCCTATGAGAGATTATGGTGGCAAATTGCATTCAAAGTACCACATACTCTCCAAACGAATCCTACAATCTTGCAGCTTCAGGAAGAAGCGTCACCCAGTACCTAGACCCAAACACCATTCTGCCCAGGCTAGCATGTGCCAGGGACTCCTTCATGCTTCATGTAGACCCTTTTGAAGCCAACATTACTATCTGTATTGCACTGATCAGGGATCTGAGGCTTCGAGACATCAAGCTGTTTTCTTCATAATCCTATAGCTGTGCAGGGGCTGAGGAGAGCATTATACTGCAGTATACACAGAAAACAGACCTCATGTCAAGCTTCTGGTTGGGCATAGAATAGCAACGTGGTCTGATATAGGTGTCTGCATACCTTTCTTCTCATCAAACAGGGACAGTAGCAGTACCCACTTCAGAGGCTTACGGTGGTTAAGTGGACCGAAGATACTAATGATTGGCATGTCAAAATGCTCAACAGTTTTCATTACTTTCCCTTCCGCTCATACTCCTTGGAGGTAGAAGCCACTGCTTTTTTTATCTTTTTAAAGTTTATTTATTTTATCTCTATTGTTATGTGTACAAATGCTTGCATGTATGTATTAACTTACACTGTTTGCATACCTGGTACTCACAGAGCACAGAAGATGGCATCCAACTCCCTGGCACTGGAGCTACAGATGATTGTGAGCCACCATGTGAGTGCTGAGAAATAAACTCAGATCCTCTGCACGAGGAATAAGAAGCCTTAACTTGCTTTTTAATCCATTCTTGTTTTGCTTGTTCAAAATGAAAGAGTGGGTGGTGTGCAGAGAACTATGAGTCCTGTAAGAAAGAATGAGGAATAGTAGATGGTAGGACAAGACAGATGTAGTTCTAGAAGGGAGGAGGAGACTCGGGAAAGGATCAGGGACAAGACACGGACACAGTGAAGGAAAGAAGCAATGAGGAAATATGGCATCTGTGTCTGGATCTTCTTACTCCCTGCCTGGTACAGCCTCTTTACTGAATTTCTTTTGAAAAACTGAAATCCACGTGAGCCTTTGGAGGGGGCAGAGATGGCTCAGCAGTGAAGAGGACTCTTTCAGAGGACCCAAGATTGAGTCCCAGCACCCACATCAGGCTGATCATGATCACGTGTAACTTCCAAGTCAGGAGGCACAACACCCCCTTCTGGCCTCTGCAAGTGCTGCCCTCCCATGCACACAAGTCAATCATCAAAATAAACTAACATGAAGGGCCAGGCTCATTGGGGTTTCTGTCCCACCCGGTACCCCAGCCATTTAGTCCCAGAAAAAATCACACAGAGATCTCCATAAGTTATAAAACTGATTGGCCCATTAGCTCAGGCCACTTATTAGCTCTTGTAGCTTATATTAACCCATCATTCTTATCTATGTTAGCCACATGGCTCGGTACCTTTCTCAGTGGGTCAGCTCACATCTTGCTTCTTCTGTGTTCTGGGCTGGACTGCAGAAGGAGCTTCCTGCTTCCCAGCATACTCCTGTTCTCATTACCCTGCCTCTACTTCTGGTTATCCCACCTATTCTTCCTGCCTGGCTAATCAGCATTTATTTAAAACATGATTGACAGAATACAGACAATTCTCCCGCACCAATAAACATTTAAGGAGATGAGCCTCTGGGCCGTGGCCAGAAGAGCACCTACCAACACCAGGGTCTTTGCAGGAACAGATGAGCTGAGGGAAGTGCTATAATGGGTAATACTCCATCACAATGGGCTTCACTCACCTTCATTTCCAAAAGCGATTTTCCTACCAGTGTCCGAATTTCCACAGACACTGATGGTACAAAGCAATATTGTGTAAACAAGAGAGTTAGAGACACACAAGCTTCGCTTATCTTCCATAACCACTTTTCATGAGGCTTTAGAGTCATCGACCACCAGACTACAGAAATTCTAAAGCACCCCGCTGCTCTTTTCTCCCCCAAAAACTACTAAAGCAAGCACATTGTATCTGCTGTCTTCATTGTTTAGCAGATCCAAAGGTGCACTGTCTCTCCCACTAAGTTTTAAGTTCCTTAAGAGTCGAATCCAAGCATCCCTCAGGTGGGAGTTTCCAGTAGACCTGACAACACCATAATCTTCAGATCCTTCTACATATGGTGTAGTGTTTTCATAGACCCTCTGCGTATGCTCCTATACCCTGTAAGTCATCTCCAGGACATGCACAATAGTTGTTATACTGCATCATTAGGTAACAATTCAAAAAAAATCTGTATAGGTCAGCAGAGGTGCACCTCTTCTTTTCAAATATTTGTAGTCTACAATTGATTGAACCCAGGGGTAGAGAACTCATGGAAATGGGGGGCATCAACTAGTTCGGACCCCTAAAGTTATAAACAAAGTTTCAGAAACAAAGCAAAGATTCAAGAAATATTCACTACCCTAGAGTGATCTGATGTTCTCCTTTCCTGCCAACTTATTTTCATTTTTAACTATATCTTAACTGGACTGGGGATGTAGCTCAATGGAGAGAACCCATCTGGCCTGTACAGGAATCCATTTCCAGCATTAAACATAAAATAAGATCATCTTCACTGTCCCTCTCAAAACTCTTCTCTCAAGGACATGAGTATATAGACTTCCATGAGAGAAGCTGAGGATGAACCACAACTAAGATGTCAAGAGCAATTTCAATAAACCAATAAACCTACTTCCTGTAAAGCTAATCCACATACCAAAAATAAAAATAAAAAAAGCTGCTACCCCATGACGTGACAATGGGTCACCATGTTGCCATGTAAACACTACAGAGCCAGCACATCAATAAACATGCTAGAAATACTGACCCAGTTCTAAAAATACCACATCCTTTGCAAGACATAAATTTCCTAGTTGATGCAAAGGAAAAGACACGGAGTCTAGACTAGGGACTATTCACTCACTGGACTCCTGAGATCTTCTCACACGTATAAGACTCAGTCTGAGCTTGGCTTTTGAATTCTCTTGGCCCTCAAGTGCCTTAGGTGGCCTCCAACAAGAGAATGAAGACTTGCTATGATACTTTCCCCCTTCCCCTGGCTGAACCGTTTTAATTGCTCAGGAAAAGCTACTGTGAAGACTGAACTCCAACTCAGGCTATGAAATAGGTTGCATTTGTCTTCAGTGACCCTTGAGACCTCTTGACAGGAGCTATTCCCATTGTTTCTATCATTTCATCCTCAATAAAAAGACTTTATTCTGGGATATTTATGCTAGGTCACACTGCCAAAGTCCCATGCTTTGTGGTACAGACATATTCTCAGGACCATCCTTCCTCCTCTGGATTTCACTGTTAACACTTGTATGAGTCTCAGAGAACTGCTTAGCAAGCCTGGCAAATGTGCGCTGAGCTCTACAGGGACAAACTAGCACCTTAGCAACAGCAGGAAGGGTGTTCCCTACAGTTCTTTCTACTCCTGCTGGCAGTGGCCAGAATCACACCAAAGAAGAATCTCAGAACTTGACTCTAACAGCCAGAAAAGAGATTCTGGAATCAGAGCAGTTGCTGCCAGTCCCGCCCACTCTGCGCTTCTCAGTCTACTATTTCCCCGGAGCTTTCTAGATCCATTTAAACAAACTATTTCTCCATTACTTCAGAAAATAAAACCTAAGGGCTAGGGATTTCAGTAGGTAAGCTGATGTTTGCCTTGTAAGCACGAAGACCTAAGCTCATTGCCCAGAACCTAACTTAAAAGAAACCAAAATGAAAGAGAGAGAGAGAGAGAAGAGAGAGAGAGAGAGAGAGAGAGAGAGAGAGAGAGAGAGAGAGAGAGAGAAGACAAGGTAGATGGGAGTTAGGAAGATGATTCATCAGATTAAGGTGCTTGCCATCAAACTGACAGACCTGAGTTTGATCCCAGAAAACCACATGGTGGAAGGAGGGAACCAAACCTTCTAAACTATGCTCTGACTTCTGACCTCCACATGTATATCATGACATTCACATGCATGTGTGCATGTGCACAAGCTCACGTAACATTAAAATGCTACATTTAAAAAGTAAAAATAATATGGATAGCACCTAGCATTGTTTTCTGGCCTCCACATGTCCACGCGCACTCATGCACACGCAATGCACCCTTGCACAGGCACATACATCTGATTACACACACACGCAATGCACCCTTGCACAGGCACATACATCTGATTACACACACACGCAATGCACCCTTGCACAGGCACATACATCTGATTACACACACACGCAATGTACCCTTGCACAGGCACATACATCTGATTACACACACACGATCACACACGCACACATGAACCCTTGCACAGGCACATACATTTGATTACACACACACGCAATGTACCCTTGCACAGGCACATACATCTGATTACACACACACGCAATGTACCCTTGCACATACATCTGCATACATACAAACAATCACACACACACATATTCACATAAAAAGAAAACAAAACTCTCCCTATAAAAATTATAATAATTGGGAAAAGAAATATCTGATTTCTATAGACCTAGGGGTATATAAATAAATTTGTGCATGTACACACCAACACCAAAAAATAAAAGTAAAATATTTTGTCTACAACCTTTAACCTGGTACTTTCCAGGAGGTCAGTAAATATCTATGTGCTACCATTTGAGATGGGTAGCTTCACAGTGTTGGCAGAGCTAAGTAGACCCAGACAAGGAGGGGCCAGGGATGGGTGTTTTCATCTCTTTCCTGAGCGCTATTCTCTGAGGCCTTAATCCACATACAAGAAAAGCTTTAAATGTGGGAGTAACTCTTGTTTGTGACACACTATTATTCACTTTTGATAATGAAACTAAAAGTGGCTCACAGGTTTACAAGAGTGCAGGATAAAATGTGAGCTCTCGTGTCCCATCGACTACTGTCATCCCAACCCGTGGCAGAAGAGTGTCAAACCCAACTGCATGAAAATACAAGCAAACGGTTTGAGCAATTCCCTTATCAGTCTTTCCCTGGCTCATACAATTAGAACACTGAAGAGCAAGATTCTAATAACATTGAATCAGTGTCCCAATTACATAATGCGCTTAGTACGTTAGTTCAACACAACACTCTCTGTCCCCATACATGTATCAGGATACTATTACAAGAGCTACTCCTAAGGGGCCAGTCACAGAAACCTTTTACCAATCAAAATTTGTACATTCCGAGGAAAGCTAGAGAAAATGCTTGATGAAAACTTACCCCTGAGAAGTCATTTGAGAACACAAATCGGCTAGTATGTCCTACGTCATCATTTAATGTCATTTACTTCCTCGGACACTTCCCCTAATTGAGACTGTAGAAAACAACTGGATTAACAGTGAGCATATAGTTAGTGCCCAAGAAATGCTGGATTAATGAATGAGTACAATCACAAAAATACCAAGTAGTTCTAATTCTAAAGGTTCATACATAGAATCATATCTGACTTTCTTTTTAAAAAAAAAACTATTCCTGGAGGCTGAAAAGGAATTTCAGTGGTTAAGAGCACTGGTTGCTCTTCCAGAGGACCTGGGTTTGATTCTCAGCACCCACATGGCAGCTCACTGTCTATAACCCCAATAAAAGGGTATGACGCCCTCTTCTGGCCTCGACAGGTACTGCATACACGTGGTGCACAGGCATACATGAAAACAGAACACCACAAACACAAAATATAATAGAAAGGTTTCAAAATGTTTTTAAGATATTTATCTTCAAATCAGTTAATGAATAGCAGTTAAGGGCTAGAGAGATAACTGGGTGATCAAAAGTACTGACACTCTCCCAGAGGACCCAGGTTCAGTTCCCAGCACTGATATGGCTGCTCACAAAACATTAACTCCAGTCAGACTGAGATCCAGTGCCCTCTTCTGGCCTCTGTTGGTACTTCATGCACATGGTGCACAGACTTACACACAGACCAACCACCCATATGCATAAAATTTTTAATTAAAAATATAGTCAGAGAAGCTACACCCACAATGTCTCATCAACAAGGCTGCCTAAACATGAACTATACACAGATGACATCAACGGAAAGCTAACATGGAAGGGAGGAGGAGCTCACAAACCCTCAAGCCTAGACAAAGGCAACTGAGGAATGATTAGAAATGGTCTTCCCTAGGGACCAATTAGTTATCCAACCCAAGCAGTCAGCCCTGAAATCATACAAGTAACATTATGTAGACTGAGTCGGTTGCATTTATAAATGTAGGAGTCTATCTGAATATGTACCCAACAACAATTAAAGGAAAAGAGACCACAAATTTGAGAGAGTGAAAGGAGTTCATGGGAGGGTTTGAAGAAAGAAAGGGGAAGTGAAAATGATATAATTATACTACAAGCTAAAAATAATAACAATAATAATACATCATTAACATATATAAATAGCAGCTAAAAATAGGAAGGAATTTTTGTCCCACCCACCAGTTGCCAAATAACCCACACAGAGGGTTAATGTTAATTATAAATGCTTGGCCAATAGCTCAGGCTTATTACTAACTAGCTCTTGCAACTTAAATTAACCCATTCCTATTAATCTACATCTGTCATGTGGCTTTTACCTTTATCTCATTTTGCGTGTCCAAAATGTTCTGCATCTGACTAGCAACTTCTCTCCACCCCTCTTCTTCCTGTCATTCTCAGTTTGGCTTTCCTGCCTAAATTTATCCTGCTCAGCTATTGACCAATCAGCTTCTTTATTAAACCAATCACAGTAACATATATATGACACAGCGTAAAGAAATTTTCCGCAGTTAAACAGCTGCACAACTATTCAATTTAGATACTGTTGCATGGTTTCCTAGTTTATGAATATTTTGGAATATAAACATTGTGTGAATCCTGCCAGCATCAGTCACTAGGAGACAACAATAAGAATTCACTGGTTTTTGTTTTAACTTATTCCACATTTGCTTGATAACCAAGCCATTCACAATGAATTATTCCCTCTGCTGATGCATCAGCATCTTTCTTTGTCAACTACAATTGATTTAACCAAAATTCCCACAGTTTGGGGATATTTTTCCTCCTGTCGCTCTCTGCTGTGGATCCTGTTGTATAGTCCAATTAGATGCCTTCACACTTCACAACCAGCCTGTTTGGGTAAAGTTTGGGGAATTTTTGAAAAAGAATTATAAAATGTTTTCACTACCAATACAAAAAAGAAAAAAGAAAACCTGGATTTCTTAAGACAGACACAGCTACCCACAGAGCTGACCTCTGATCCTAGAATCCTTTCATGTCTAAATCTTCATCAGAGTCGATGGCAGTGTTGTGTACGCAGAGGCTGCAGGATGGCGTTCAGACTCTTTAGTGTTCTGTGGCCAAGTGGGGCAGCCAGCTAAATCTGGTTTAGTTTTTAAAAAATATATATCTTTTCTGATGCTTTGATGTTTGGGAGGACAGTGTAATACTATCAGGATTTACAGGAGGGTGTTTTGCATAATCCTTAATAAGAAATTTAAGCTGGGTGGTGGTGGCACACGCCTTTAATCCCAGCACTCGGGAGGCAGAGGCTGACGGATCTCTGGGAGTTCGAGGCCAGCCTGGTCTACAAGAGCTAGTTCTGGGATGGGCACCAAAGCTACAGAGAAACCCTGTCTCGAAAAACCAAAAAAAAAAATTTATATGGCTTTAAAACATTAGCAAGAACTGCCGGTATCATATATGTGTGTGCTGTTTTGCTTTTATTTTAAGTAGAAATGATTTAAAATGCATTTCAAGAAGATGTATAATTGTAAGATTACCTGACAGGGTGCCCAGGTAGGATTTTTCCTAAATCTATTCCTTATAAATAGATCTTTGTCTTATTTTGAAAAGAACAAGCATCCCCTCCAAAAGACGTCTCTATGGAAAACAGTGGTGGTCAGTAACTGATAGAGGGAGTGAGGAATCAGGGTTTAAAGAGGACACCATCTCATTTTTGCAAGATGAGGAGAGTTCTAGAGACGGACGGTGGTGACGACAATGTCAATGTGCTTGACGCCACTGATTGCGCACTCTAGTTAAAACTGTACTTTGACATTGCTTTAGACACATTCTAAAGTAAATTTTAAAGGTATATACTATTTAGAATCAGGAGATTTAGAGCTCTGTCAACTAGACCGTTCCCACGTGGCTTGCAGCCATGCGTTCACCTTTTTCCACTTAAATGAGTTTGAAAAGAAAGCAGTTGGCTGGGAAAACGCAGTGGATCAAGCTACCTGATGGCGCAACTACCTGAGTAGAAGTTAGGTCCTGGTTCCTACAGATACCTTAGTACTAACCCTACAAACACTCCTTAACGCAAGGCTAACTGTACAAGGGAGCTCTGAAAGAGGGGGGCACAGCTGTGAAACATCTAGCATCCACTGGAGGCTAGCTCCTTACTACCACCAAGAGACTTAGGTTCATTGCCTGGTGTTTTGACCTGGGTGCAATGTATTTAAACTGAGTAAGGGGTTGGGGGCGTGAGTATAGGAAAGAGGGTTTTTATTGCTCTGAAGAGGCACCAAGACCACAGCAACTCTTGTAAGAAAAGATTTAATTGGGGTGGCTCGCTTACAGTTTCAGAGGTTCAGTCCCATTATCATCATGGGGGAATGGTAGCATTCGGGCAGATCTGATACTCAGGAAATAGTTCAGAGTCCTACATCTTACAGGCAACAGGAAGTAGACTCATACACTGGGCAGTATCCTGAGAATAGGAAACCTCAAAGTCCATCCCTACAGTGACACACTTCCTCCAACAAGGCCATATCCACTCCAACAAAGCCACACCTCCTACATGTGCTACTCCCTATGAGATTATGGGGCCAATTATATTCAAACTATCTCAAGGGGTAATTAGAGACGTAGTTGGTGGATGATGCTGGGGCAAAGAAGGCTATGGAGATAGCTCAGTTGGCAAAGTCCTTGCTGTATAAACATGAGGACCTGAATTTGATCCCAGAACCAACATAAAGCTGGGTTAAGAGGTGCATACTTATAATTCCAGTGCTGGGAAGGCAGGGACACAATTGGATACCTGGGGTTCACTGGCCGGCCAGCCTCGCCCAATCATCAACCCTTGGGTCCCAGCGAGAGATAATCTCTCAAAATATAAAGTGGAATGAGTGTCTCCCAGGTGCTTGTGGGGGCCTTCACCATGGCATAGAGGGAGTATGGGTTCATCTTCTGAACCCTTAGCGCCCTCCAGCAAAATGACGAAGAAAGTCAACAGAGAAGCCGCACCAGAAGAGGACAGACACCAGACACAGGGAAATGAGTTCATCCGCCCCTCCACAGCCATGAGACATGCACTGACATCTGGGAACTGGGGCTTGTGTGGTACCAGATTCATCTCCTGTAAGTGTGCTAGAGGATGTCCAGACATCCATCTGGTACTGTCAGAATCAGTGGCGATGTACAGCGAATGGGAAGGGCGCCTGCGAAGCAGCTAATCAGTAGCAAAGTCGAGGACCCGCCCTCTCTGCAGCCCAGATTTCCCCTCCAGCACCACCGCAATCAGCTGGTTACCCACCCAGAGACTTCCAGCAGGGTGCAGGTCCAGGGCTATGACGGCATTTTGTGTGTGTGGACCGTGAATGACTAGTGTGGCTGAGGGGATGGCCCTGGCTGTTGTCATAGGTGACATGAAGATGCCGGACGCTGAATCTCGCCGTACTGTAGCCCAGGGCAGCCTCCAATTTAAGAACTTTCTTCTTCACTTGGCTCCTGAAGACTGAGCTGCTCCCTTCTCTGACCCCTTCGCTCACAGCTAAGCTTTGGGGTCCTGGCTCCTCTCAGGAGTTTCCTGATGTCCCAGGCGAGATATGGTTGCCTGACCTCAGCGAACTCGCCAGCCATGTTCCCCAGCACCTTGTGCTCAGGGAATTGGACTTCCTTCCCTACTTCCTGACTTCCCAATGTCTGTGGCCTGGCAGTCAAGGCTCCTGGACTCTCAGGTCTTAGATGCTTTGCCAAGAGACCCCAGTACTAACCAGGGAGCCAGGTTTTCTGTTCATCTGCTTCTGTACAAGAGTTCCAGGACAGCTGTCACTGACAAACCCCTCATTAATTCAGCCAGTACCAGGAGCAGGGGTGAGGATAGAGACACACTAGGTGGATGGCTCCTGAGGATACCTGACGTTGGTCTCTGACCACCCCCCCCCCAACTACATGGTTGCTGTAGTATTGGGGAGCTGAAACAAACAAAAATATAAGCACTATATTTACTGCCTGGAAAAGGAAGCCTGCCATTTGGACAGAGAAGAATGATGGGCTGCTTCTCCCACACACTGTTAGAATTCAGATACTGAATTCTTTTTTTTTATTTGCCTCCAAATAACTATTTTTATTGTTTTATTTGCCTCCAAATAACTATTGCCTTTTTAAGAACTCTCTTGATTTTAGCAGGAATCCTTCAGCCAGAGACACTTTACTGAGATGTAAAATCTCTAAATTATCTTTTTGCTCTTTGAACAAATGAAAACTGTGGATCAATTCATTCATTCGTCAGCACACCCATCCCAAAGAAGTGTTTGGGCTGGAGGTCTCAGGGGTAGAATGCGTGCCTAGCACTTGAGTCCTGAGTTCAGACTTCTGCATGGGAGTAGGGGAAAGGGTGGAGGCAGTATTTTGTATTCTATTTTAGGATTATAAAATTAAATGATCTTATTAAAATGGGTCTCTAGAGTTTCAAGAGAAAAACCTTTGGGCAAAGAGCCAGAAATGTGTTTTTAAAATTCAGATAAATAGACACTGGTCTTGCTTGTAACAGCAATAATATGAGGAAAACCAGTAAGCAGTTTTTTTTTTTTTTCAGAATGGCAAATTCTAAAAAGACCTACAACAATGAGCTGACTGGGGAAAATGTGAAGAAACAGACACGGTGTTTTGTTGATAACGGTAAATGGGAGGCTAGGACATATGTGGGCATTTAGCAGCAAACTCCACTGTTTCTAGCCTTTGAGTCAACTTAGATAAGTTTTACTTGAATAGAAGGGGCAAAGGGGCGTGCACTGGTGTGTTATCTTTAAGAGTGAGAACTCAGAGATCACCCATGTCCAGGAGTAGGCGATTGGGGTCAGGTGTCTTCGTTTTGGTTTTCTATGGTGCTGGGGATTACACTCAGGGCCTCAGACATGGAAGGCAAGTAGGCAAATATTTTACCATTCAGTTACATCAGCCCCAGACGTTGAGTACATAAGCTAATGTTCATTCATTCAACATTATTGACTAACGGTCTACACAGGGCAACGTTGTATTTTAAATATAATACACACAGTGCAACCATTAAAATAACGATGTAGGTATTAGTGTGGAAAAGGGTTACACATAAAATCACGTTTACAGTTAAGTTTAGATGAATATGTAATTTACTCACATTTTATGTAAATACGTATGCATGGAAAAACACCTATAAAGATGATCACCAATATGTCATAACTAGTGATAACTAGTTTTAATGCAGTAGGATTTTTGTCATTGTTCCTAATGTCTCTACTCTTCATAGCTTAAATATTTCATCATAAACCTATATAATTTTCATGATCTACAGTATTAGGGGGTATTTATTTTGAAATGACAGCGAGATCCCTGCATGCAATGTAATCTTATTAATATGCAGAAGAAAATACCAGACAGCCACAGAATTCCAGAAATCCAGCTGCAGTTCTAACAAGACAGGAAAGCAGATGTTTGCCCACAAGGATGAGGTAAATAGGAACGGAGCACAATGGCCCCATAGAACCGTGCACAATGCAGCTAACTGCTCTCTGCTAAATGAGAAATCCATGCCAGCAAAGTCCCCGAAGACGGCGAAGGCTAAAAACTAATAACAATCAACATATCATGCACAAGGCTTTTATTGGGCTTGGATATCACTTGTGCTGGACCTTTAATAATTTCTATGGCTGCCTTTTAACTCTCTATATCATTGTATTTTCCTTTAAAAGTAATTTCCCATCATTCTAGCCTCTCCTTAATCCTGTAAGGCAGTGTTCATTAGAACAGGAGGTAACGACATATCTTTGTTTAAAAACTAAAATATACTTGGCTTGGCCTGATTTATTATTGTCTTAGCCAAGATATTTAGCGCATGATCAATAGCATGGTCATAACCTCCAGACACTTTATTATTCTGCTGTTATAGGTAGAATCAGCAGGACACGCTCTGAAAAAAGCAGACAGAGAAACCACAAAAAATCCATGTGCCAGCAATCTGTGAGAAACTCTCCCCTAAACCCTGTGGGTCTAAACACGTGAACTGCTGGTTAACACGTCAGACCTGACACCTGCCTGGAAGAAACATTCACATTTCCCAGGTTAAATGTGTGGAGCGGTTACTTAAAAATAGGGGTTTCTGTTATGGGAGCTAAAGTAAGTCCTGAGTTGAACGGTTTTAGTTTTTACACTGTTGTTTGCTCTGGCACGGTTTATTTCCATTTCCCCAGTTTGGGCTACGGCTGATCATTAGACAGCAGTTTTCAGAATCCTGCCCAAGGGCTGGAGAGATAGCTCAGTGGTTAAACACCGACTGCTCTTCCAGAGGACCTGGGACCAATTTCCAGCCCCCACATGATAACTCGCAACTGTCTGTAATTCCAGTTCCAGGGGCCTGACACCCATGGTGAAACATCGATGCACATTAAAAACAAAAGACAGAATCCCATATAAAATTGCTACTCTGAGTCTTTAAGACAGATGGAAATCAGCGGTAAGCAAATGCCTTGATTTCGTGGTTTTTATGATAAGAGTTGAAAATGGAATGATGATATTGGATTCCGTCAAACAGAACAAACAAAGCCAACATTGGAGTCTGGGGTCTTTTGTTAGCCAACTCTGAGTCCTGAACACACTCTCTTGACAGCATTGCAGTTCTGAGCGAACACCCTGTGCACAAGTCCTAACTCTCCCATCAGCCTGCAGGACATGTCACGTGTTCTAGCTTTGTTCTTCTGAACTGGGTTTCAGGAGTCAGGAAAGCCTGTCAGCAGATTGCTCAAAACCAAGAACAGCCAGGCGGTGATGGCGCACGCCTTTAATCCCAGCACTCAGGAGGCAGAGACGGGTGGATCTCTGTGGGTTCAAGGACAGCTGGTCTACAGGACAGCCAAAACTGTTGCATGCATGCGTGTGTGTGTGTGTGTGTGTGTGTGTGTGTGTGTGTGTGTGTGTGTTTGTCTGTAGATAGAAGTTTCTGTCTCACCCAGTCCCGTAGCCATTCAGTCCCAAAGAAACACACAGAAGCTTATATTAATTATAAACTGTAAACTGTTTAGCCTTTTGTTCAAGTTTGTTACTAGCTACCTCTTCTTACAACTTAACTAGTTCTTATCTATGTTCAGCCATGTGGCTTGATACCTTTTCTCAGTAAGGCATTCTCATCTTGCTTCCTCTGCTTCTCAGTGATGACTGCATCTCTGCCTTTCCTCTTCCCAGAAATCCCCTAGTCTGGTTGTCCCGCCTATATTTCCTGTCTGGCTACTGGCCAATCAGCATTTTACTAAACCAGTATGAGTGGCAAATCTTTACAATGTACAAGAGCTTTATCCCACAGTGTGTGTGTGTGTGTGTGTGTGTGTGTGTGTGTGTGTGTGTGTGTATGTGTATTCTGTAACACATGAGTTTTCTGGTTTGAAAGGGGTATGTAAAGATTGTTGGCCAAGCATTATCCATTATCTGCCCATCCTGAGAGGAGTTAAAGGATCTCTGCTGCCTGCACCAGAGCTCTGGGCTCTCTCTGGTTTGTTTTGTTCCTCAGAAGAAAACTCTAACCCCAGCAGACTGCTGAAGTACCTACGGGTCAATGAGGTAGTAAAGAACTATAGAAAGGCCCAAGAGCATCAGACTGTGTTCCTCAGATGTTCACCAAGTTAAAGCAAGTCCATCTGCCTCTGCTAGGGAAAGGAAAGGCTGGGTTCACAGGAAACTAAACCCCAGGCCCTCCTGGGCTTCTAAGGTGTGTCTTTACTTGCAACCACTTCTCAGAAAAAAGAATGTTTGACTGGAATACTAAAGGAAATGTTTTAAAAAAGAAAGAGCACATGTCACATTCATTAGCATAATGTTTATAGTAAAAGGCTACTTTCATTTTTTTATAAATCGGGCATCTTTTTAAAAAAATAATTTATTTTTTATATGTGCATTGGGGTTTTGCCCGTATATATGTATGTATGAGGGTGTTGGATCCCCTGGAATTGGAATGACAGACAGTTGTGAGTTGCCATTTGAGTCCTAGGAATTTAACCCTGGTCCTCTGGAAGAGCAGCCAATGTTCTTAGCCGCTGAGCCATCTCTCCAGCCCTGCTTTCATTTTGTCTGAAGTAAAGTTTGTAATTGTTTTAGGGCTGGAGATATAGCTCAATTCATAGAGGGCCTGACAAGCATGTGAAAGGCCCTGGGTTCCATACCCAGTATGTACTCATGTACGGTAGGTAGTACAGGCCTAGAGCTTCAGTGGAGGTGGAGGCGGGAGGCCAGAAATTCAAGGACACACTATATACTACATACTTCATACTACATAATGAGTTCAACACCAGCCAAGGCTTCAAGACACTATTGTTTTAAATAAATTAATAACTAGGATAGATAGATAGACAGACAGACAGACAGACAGACAGACAGACAGATAGATAGAATAATCTCAAACTGTTTTAAAGTGGTTGAAATAAAAAAAACTCTAGAAAAAAAAACTAAAGTAGGGGACTAGGGATCTGGTTCAGTGGATGAAGTACTTGCTGCGCAAGCCTGAGCCTTGAGTTCAGATCCCGTACCCACTCAAAAACCTGGCCTGGTAACTAGAAACTGAAAACTTGGGACTGAGGGAGCAGGGGCCTAGCCAATCAGTCTAGCTGAAATAGTAACTTCTGAGTTCAGTGAAAGTGACTTGTTCTTAAAAATTAAAGTGAATCACACACTCATACCCACACACTCACACACACACACACACACACAGAGTATAATCTTTCACCTAAACTGTCAGAAACCAGGGTTTATATTTGGGTTGATGTACATTTTATGCATGTCTTTATGATCAAAGCCTAACACCGAGTCAATCTTTATTATTATTTTACTTACATAAACATATTTGGATAACCAAGAATATTTTATTAGTCATTCTTCAAACTGTCAGTACTTAAAAACCAAAGTAATAATTAAAACTGTGTGACCATCAAGGGAAACAAGCAGTAGAGTGTAAACGAAACCCACAAAGCGGGAGAAACTATTCGAACAGTAGATGCCTGGCAAAGGTAAGAGAACATCTAGAGAGGATGACAAGCCTGAATAGCTGCACAATAGCAACAAATGTAACCCAGCTTTAAATGGACAAAGGAGAGACATTCTTCCCCAAAACAAACAAGAAAGGATATATAAATGGGGACCAGCAAGATAGCACAGCAGTTGAAGCACTTGACGACAATGGTGGCGACCTAAGTTGATCCCCGGGACTCCATATGGTAGAAGGAGAGAACTGACCCTTGCAAGTGGTCCCCTGACCTCCACATGCCCATGGTGGCATAAGCATGTATACTCACACATACACATTCAGATGCACACATAATATTGTCTACATTTTTCTGAAAGTAAACAAAAGGTAACAAAAAATTCTTGATGCTACTAGTCAAGGAAAATATCAGAATCACAATAACTCCCATCTCACATGGATTAGGACGGGCTGCTGCCAAGAGAACAGAAAGAAAGAGAGAGCAAGGAAGAGAAGCTGAAACTCCAGCGCAGTCACTATGGAAAAGTACAAAAGTTCCTCAAGAAAGGAAAACTGGAGCCATCGTAAGTCCTAGCCATCCTATAACTGAACCAAAACCCACAGGAAATGAAATCAATATGTCAAGGAGATAACGGGACTCCCACCGCATTCGCGGCAACATTATTTGGCAATAGTTCAGAGGTGGAAGCGACCCAAATATGCATATGAATGACAGATAGACAAAGAAAATATGGTATTTTCATATGGAGGGAATATTAAACAACTTTTGAAAAAGAGAAAATCCTGTCAGATTATACAGCATGTATGAAGCTAGAGGCCATTATGCCGAGTCAAATAAACCAAGCACGGAAGGACAAATGCCCCATGGTTCTGTTCACATGGAGTATATAAAGTGGCCCCAAATCACACACACAGAAAGTTGAAAGGGGTTGTCAAAGACGAAGGGGAAGGGAATTAGTAGTAGTTCCAGAGGGTTGTTGTGCAATGTAAGTACACTCACACACAGAAAGGTAAACTTAATGCGAATATCTGGGTATTGTTTGAGAGTGAGATGTGTATATAGATGCTTGTGTGTGTGTATTTGTACATAATCTCACTGAACCTGGACGTCCTAGCTTTCTTTCTATTGCTGTATGTAACCAAAACCAGCATGGGTATGAAAGGGTTTGTCACAGTCCATGACGAAGGGATGTCAGAACAAGAACTCAAGGCAAGAACCTGGAGTCAAGAACAGATGTAGAAGCCATGGATGCTGCTTACTGGTACCATCCAAGACCACCCTGTCCAGGAGTGGGCCTGCCCACAGTGGGCGGGGCCTTCCCAAGTCAAGAAATGCAGGCTTGCCTACCGGCCATCTGACCGAGGCATTTTCTCAGTTGTGGTTCCTCTTCCTAGAGGATTCTAGTTTGTGTCAAGTACACACACACACTAACCAAGACACTGCTGTGCTCTGGAGATCTGCCAATCTCTGCCTTTTCTGAGCTGGGGTGACAGATGCAAACTCTCTGTACTTCATGTCTTATATGGGTCTTGTGACTCCACACTCAGATCCTCACGCTTGTACGGCAAGTGATTAACCAGCTGTTACCTCCCTGGCCCCTGGGGTTTTGGTATGTCAGGTTGTTGTTGTCTTCTTGTTTACCATTAAAAACACACAAACAACAACAACAACAAAAGACAAAGAAAGCATCTCCACAAAGATAGAGAAGGAAAATGTTGAAATCCCCCAGAGTGTGCCTAAATAACACATCTTCTACAGTTGCCAAAAGAAAACCCTGTCCTTAAAATGTCAAGATCTCTTAGGTTATATGTTGGGAGTGTGAAGGTCCTTGTGTCTGTCCGCAGATCTCCAAGGAAACCAAGAGTGTTAAACACACAGGCTCGTCCTCGGAAAGAAATGGATGTATAACCTGTTCTTCCATCCAGAAAACTGAGACTAGGAAGTGATGAATAGCACGATCTGTTGGGCCAGGCCAAATCAAGCTCCTACAACCAGGACTGGGGGTAGCTAGTAATTGAAATGATCCTTACAGTCAGGGCCAGGAGCTCTGACACAGAGACTGAAGATACCTCATAGTTTAAATGACTTTATCTGTACAGCCAGAGGCTCCCCCATGCTCCCTCACCCAGGACCAGAGGTGACTAATAGCCCAAAAGACCTGTACACTGTCTGTATGACTGAGACCAGGCTAGGCCCTTCCATGGGACCTTAAGCCAGTACAGATAGCCTAATTCTAGAACCCATCTTCTTGGAAGAAATGACATTTACCTTCACTTGAGTTGTAATATAATTATGCTTTCTTGTGCACTGGGGATTGTATTAAACCAGAAAACTTTTTTCCAGATTATATTGTGTTTAAATATACTGGCATCAGACTCCCTGACGTTTGAAACAGGTTGACAAAGTCAATCTGAACCAAGTTTTTATTCTCACCTCTATGCAGATCCCTGACTGCTTTGACACCTGCAGGAACCTCCACCCCCTTTGCTATATAGAGAAAATAAACTAAATTTTCAAAGGCAAGATTTCCATTATAAGTAACATATGGGGATGTTTTTGTCTATGTGATTAGACTTACATTCTTGAGGTATTGTTTACATTAATATATCTATCGCCGTCATGCCAACACAACTTGGAGTTGTCAAGAAGACTAGAAAGACTCCTTCACCTCACTAAACTAAATATTCTCTTTGATATTCCACCTAGCTGGACCGGAAATCCAGGTTTGTACTTCCCACTATCCAAGAGGCTGAGGACTGCAGGTTCAAGTCCAGCCTGGGCATCTTAGCAAGATTCTGTCCTAAAATACAAAATGAGAAAGGGCTATGATGTGGCTCAGTCATAGAGCAGGTGTGTATGCAAGCCCTGGATTCAGTCCCAATACCATAAAAGGGGGGAAGGTTCCAGTATAAATCACTGTGTGTTATAGCTACACATGAAAGATTCATACACACATCTTCAGGGTATTCTTCCTAACATAAATGAGTCCTAAGAAAATGCAGGGCTGGAGAGATGGCTCAGTGGTTAAGAGCATTGCTTGCTCTTCCAAAGGTCCTGAGTTCAATTCCCAGCAACCACATGGTGGCTCACAACCATCTGTAATGAGATCTGGTGCCCTCTTCTGGCCTGCAGACATACACACAGACAGAATATTGTATATACAACAAATAAATAAATAAATATTTTTTAAAAAAAGAAAGAAAATGCAGAAAACTTTACTTTTCTTTTCTGAAATCCTCAAACATTTTTCTCTCAATTTATGTAACTTATTTATATGACAAAAACTTCTTCCTTTAAGTTTTTGAAAGACAGGGTATGTGTGTGTCAGAAATAATGGCTACTCTTTTGTAGAGAATGTTATAGATCAATTATGGAAAACGCTGGTGTGCACCCCCACCACCTGGCACAATAAATGATTCAGAATCTACATCTTTTGTTCCCATCCATTCTTTCATTAAGCAAATTCTTCTTAAACATGGTGCCACTTTGGTTTAGGACTGGAGGAGTCAGAGGAGAGGGGCTAGGAGACAAGTACAAGCAGCCCACCCTTCATCTAAGTGGTTTCGGGCTAGAACAGGAACAGGAGCCCCAAGAGAGCCCAGAAGAAGGCCAAGGCTGCCTGCAGCTCAGATGCCTGCAGAAACACTAAGGTATCAGAGACGCCTCCATAGCTCAAGGAAACATTTCAAGTTCATGGGGGTTATGTTATACAGACTGATGACCTACTGTGACCTGGCTGCTGAGGGTGAAAAGAAATGACTTTTAGCTTCAGGGGGCTGTGGAGGGGAGCTGTGTTAGACACGGAGGCCAACATGACAGAGGAGAAGGTTCAGCAGTTAAAGGAAAGCACCTGGCTCCTAGCGTACATGGTGGAGAGGGGGACCCATCTGACTCCACATGTATCCCACGCAATTAAAAAATAATAATAATGGAATGTATTTTTTAAAAAAAGCCATAGAAGAGAATTCCCCGATGGAAGTGTACTAAGCCCAGGCAGCATAGGAGACTGGAGGTGGGAGTGAGAACCGAAAAGCAACGTCTAGGCGAGCAAGGCGGGGTGGTGAGTGAATGCTGAGGAACAGTACCCCAGAATGGTCCTTGGGATCAAGAGCATCTGGGGAATAAAAGCCTCATTCTGAGTTTTCCACAGTGTCTAGCAGAAACGTCCCTCACTATCTTTTCATGATTGCCATTGGATGACATCACGTTGTATATTTTGTGGAAGCCTGCCTCGCCTCACGTTTGGAACGCACACTTGCCAAGGCACCCGTCAGCCGCAGAGAAACAGTGGGTCATGCTGACTGACTTGGAAGAACGCAAATCTCTAGTAAGTCATCAGTTATCCAACGACAGATGCAAATATTAGAGACGCCCGGCTTAACTCTACCCCAGTCTCTCATCGAGCAATAGTGCATAGTTATTATCCCTTGCCCCCAAGAGGCTCTGATGCACTCTGCAGATTGGCTTTAAATCCTGGGCAACCGAAAAGTCCTGAAAATGCCCAAGTGTTTAAGAGCGGCTGGGTTCCCATTCCTAAAAGAACACAGCCATGTGTACCACATAGCAGTTTTCCCTGAAAACATTTTTTTTTCAAAATTTATTAAATAGAAATCACAGTGTAGGAACTGGAGAGGTGGTTCATAAGTTAAAACGCACTGGCTGCTCTTGCAGAGGTCCTGGGTTTGATTTCTGGCAGCTCACAACCAACTCCAATTCTAGGGAATCTGAACCCCTCTTCTGGCATCCAAAGGCACCCTACATGGAGATGATACACAGAAACACACGCAGGTCAAACACCCATAGACCTAAAATTAAGATGAATGAATGAATGAATGAATGAATGAATGAATGAATGACTAGAAGTACAGCAACAAAGAGAAGTGTTTTCAAGCCCTTGTTTCTCAGGTACAATCGCACCTCATGCCCTCCCTTCCTTCGGGTATGCCTTCCCCGAGTATACACTTTACTTTTTCTATATCTCCACTGTAGGCCAGATTCTACTCTTAAGGACCCAGAAGGGTGCTTCGGTGACAGATGCACACATGTTCCTGCATATGTCTGTGAGTTGAGCGTAGTTGGAACGTGACTTTAATTTATCATCGTATCGTGCAGATACTGGACCTAACCACTAATTGGAAAGATATTTCGAATCAGTTGTCAAGAACAAATTGCTGCCATCTGTAGAATGAATGGCTAAAGGTATGTGTGAGTAGCATAATGAAATTCAAGAATCCAGATGGATGAGGCGAGGGATAGTGTCAAAATCGAAACCTCGCTTTTGTCTCTGTCCAACTTCCATGGATGGGAAGACAGTCAGGCAACAATGATAGCACAGATAGGCCTCGTCTCCCACTGGGGCACCGAAAGGTCCTGACAGGGCTGTTTCCATTGCGGTGCGGGATCCAGGAATGCCAGATGGAGGGTGGGCTCCTCGCACTGGGCCCCCAGTCTGACCTCTCCAGCTTCCCCAACTGTAAACCAAGGCAACATAAAATCATGTCCAATCTGCTCAATGAAGAAAAAGCAGAAGTGTCCAGAGTCTGAATCACACTGTATCGGCACCGACATTTTCCTAAAGCTGGAGAAATTCAGATGACAGGAGTAAAAGCTTGTCTATTCCGCATAAATGGAACAAGGGTGGGTCGTTCTTTCCGCCTGGTTGAATTGCGGTCATCTTATCAAGGAAACAGTCATGGAGTGTTGGGACCTTATACCGACCTGTTTTTATATTGCTATTTACAACTCACGGACTGTCAGAAATGGTTTTGCCTGCCCACGGTAATGCAGGACAGCAATTAGTACAAGGCCAGGGATCAAACACAGGCACGCTGGCTCGGGGCTGCTCCTGCCCTGCCATGATCGCTGTTCGTTCGTGACTAGTTACTGCTGCATTCTGTTGCCATAAACTGAAACCCCTCCCCACAAACACACACACACAGTGGGGTACTCCATGCCTATATCCCAATACATCACCTAACAGTAAGCTTTCTGTCCTAAGGAAAAGGTGGCACCAATCCAGCTGATACCCACAATCACAAAACAGAAGATCAGAACGGACTTTCAGAGTAAGGATGTGGGAAGCAATTCATACAGTTTTCTAACGTGAGAGAAATCAATCAAAGTAGTAGAAAGACTATGATTAAAACATAAACTACATATGACATAAAAGAAAAACACAGAGAACAGAAATGTACCAAAATGCTAGGGGTTTGTTCTAAATCAAATTGAAGTTTCTCTTCTTTCTTTTTCTGATTTTTTTGGAAACTTTTTGGAATGAACATGGATTGCTATATAACAGAAAAGAGGTGTTAAACATTACTCTTAAGACACATAGATTTTTTTTTAAGTTGTACATTTAGTTAATTCATGGAATTCTTTTTTTTTTTTTTGAGTACTATTAGTTCTTAGCGTTTCTATCATGGACATCCACCTTTACTTCTTTATTTTTCAGTGCTAGGACGGGGCCTCACTTGTGCTAGGCAAGCTTCATTCCCAGTCAGACGTTCACATTTAGCTGCAAGGCAGTGTTGCCCTGAAGTTTAAATTATCCAGTTTCTAGGGATCAACATGCTGCATCTGGCCCTTTCTTGATGTGCGAGTTCTCCTAAAGACTCCGCATCTAACCGGAGAGAGGACCACTTTTCCGAAGCACAGATCTCCATGAAGAGAGATGACCACAGATGAGAACTGTCTCTTCTAACTGCCCTCGCTAGTGTTTTCCATGACTCAGTCCTGCTCCCTTCTGAGCGAGAGTTGCTGAAGCCACAACGAAAACAGTACTTGAGGCAACTGACAGGAAAGGTCGAAATGTGTGCGCAGCTCACAGCCAACGGCAAAATCCAGCAAAAACGCTGGATTCTACTCTCAAAAACGCCACGAGCCTTTCAGAGAACTCTATCTGGAGGAATGATTAGGTTGGGTTTAGAGGGAGATACTTCAGCCTGATTTTTATTTTAATTGTAACACAATTCAAACCTTAAACGAAAACATCTGGTTTCATTTTCTTTACTGATTAGGATAACTAGAGACGCTGAGACAGGAACGTAACCCCGCCATTCATTTGATATGCAAATAAAGTTCCTGGCTCGAGTGCAAACTTTATACTTTTGACTGTGCCTTCAGAGCTAATTACTCCTCATATCCCCTCCTGGAGCCAGAACATGCTTGAAGAATAGCTATTCATTAAGAAACTCGTCCTCGTAAAGTGCTACAGGCGCAGCCATCCTCCCAAGCAGACTTTAATTAACTACAATCCAGATCGCTGGAATAAATATCAATTCTGCTGCTTTCCCCCACCCTCTCCCCAAAGGCTGTGACCCAAACCCAAAGAGGAAAGGTCACACAGAGAGGACGCTGGGATGCACGGCTTCATGGCTCACACCCCGTTTCTATCAGAGACATACTGCAGGTTCAGACTTCCCCAGAGTCTGTCCTCAAAACAACTTTTCTTACCAAACATTCCCATTCACTCTCCCGAGACAATAAATTAAAAAAAAAAATCCATAATCCTCATCCTCACATTCAGTTTGCTGGAACAGGGTATTAGGCACCTTCATCTTTACTAGTGAAAACCTGGAATGGGCTCTGTGTGTCTCGAAGGCAAATGCCACTCTGGATCTCAACAGTGTCCAGGGGCCTGTTCTTGTGCATCCCGCATCCTCTTACGTAAGGGGGGGGGGGCTCAAACCTAGCTTTTCTACCTGGAGCATCACCCCCTGGTGAATCCTGAGCAGTCATTGGCAGGTGACAGGTGCAGAGTGCCATCCTGTTAGGTATTCATCCACAGCAGACAACTCGACATTTCAGAAAATAAAGGCCTATCTTCTCCTCAAGTGTTGACTTTTTCAGGTCCAGACAGAAATTAACGACCTCTGGACCAGAAAGAGACATCTTCCTGGTAGAATGTTAGAGCATTTATTTAGCATGCATGAGGCCCTGGGTTCCATTCCCAACACTGGAAGAAACACTCCAAGACTGAGAAAGATACCAAGCACAGAGTCCAAATAGTGGCATACAAATGTATATTTTACAATTAAGTGTCACGGTCTCATTTCATATATTCCAAATTTTGAGGTAGGAGGAGGCAAAAATTCAACAAACGCCTTCATTTATTTAGCAAGCAAAGAGTAAACAAATAGAGGGGAAAGGAATGAGAGGTAAATCACAATCAAGTGAGCTTCAAATAAGAAACCTGGTCAATTCACTAAACCGGGACTCAGCATGGTCTGCATCACACTCAAACTGAGAGAACACAGGTTACACCACCAGATTTGCATTTGTGTATAATCTTACATTCTCTACCCATCCAGAGATGCATAGCAACAACCCTGATTTATTTTTTTTTTACTTAACTTTATTTTATGTGCATTGGTGTGAAGGTATCAGATCCCCTAGAACTGAAGTAACAGACAGTTGTGAGCTGCCAAGTGGATGCTTGGAATTGAACCTGGGTCCTTCGGAAGAGCCAGGGCTCTTAATCGCTGAGCCATCTCTCCAGTCCCCACCCGTGAATTTTTTTAACTTTTCTTTTTATTGTTCTTTAACAATATGTATGTGTGCATGTCTGCATGCGGGTGTGCGGATGTGAGTTCAGGGCCTTACCTCAGAGACCATTGGATCCCAGGGGACCCCAGTGGAGCTGCTCCTGTGGGGGCTGGGAATTGAGCTCTGGGGCTCTGCTAGGAAAGTGCACACCCTGAACTGCTGAGCCATCTCCCCAGCCCCAACAACTGTTATTTATAACCCATAGCAGAGGCTACAATGTCATCAAATGCCTGCTAAACAAATCAACTGGATTCTGTTCTATTTTGGGGATGCACCAATCAATGTAGCTCAGATTTTAACCAGTAATAAACTGGCAAACCACATGTAAGGACACAGTTTGAGTAGTGAAAAAGAGTCTAGCGCTGAGCGTTTAAAGTCCTGTTTGTTTTGTTTGCCATGACAATAACAAGTGAAACAGACAATGAGGCAGAGGCACAGCCGAGCTGTCAGTCCGGGACGTGGCGAGGGCTGCCATCGGATCTCCCTGCTAAAGTGTGCAACTGTGCAAAAGGTATTCAGTTTATATCAGTTCACAGCCCTGACCCCAAATAATCAGGACCTCTATGGCCTAGGGCATCAAGTCCCTCTCCTGACTTCCGGAATGTTTGGCCCGCTGAGCCACTCCCACTCTCACACAGGATTTCACCCCTTAAGGCATATCACATGGAGAGGGACAAGAAAAAAAAAAGAAGAAGAAGGAAGTCTCACCGAGTTCTGAAACTCTGAAAAGAAAAAGAGGAAACCGATAGTTTTGCTTAATTCAAACTATTGAGTAAACATTATTGCTTAATTACTTTTAAAAAGAGGCCCTAGTGGTTCTGTTCTAGTTGCTAACTTAATTTGTAAGAACGAGGCTACACAGTAAGACACTTGCCTCACACAGACACCTCTTTGCTCCTCAAAATTGAGCAACATTGTCCAGATACCTTGGACTAGATCAGAACATTGCTAGCACGGCCTCCCATGTGTCCTTAAACCCACTAACAGGGAAGAGCACAAAGTGAAAATGTATCCCCATTGGAAAAATAAATCAAATATGTATTCAAGAAATGGGTACTTCTGAGAGCGAGAGTATTTGATAAATTTTCAGATGGCCTTTCTGCCACGTGAGGCTTTTACACGGAGACAGCAGCCAAGTATGGGGTGGAACGTGCTTGTAATCCTAGCACTTGAGAGGCAGGATGCCTGGGGAATTCAGGGTTATCCTCAGCTACCCAGCAAGTTACTGCTAGCCAGAGCTACCTGAGACCTTGTCATTGCTTCATGAATACTCACAGGGTGCAGGGGGTCACAGTATATCCCAGGCACCAAGAATGTTCCAGGAACTCACAGAAAAAGAAAAAGAAAAACAGATTTGCAAACATGTCTGGTATTGATCTCCCAAGCCATAGGTCTATTTACGTGTTTGTGATCAAGATGGACACGGGAAGCTTGGATAAGACCACACTGTATATTTCTCCAATCAATATTTCAAAACCAATTAAAGCAGTATCCATTAATATTGAACAGTGGCCAAAAGAGCCCCACTCTGACCAGGCCACAGCTCCCTTCCCCCGGGGAACTTGAACTGACTCTGGGGGTGCCAGTGAACCTAGTGAGAAACCAAGCAGAAAACAACAGAAGTGTGTACAAATGGCATGGTTTCCCCTGCAACTGGGGGTGTGGAGAGACCTTTCATTTTCACCCAGTTTGGCTTTTTCCTGCCTTTAATTTGCAATACTGCTAAGTAGCAAGTTAAAGGTTTTCAGTTTCGTAAGCAAAGAAAGAAGAGTCAGCATGCTTTCTCTAACCGGGCCGAGTGTGTCTGTGTGCCTTTCTACCTAGTGGAATCAGTTACACGTCAGGTTCCTGTTCAATATTCCCCCGATTCCTCCTTTGTCACTTGTTCTCTCTTGCTTCCTGTGAGAACATGGAAAAGAAAGTACCTAGCCCTGATTAAACTGAGAAAGATCTGAAGAAATAGTTTCCAGCTACAAACGCTGAGATCTCCTTGCTGTGTGGTTTAGGTAGGAGCCGCATGTCCCTTCTGAATCTCTAGTCCCTCATGACACGCATCGGAAGTATGGCAAAATGAGTAGCTTTGGCCCACACAAGAGTAAGTAAATATAACTTTTAGAAGGGTCCCCAAAGCAAATTGACAGCCAGAGATAGCTGCTCAGAGGCAAGAGAGGCCACTGTCACTGCCACCACCATGGGGTAATTCCCCATTAGTAGAGACGGAGTTCCTGAACTCAAGCCAGCCGCTTTCAGGACTCAGGGCAGGCTGAGCTTTACAAACACGTAACAAGCCAATCAGCCTCCCTCATATTTCAATGTTTTGTGGGGAAAAAAAACTGAGATGAACTTTCAATTGTAAATTCTGGAAAACAGTTACGCAGGACCTTTAACCCCTCAGTTTCGTCCCAAGGCTAAAAGGATGACAGGAGCAATCCTACAGAAGTGAGCTTAGGAAGGAAACTCAGGTGTATTGTCTGCAGCCATTTTTGAAGGCAATCTGGCCTCATGAGTTAAAGGCCTGAAAAATTACGCCTACCATAGTACTCAGACGAAAACACACACAGTAAATAAAGGATACTCATTGCAGCATTAGTCACGATAGAACAAGACTAGAAAGTAGCCCAAACATTTAATAAGAAGAATCTTGCTAGAAAAAGCGTGGTACCAAATATATATAGTGTAGCACATGTATATGCACACATATATGTGCATATGTGGTAGCGTGTGCCTTTAATCTTAGCATCCAAACTGCTGGGAAGTCAGGGATAGTCTGGCTACCTAGTAAGTTGCAGGCCATCAGAGTCACATAGTGAGATTCTGTCTCAAAATAAATAAATAAATAAATGAATAAATAAATAAAAATAAAATGTTGTGCCTTCTTCCTTAGATTATGGTACAGAAATCTAAAAACTATGTTATTGAGCAATAATTAATAATGCAAGTCATATACAAAACTAACAATAATAAACAGTGTAAGTCATTTGCAAACCTATAAAGTTAAAAGCATATTTAGATGATAAATTTGCTTACACTTCATTGTAAGATACAAACGAGAAGACCGTGCCTAGCTCGCACGCAGTCCTGAGTTTGATCAACCACGAAAGAAAGAAAGAAAGAAAGAAAGAAAGAAAGAAAGAAAGAAAGAAAGAAAGAAAGGAAAGAAAGAAGGGAGGGAGGGAGAGAGGGAGGGAAGGAGAAGGGGAAAAGAAGGAAGGAAAAGGAAGGGAAGGAGGGAGGAAGGAGAAGGGAAAAAAGAAGCAAGAAAAAGGAAGGGAAGGAGGGAGGAAGGAGAAGGGGAGGAAGGAAGGAAGGAAGGAAGGAAGGAAGGAAGGAAGGAAGGAAGGTTTACAGCAATAGCGGCATTACCTGTAGGTCAGCAATTCTCAACCTGTGGGTCATGACCCCTTTGTGGATCATATATCAGAGATTTATATTATGATTCATAACAGTAACAAAGCTACAGTTATGAAGTAGCAACAAAATACTTTTACGGTTGAGGGTCACCAGAACATGAGGAACTGTATTAAAGGGTCACAGCATCAGGAAGGTTGAGGACCACTGGTCTAGATGCCAGCAAGAGAAGGAAACTTGGGGCCAGGAGAGCTGGCTCAGGGTAAGAGCGCTCACTGCTCTGAGGAGAGGGCTAGAGCTGGGATCCTGCCCAGCCTTAGGCAGCTCACAAAAGCCTGCAGTTCCAGCTCCAAGGGACCCAGTTCCCTTCCTGGCTATCATGAGCACCTGGACACATACTCGTACAGACAAACACATGAACGAAAACAAAATTTTAAAGCAAAAACTAAACTTTATTTTCTTCCTTGTGGCCTTCTGCATTATTCAAACGTTCTACAAAGAAAATATGTTTGCTTAAGCAGGTGAACAATGAACTCATGCTTCTTCCAAAGAAATGGCTTCTTCCCCCTTTATCCTAACAATGCGCCCTGACTGCTACCCTATGTCCTAAACTTGCAGCCTGCATTTCTCCAGGTTTCCTGACTTCACTGAGCTCTTTTCCTCAGTGAGCATCAGCAAACAGTTATGGGAAATTAGACCTTAAGAACCAAGTGCCTCTTAGGTTTCTGTTTAAGTAAATGAGCCTGTGGGTGGCCTTAGAATCTGTTGGTGAAAGGAACCACCAGGGGGATTGTCTTGCCTTTGATCTTCACTGATGAAAGTGTTACTGTTTTGTTCCGTGATTACAACTTGATTCGAAATGACGGTATTCTGTCCATTTATCTACTCAGCTGTTAAATACCACGCACCTCGTGTGTGGTGACGTGGTGCCGGGTCTACAATACAAAGAAAAAAAAAGACTGGTTGGTCCCTCTTAGGCCAATGATATGCCCTGTCTAAAAACCCACGGTCTTCCTGGTCACCCTCAGCCTTAGCAGTTCTTCTTCTTCGAGCGCTGGCCTTTTGTTCAAAGTTCATTTGAGAGGACTGGAAAAAAAAAATGGCCCAGTAATTTAAGAGTGAATACCGCTCTTGCAGATGACACAAGTTGAGTTCAGCTCCAACACCCATCATGGGCAGCTTACAACTACTTCTAATTTCAGTTCCAGGGGATCCAACGCTCCTTGGGCCTCCGGCCTCTGGCCTCCAAGATAGACAAGATTTAGGGACTTATTTTTTTTTAATGGAAAAATCCAAGCTCCACCTCTAAGAAAAAAAAAACTGCCTCTAGAGGAGCAAAGTGAATTGTACAAGTTTAACAACTTACCCGGATGTCTTCCAAGTTTAAGAAACGGGAGACAAAAACAACCTGGATAGATACACCTCAGTATAATCCTAGATCTAAATAGACTTCTAAGACCTGTTTCAGCACATTTTATAGTATGCTCTAACCTATGCCATCTCTACCCACTCTGAGGGTTTTCCATCAGCCTTCTCACACCCCAGCTACCTCCCTAACCATACTTGTGTGCTTACCCTCTTATCTTTCTTTGCTGGAGGACAGCACCACATCCTTTCAATCCTGTCAAGGACCACGAGCTGGGGGCAGGGGAGTGTTTGGTTTGGTGGAGTTTGTGGTGGTGGTGGTGGTGTTTGTTTTGTTTTGGCCATGTTGTGTTTTGAATGTGACATATATACCCACAGTATAACTACATGCCCATGTATTTGAACCCTTGCCCACCCTCCCCCAGCTTGTGGCTATCCTTTGGAAGGTTATGGGACCTGGAGGAGGAGGAGCCTCCCTGGAGGAAGTGAGTCACCGGATCCTATCTTGAGGTTTTGTAGCTCACCCTACTTCCTGTGAGCTCTCTTCCTTCTGCTGAAAGGTGACAGGCTGCCTTTCTCGCGTTCCTGCAACCAAACATCTTTGTCTGTCCAACACAAACCTAGAAATTATCGTGGAAGAGGGATTCTTAATTGAGAAAATGTTTTCATAAGATTGCCTGTAGGCAAGGCAAGTCCAAGGCTGTAGGGCCTTTTCCTGATTAGTGATTGCCATGGAGGGGGCCAGCTCATTGTAGGTGGTGCTGTTCTCAGTTAGATGACTCTGGGTTCTGTAAGAAAGAAAGCTTAACAAGCCAAGGGGAGCAAGCAACTAAGCAGCACCCTTCTGTGTAGTTCCCACCTCCAGGTTCCTGCCTTGACTTCCTGTACTATAACCTGATGGTTTTTGATCGTGGTGTTTATCACAGTTGTAGAAAGCAAACCTGTGGGCCCAATGCCGCATCATAGCCCTCCCAGCTTCACCTCCTGTGGCATTATGGAGCTCCCAGGCTGAACTTACAGACACAGGCGAATCCCCTCCCTTCCCCTGCATCTCCACTCTGCGGTCTTTGTGTTCCAAGGAGACCAAAGTGAAGTTAGCCATCCTCACTTCACCCTGGTTATGCCTATCTATCTCCTTTCATAGTAACTCTTCAATATTGCTGTCTAGGAAAAACAAAAGAATCTGGATTGTCAACTGTGCAGTCAGAGCTATCTTGTTCACGTGCCCAAGCCCATGCCACAGCTTCTTAATAGATGATGCAATTGTTAGCTGAATTACCTACATTTGGCAAGTGGTAGGGGGAGAGGAGAACAATTGACTAAAGGGTGGATAAGTGGAAAAGAAGCTTAAAATACAGTATGTTCAGTGGTCGGGAGCATATGCACTTCAGTCTGAGCTTGGTATCGGCTTTGGCCCAGCACTCTCTACCTCTAGATGGGCTCACCACTCTTCCTTTTAGCTCCAGACATCTGACACCGGGCAAGAACTGTCCTAAGGCCCCATCTGGTGTAGGAGGGTCTTCTGTCTATGTGTTACTTTCATTGGTTAAATAAAGAGACTGCCTTGGCCTAGTTAATAGGGCAAAACTTAGATTGGGGGGGGGGGGGAAGAGAACTAGATGCTGGGAGGAGGGAGGCAGGCAGAGAGCAGCCATGGAGCCAAAGGTCAGACATGCTGAATCTTTCCTGGTATGCCACGACCTTGTGGTGGCATTCAGATTATTAGAAATGGATTAATCAAGATGTGAGAATTGGCCAATTAGAGGCTAGAACTAATGACCAGGCAACAATTTAATTAATACAGATCTCCGTGTGATTATTTCGGGCATAAGCTAGCAGGGCTGGATGGAATAAGGGGCCCGTGCTCATAATACTACACCCATCCCTCCCTACACACACACACACACACAGAGGCCCAGTCCTATCTGCTGGACATTTTCATGTCTCTCCTAGGGTCTCCCTTCCAAGTGGGCCATAGAGGCCTCTGACAAGAAGGAAACCCCCTTGCCCAAAACAGGCAGGACCTCTCCTGGTCATTTCAGCAGTGAGACAACACACACTCTCTCAGTAACTACTTGCTTGTATTTATAAGGGAAAGTGGGCCCGTACCCAGCCCTCACTAGGAGAGAACAAAATTTCAAATGTATTTGGACAGCCCCAAACACAGGCTTCTAAGAAGGCGGTGGGCAGAATTGGAAAACTTGGGTAAGTCTTGGTCAAAAGAAGAAACTTGAGCTAACCTCTGCCCAGGAGCTATTGGGTCCTGGAAATACCCTCCTGAATTCTCTGCCTAAATTTAGTCTGGTGCCTGAGGCTTCCGGGTAAGCCCTCATCCGAGAGGATTTTAGGCCAGACCTTCTCCAGAACCGAGAAGGCTTAGGCTAACTGCCTTGTCTAGCTGCCTGGGGGCAGGCAAGGCTCCCTTCCCCCTCCCGGTGGGCTTCAGGGATTCTGTAACCTTCCCAGTACTTCTGCGGACTGGCCAAGACTGGCAGAAGACAGTTCTTTCCCGCCCTCTCCCTTCTTCCCACCAGAATTCCTTGAGCTATGAAGTTTGAAAAGCAGTTTCCCCTATGAGCCCCTCACTCTCGGGCCAAGCGACTCGAATACCGCTGCGTGGGAGCCACATAGGTTTCTCTCGGCTGGCTGTCGCTTCTATGTGCCCTTGGTTCCGTCCGGATATTTGCACGGCAGCGGAGCGCCCAAGGTGCCAGGCAGGGAGGTAAGAGCACTATTCGGTTCGGGCAGCCACGACCAGTTCGGACTCTAAAGAACTCTAGTGGGAAGTCCTTCCAGAGCAACCTGGACTGTACGAGTCGGGTAGAGGCCAGGGATGAGCTCAAATCTCAGTTTGCAAAAAGAAGAATATGTCTGGGTCACGCTGATGCTAGGACCCCAACTGACCGTATGTAATTGTGTAGTGGTCCTCCCCGCGCGGCGTCCAGTTTGAACAAGGCACAGGGATCCACGGTTCTCGCGCATTGAGGACTTTGACAGCACTCCGGCGTGAATGACTCAAATGTTTCAGGTTTTTTTCCAATTACTCTGCGGACATGCTGCTCTGAACTTACCATGACCTCCGCGCCGCGCCTCGCGGCGCTCAAGGTTCTGAGCTAGTAGAAACTCTCGCACCTTACTCCGGACAAGTCACAGCCGAGCCTCGGGTTGCAGATCACTGGAGTGGAGACCGGAGAAAGTTCAAAAAGCTGGTGTGTGATGTACTGTTCTAGAACTAGCAAAGCCTCAAAAGAGATGGTCCTGAGGTTGCCAGTGCGCCCCTCAGTGTGTGAACAGATTTCGTAAGGGCGCGCGTGTGTGAAAAAATTGACACCTCAAGTTCTTATCCCACGTGACGTTGCGAACTTCGGTGTACTGTTTGAGACAAATGCACTGCGTCCAAGCACGCATCTCGAAAGAGTTCCACGTTGATTAAGTTCGACTCTTCTTTCCCGAGTGGGCTATCCCGGATCCAGAGCACTGAGACCTGTTGCACGAAGAGGTCACCTACTATATCCGCCCTGTCATTTGGAAGGAGTGGGGCGGAACACTTTTTATTACTCAACTATTTGGGACAGGAAAGTCTGCAGAAAGTAAAAAAAAAAAAAAAAGCCAAACTGTGTTAATTCTATGCTAGTTAGAGAGCAGTGCAAAGTTGCCAGGAAACTCAGCTTCTAGTCTGTTTACTGCCCTGAATGGGCCGCAAAGAAAAAAAAGAAAATGATCCAGGACTAGATGACCCTGAGCGATGTTACCAAGTGACTCCTGCAAGCTCTCAGCCTCCAGTGTCTCCGCACCCAGGACAGGAGGAGCGGAGGAGCGCTTAGGTAGGTTTTCTCCGCTCGTGGGTGCCAAACGTTTTCTCCAATTTCTGATTTTATGTTTTAAAAATGCACATAAACCTCTATCAAAAGAAAATCAGCCAAATAGCTTAAAGATTAAAAATTGCACTCTGACAGATAGAAGGGCAAGATAGGTCAGCAGTGGGCAAAGGCTGCTCTAGCAGAGAGGCTAGAAATGAGTAACAACCCACAAATTTCGTTCCCTACTAAGGAAATAGGGGAAGGTATACTATTACTATTACTGCCACTGAAAAAGTCGAATTAATTTAACGTGTTTCAGATTTATATGTATGCAATCACAGTACTTTTATTCTGCCTAGCTCTTTCCATTAAGTTTTAATATCTTATTAAAATTCCCTGGATGAATTTGGTGAGTTTTTATGTGAGTGGAGAGTACATTGACCAGAAGTGAAGTTTAGCATAATTTCCTCAGACACTGGGAAGCCTGTATCTTCTGCCAACATTTCTAAGGGCAGAAAGAAATAACAAGAGGGAAGGAGACTAAATGCTCAGTAAGCACCTACTACGTGCAGGCACCTGATAGGACTAGCTGTATGCATTTTATTTCATACTAATAACTGCCCTCCGTAAAACATCTTTTTATTAAAAAAAAAACCCTGAAATTTCCATCTTTTTCCTCCAAACCTAAGATGTACAGCTTACATAATTTAATTTTATTCGCAATAATTCGTTTTTAACACTTCCTTATTGGAAGTGAAAAATAGTCAAAGTTAATGAAAAGATCCATACTTAATAATATTTAAGGTTTTTCAAAAACTGATTACAGCGTTTAAGGTTGATATTTGTCTTTAAAAATAAAAGTGGAGCTGTGTCTTAGCGCTTGGTGATTTCCTCCTAGTCCTTTAAGTCCCCGCAGAAATAAAGCCCTGTCTATATTGGAGAGGAGACCAAGCTTGTAATTGGGACCGCATCGTTGTTGGGGGAGGGAAGGAAGAGAGCGCGCGCTCACCCTCAAACAATGCATAATTTTCCATGGTTGTGCAGTAAAACGAACCAAAACCCTGGTCGTTTTTGTGAGGGTATATAAAATGCGGCATAGAGGCTATCTAAGCTCAGAGGGCTAAGCATGATGCAGGGGGTATTAATAGTGGAGAAAGGGGAGAGGAAAAGGAGAGAATCAGATGAGAAGGAAGAAGGTAAATCTTCAAATTTTCAGTTCCTGCAATTAATGGGGGAAGGGGATCTCACTATAGTTCCGGGGAAATGGTTGTCTGGTGCAAATTTGAAAGTGATTCTATTTGTGCTGGGGTTTTGTTTCTTCTGGACTACCAAAAAAAGTTATCTCCAGATTCAACCAAATGTTTTGACTGGGTGATGGAAAGCTTGAGGAAGCATTTCCTACGGTGATTCCCTGGCGGTGACCGGCCCTGAGCCCGGTGCGGGCACCCTACAGCCCGCTACTCAAAAAGTGTCGCCCCGGGGCCCGCAGGGGCAGGCGGGGTGGGAACGCAAAGTTCGTGTGCCACCCCGGAGGGCTGACTTTAGGTTTGCTTTGGTTTTCTCCTGGAAGGGGAAATGGGCGTAGTTTTGTGAGATTTTCAAGATTCTAGGGTCACTTTACAAACTTGAAAACTCTAGGTTGTTTTCAGCTGAGCTTCTCCTGGTTGCCAAGACCCCTTTCCCTCTCCGAGGAGCAAAGGACCTCGAGGCAAGGGGTGCTAGTTTCGACGAGCCTCCCTCTCCTCCACATTGAATGGCAAAGCACAGCCTCTGTGCTCTGAAGGCGACTAGGCGACCTCGGTGCCCCGGGCTAGGCACCGGTCCAGCCCAACTCCGGGAGAAGCCCACGGGGGAGTCTCTCCTCTCCCGGCAGCGAGCGGGTGCCCGAGCACTCTCCTGATTTAACCCGGTTCAGGGGCTCCCTGCTGCGGGCTCCTTTCCTTTCCTCGCCGCGTTTTGCTTGGAAGCAGCCCCCTAGAGCAGAAACCCTGGACTGCCTGCCACCACCGCTTGCTCCCCTCTGGTCCCACCCGCCCCCCCCCAACCCTACCCCCACAGCGAGTGAACCGTGTCACCCTCCCCATGCCCCATTGCGCCGCGCCTTTTTTAAACCGCTTCGGGGTTTCCTGGGCTGAGCAGGCGGGAAACTGAGGGTTCGACTGCTGCACCTCTCCCTAGCCCCTAGCCCAGCAGAAGTGCAGAAGTCCTCGCCAGACACAGGCTCGATTGCGAAAGAACCCGGTGGTGGGCGGACGTGGGAACGCTACCCCAGGACTGTGGAGAGTTTGGCAAAGTTTCGGGAACGCTAGTGCTTCCCCCACGGGAATTTTCTTCGCCTCGTAGTGAGCGCGAGGTGTCCGAGGTTTTGGCGCTAACCGCAGACTCTCCCTTTTTCCAGTCCCTTTCAGGACACCCTTTCTACAACCTTAAACTTTCTCCTTTGGTTAAAAAGTCAGCCGCGGCTAGCGACCCCAGCTGAGGCCGCGACAAGAGCTAGCTGCTGTGGGGTTAACTGAAAGCCCAGCGCCCAGAGGTCGCCTGAGGCCCTGTGGGTCGAGGCCAGGCGCGCTGTTTGCAGGAAGAATTCTAGGAGGACTATAACAGAGCATGCAGCCTGCTGAAACAGGCGTTCCCTTTTCCAGATCATATTCCTCATAAAATCTAAAGCCAGATCCATCGCTTGGGCATGCTCCCATTTCACCTCGAGAGGCGTGGATTTGCTTCCAAACTGGACTCCACATCAAGGTCTCTGATGCGGGCTCCAGTGGCAAACTCAGAGAATAGGGCATTCGATGACATAAAGGGACAGAAGTTTGTGAATTTAAATCTTAATCTTAGCTCAGTCAAAGCATTTGTTGTAATTTTTTACTATAAAACGGACAGTCTTGAATTTAAAAAAAAGACACGGGCTTTTTTTTTTTTTTTTTTTTTTTGAGCGTGCTGTTTGTTTAAAGGGAACCGAGGAGGAAGACGAACTTCATAACTACAGACGCCTGCTTTAGCTGCAACACCCTAGGGAACCCTTTCACGAAAATGTCACTTGCAAGAGAGTGAGAAAAGTAGCCATATACGAAACTAAAAGGCGAGCTTGGTGAACGCAGACCTTTTTTTATAATCTCTTGAGTCAAAACCAGCTTTCGCTGAGTAATTTTATTTTTAAGAAATGAAGGAAGGCTAAGAAGGAGAGCCTAAGGGTCTATCTCACGGGAAATTCGCCTCACCAATATGGAGAGAAATGTGGGTAGAGTGGGCCTTCCTTTTTCAGTTAGGGCTGTCTGATATTTACCAATGTGGTAACGAGGGTAGAAATAAAAACCAACTCATCACTTGGAATGACAAAACATTAGCTGGAAGTCAACTCTGCCTTCTCAAGGTTCGACCTAGAGAACTCCATTCCGCGGCTCTGAAAGGCAAGGCCATTTCTGGAGTCCTGTGGTTAAATAAATTATTGGCGAAGCCTCGTCTGAACAATGCAGATACAAACACGACTCCTGTCTCCGGTTTTAAAGAGCGAATGACCTCAGTGCGAAAGCGCCTCCGAGCAGCTGGAGGGGTAATGGCCGTCTGCTAAGTCCTTCATCAGGTGTGGGTGAGCCAACTGAGCCCTCGAGAAAACGGTTTCCACTTTCGACTGACTTAGGCTCTTCCTAGCACTTGTCCGGACCTACAGACAAAGGTGTTAGAGTAAATAATAAAGGAAAGTAAGAGAGTGAGTTAAGGGGAGTATGGGGGTGGGGCTAGAGTGAAGCCAGTGTGAGAGGCTCGTAGGCGGATCTGTCTGGGTTGGTTCTCTGTGGTGGGGGTGGGGGGAGAGAAGGGGAAGCAAGGACACGTTTTAGCTGACCAGATTGACACCAGCTGCCATTCCTGAGCACACCAGTTGTGTTTGGTTACCTTCACCTCGTGAAGATGCCTTCCCTTAACTGCTAAAATCTTCAGTCTGTAAGGCCGCCCACCCGCCTCTTTCAAACTTGTGGAGGCTGCCTTTGTGGCTGCAGAGACTCCCAGGAGGGACGAGGGATGCCCCCTCGAGTTTCGTTAAGTCTTTTAAATTGTGTAGAACTTTGGTTGTTTGCGTGTGGGCGGAGTGCTTATCCAATTTCAGCGGAGCAAGAATTCCGTGGGCCTTGAGTCCCAAGAGGCCTTTGCGCGACCTTGCCGAGCTCTGGCTCTCCTAGCCAAGACTCCGCAGGGTTCTGCCACCGGAAGCCAAACTCGCTTCTGTGCCACCCTACTTTACTTCTGCAGGGTCCCAAACAGTCTTCAAACTTTAAGACCCATACCCCACTTCCCAAGGAAGACTGATATAGTATCCACGTCTGCTTTTCCGGAGGTGGGGGAAGCCTTGCAGCCCAGGACAGATCCTGGCAACTCCTGGGCTTCTTCCAGGAACAGCCTACCCCCACCTCGGCCAATCTTCGTGACCCCACACTCTGGCTTACGTCTAAAGCCCTGAGGGAAGTGGCTGCGACGGACGCGCTCCGAGTGCTTTCGTTTTACTTTCGTTCCCCCTTCTCCGCGGCTGGGAAGACCGCGAAAGAACAACGTGGAACAAGATAGCGGGTGTCTTGACAAAATAGCCCAGACACTGAGACTTAGCCAGGGGACAGGGGATCAGAACCATGACCGTGCCTTGACAAGCTCTGATTCTTGCAAGGGTGGGAAGGATCAAGAGGCCCTGACTTGTTTAATAAAGGCAAAGAAACGTGATTTGTAGATATTGCTGCCGTCAAACTGTCAAAGAAACGAATTTACTTTCTTAAGAGGTTTGTTTTCCAAATGCTGAAAGCAGATCGGGGTAGAAAGGCGGGAAGGTGAGCAGCTAGGGCCACTGGATAAATTGCAAAGACAACGGAAGGAAATGAGCTTCAGCGCTTGACTCTACAGACCGCCAGGAGTGGGCGACCAAAGCCTGTCAGGCCTGCAGCTCCAAGCTTGGGAAAGGAAGCGACCACTACAAAAGTTCGCTTTATATTGTCTCGCTTCCTTTTTTAAGCAAGCACACACACGACAAGCTTGAAAGTCACGTTCTAATCCTTAGAATCTAAGGTCGTCTCCCTTAAAAAGGAAAAGAAAGCGGGCCTAAATCTGGAAAGGTTTCCCAACTCCAGGCAAACCTATGGCATCCCCAACTGGCTCTTGGGAAAGCGCTGCCAGGTTTGGACCCGCCCCTCTACTCAACTTCGAAGCTTCGCTCAAAGTGTTGGGGCCCCGCTCACAAGAGCTGGTGGCCCGAACTTGGGGTGGAGGGGAGGTCCTTCTAGATTGTTCGTCACTCTCCAGTTGCCGGGAAAGGTCCGGCACGTTTCCTGTCCTCATCTCAGCTCAGCCTGTTTTCCTGAACCAGTGATCTGGTGGCTAACTTATTTTATTCTCATCTCGAAAAGCCCAACTGCATTCTAAGACAACCACTTCGGAAAAGGACCAGAAGCCACGGAAGTTAATTACGCTTAAACTAGCCACTTGTGTTTGCCTTTATTGTGAGGCCTTCCTTTCGTGTGTTTACCGCCCTTCTTGTTTACACCGAGCTCAGCCTAGGCTTTAGGCCAGCAGGGAGCTCAGTTTCACTTCGGGGTTTGGAGGGGGCCTATCACGTCGTCCTGGGGGGCGGGAGGGAGGGAAGGCAAGTTTTAATGCTTTGCCTCAAACACCCCTGTGATGGAACAGTAAGTCCTCAATAACTGTATTCCCCTTGTCAAGGATCGGGTCTGCAAACTCCTCCGTTTTTAAGCAAGAAAAAAGCTAGCGCAAAGCTAGCTGCACCTGCGGAGGGCGAACGTCCTTCCCGCGCTTCCCGCGCCCCGCGCTTTTGCCTGGGAGCGGTGGCGAGCCACCCCCGCACCCCTCACGCCTGTTGGCCACCAGTGCTGGCAGCGAGGCCTAGCACCCAACGCCTAGCAGCCGCACGAGGGGGGCAGAGGGACTTGTCCAGGCCTTGGGCTCCCAGGCGAGGCCCAAACGCGCGCGCACTCTGCAAGCAGGGCGGTGGCGCTCCCAGAGATCGAGGGGGGTAGAGACGCAAGAGCGCGCAGGACGCTCGGGGCCACTCCGCACGAGGCGTGCGTGCGAGAATCCCCCGTCGGGTGGCGAGAGTGCCCGTACCCAGGTCGTGCGCACCACCCGGGCTCGCGACCCCAGCCACGAGCTGGGGAGCGCAGCTGGGCGGAGGCCGCTGCCACGGAACCGGGCGGGAGGCGCACAGCCCGGGGGAGCTGGTTTTCCCGAGAGGGCACGTGACGGGGTTGGCAGCGCCCGGGCCCAAGCTGGGGGAGGGGGACGTGGCGAGCAGGAGGCCGGGGGCGGGCGGCTGGCGCGCTGTGTACTTAGGTCGTGTGCTGGGGCTTTTCTCTCCAGGGAGCCTGCCGAGGGGCGGGGGAGGGGCCACCGCTCCGCCTTCTTCTTTTCGCAATGTTGACGCAATCTATAAATAGTGGAACAAAAGGACCAACTTCCTCGGAGCTTTGCTGAAACTGCACAAAAAATCGAGCTGGGGGGTTCCCTGGTCCCCGGCTTTGGGGCGGGGAGCGCTACGCCGAGGGAGGGGGCGGCGCAGACCCGACTAGGGGACACCTGGTCGAGCGCAGCTACCGCTCCGCTCGAGCCCTGCGCTCCAGTGCCCCCGCTGGCTGGAGAGCTTGCCCGGACCAGGGGTCTTCCTCCGCCGCTGACAGGTCAGTGCGCGCCGCCCCTTTCAACACTGGCTTCTTTTTCTCCCTCCTCCAGCCTCCACTTTTAGAAGGGAATCGTGCGCGGGGGGACGCAGAAAATAGAACGCGGCGCAGCAGGAACAGCCAAAATAATCTGTAACCCCAGCAGCGCGCACGGGGAGGGGGTTATGAGTGAGGGGCTCTAGGCGGCGATCTGTGCACGGCCCCCAGGAGAGACGAAGCTCAGCTGGCAGGGCTAGGGGGTGCAGGGCGGGCCGCGGGGTGAGGGGAGGGGGCTCCCAGGAGGCCGTGTGTGCCTCTGGCTCCGCTTTGGGCGCAGACCTGCAGGGTCCGCCTGGTTCTCGGAGGGAGGAACCAGTGAGGCGCTCTGTTGCCGCTGCCACCGCGCCCCGGACTCTGGGGCCCACGCACCCTGCGAACCCGGAGTTTGGGGGCAGGGTGGGAGAGGGGGCACCCTGCGCTCCGGGGGCCGGACCTGAGCTAGGGAGACCGCTGCGTCGCCTTGGCGGGGGCGCGGAGTCAAGGAAGAGGGCGGAGCTGGCGCTGTTGACAGCCGTGCGGGCACTGGGAGGGTGAAAGTTGGGGAGAGGAGGCGGGAGAGGTGGGAGTCTGGCTGGGGGGGGGGGGAGCGCGCGCGCGGGATTCGGAGGGGCGTGGATCACGTGACGGGCAGCCGCCCCCGCTACAGGCTGACTGTAGGGGTGACGTCACCACCCTGCCTGCAGGGGGTGGCACTTCCGTTTTCTTTCCCCCAGGGCTGCTCCTCAGCTTCTGGCACCCTGAGAGGGTTGAGTAGTCGTCTGAGGTCATCAGGTGGTTTGGCAGCAACTGGGAGGCCAGCGCGGGGGTCTGAAGCTGGAGCCAGGCGACCCCTCGATTCGCCCCATTGTGCTTTCAGTGGGCGCGGGTGGTGCCGGGTGCCAGCCCCCTGCGGCTCCCTGCTCCTACAGGGCGGGGAGGGCTCTGTGCGGTCAAGGCTGAGTCTAGTCACCAGCTGGATCCTGAGTCCAGACTTAGAGGTCCGAGGAACTAGGGTCTCACTCGCCGGACCCGCCCTCTGGGCGCCAGGTGGTTAGGAACCCATTCTGTGGCTGGGCTCCACGGCCCGGCTTGGTGGGTGTGTGGTCAGAGTCCTCACCACTGGAGCAACTCAATTCCAGCAGTCCTTACGAGCTATTTTGAGGAAACTCTGGGTTCTGGTGAGTCAGCTCGGTGAGCGCTATTTATAGGTAGGTGAGTTAAGAACAGGGAAATACGCTTCGCTAGGATCAGTCCGCCCTATTACAGAAAAGATCTCTTGTCTGTTAAGAAGCAACAATTAAGTCTTCCGAAAGAAAACTTTGGTTTTTAGAATATGTGTTGTAGCCAGGCGGTGGTGGCACAGGCATTTAATCTCAGGACTAGGAAGGCAAGAGGCAGGCGGATCTTGGTGAGTTCGATGCCAGCCTGGTGTACGTGTTGAGTTCCAGGACAGCCAGAGCTACACAACCTGTCTCAAAAAAAAAATAAATAAATAAAATAAAATAATAAAAAAAAGTAAGACACTGTTCAGGTGACAACTCAGAACAAGGTGAATGGAGAATTTTCCGGAGTAAATGGAGAATTTGGGAACTGTCATGACCATTAACTGCCTTTTGGATGGAGGTTACTGAACCAGGAGTAAAGACCCAGTGTCTCTCCTAGAGAGTTGAAGCATAGAATACCCATATTGTAGAGAATGACATCAGGGGAATGTAAATGCTGACAATGACCCTACACAATATTCTATAACAGGAAGGTGTGCATGACATTTATCTAGCATCAAAAGGCTGCCCTGGTGGAATTATACCTTTCATGTTTATCACCAAATTTCTTCCAAGAAAGTGCAACGGAAACGTGTGTATTATACCCTGCATTTCTTCACGAGTGTGTAAATACGCCACACAAGTCATTGCTTGTTTGGGTTTCATGATTTTAATATTTACATCCCACACTCTTCTCCAGCCCCAGCTTTAGAAATCTAGGAGGCATATGCTAGAGGGTAAGGCTGCCAGCCAGAGGCAAGAGTTGAGTGAGCTCTTTTAGCCTGCACAGCTTCCCATAAGTAGTGTGACCTGGCATGTCTCTTGAAAGAAAGATGATGTTTTCCTGTGTGGCCTAAGTTAGGTTAGCTAAGAATAAAAAAGAGCATCCTAAGAGAACAAAGCGGAGTGCACACTGGGGCCTGCAGTCAGCTAGATAGATGTGGGAATGGATGGTGGTAGGAAGAAAGCTGGACAAATAGATGGTCAGGTCTTCGTTATTCAGAGTAATCATGCTGAGGAATTTGTATTAGTGCCTGAATCTAAATTTTTATTTTTAGCATTTCAGGGTGAACAGATATCCTCTTGATAGGAAAAAAGCGATGTTTTTTTTTTCTCTCCTACAAATCAACAAAATTTAGCACAGAATTTCCAAGGGCGACTCTGTGAGTCAACTATTGTGATGTCTCAGCTCAAAACCTTTAGAAAGGAAAAACCCGAAGGTGTTTACTGGAAACGGTGGTCACCTGCCTTGTCAGGATCCTAGAGACTTAAAAACTGGAATGTAAAAGAACTGGGAGCTACGAAAGAACGTGCTAGACCCTCTGCCGTGTGCCCAGAGACAGGAGGACTGGAACGATGATTCCAAGAGAAGCCATTAGCTCTTTGATGGCAAGAGCTGCACAGGCTCTGGTCTCTGGGTGGGAGAGGAGGCTCCGATCTCAGGGCAGGAGAAGCAGAACATCATTTAAACTTTCCCAGGGGGTGCTGGAGTCTGGCTCTCTGTGGTCTCTGAAATGTAGGTGGTAGCTAAAGCCAGGAGGAGGCTATCTAGTTAGCCAGGAACTCTGGGAATACTCAGGGTTAGGGCAAGTCTGGAGCTTTAAAGAAGCTAAATTAAAGTGATGGTGTCCTTTGTTCCTGGCTACCATAACATCAGTCCTGCTGTCTGAGAATAAAGAGAACTCTGTTGCTCCTTTCATAAGACCACAAAGAGCCAAGCATGGTGTCTAGTGCCTGTAACAGCCTCCATTTGAGAGGAGTTCAAGGCCAGAATGTACTACAGAACATAGCTGTCTCAAAATCAAAATGGACAGAAAAGACTTAAACTATTGGTGAAAAAGAAATCCTAAGAGTTGCATGTACTCCTCCCATTTTTACAGTACATTCTGAGTTGTTTTTCTTTCAAATCAACCGTTACTTGACAAATGGGCTTAACTATGTCTAGGGAACTAAAAGTACCACCTTTATGTGAATAATCAAGGTAAATCACATAACCTCTAGAAACTGGTATCTTTTATAATTCTCTTTAAGCTTCTATTATTTATGTGTCTTTAGTGTTAGGTTAAATATGCTTCCTTTTTTAGAGATAGAAATAGTGGTTGGGCTATTTTAATAATTCATATTCTAAAGGAGATAAAAATACTCTTATAGTTGCATAATTATGAGTCAAAAGCACTATAAGTTCATAATATGTACATTTTTAAGTAAGTACATCCAGGGGCTGGAGAGATGGCTCAACTGTTAAGAGCATGTACGATTCTTCCAGAGCACTGGAGTTTGCTTCTCAGCACCTTTGCTGAGAAAACTCAGAATTGTCTGTCACTCCAATGCCAAGGACATCTGATACCTCTGGCCTCTGTGGCACTTACATGCACGTGCATGCGTGTGCATGCACACACAAAATACAGTTAAAAATAATAAAAGTAGATCTTTAAGAAATCAAGTATATACATATAGTGGACAAATACATATTTATGAGCCCTTTGTGGATCACTTAATGATTTTTTTTAAGTCCTTTTGTTTTTAAAGTCTCCTACAGCAGGGATGTCTTTAATGCACACGGCACTCACATTGCATTAACATACTTTGTTATCGGGCCCCAGACAGTTCAACTTCTCTGTGACTTCACACAGCTGCCATGGAGGCAGCCCAGGGGAGCTTAAGTAAACACTTCCAGATAACATAATGCCATCCTGAAGGAGGGACCTCAACCAAACTCTACCACACAGATTTGCACATGCTGTTTTTCCACACGCCAGAATGCTTGCTACCCTGGTGTGATGGCCTATTCCTGGTTGCCAACTTGACTACATCTGGAATTAACTAAAACCCAAATGTCTGGGTATACCTGTGAGGGAATCGTTTTTCTTAATTAAACCATTTGAAGTGGGAGGGTTTCTAATCCACTTCTAATCCAGATCTTTGAGTGGGAAAATCCATCTTTAATTTGAGCCACACCTTCTGCTGGCAGCCTCTAGAGGACGTGGAAGAAGGAAGCTTTCTTGTTCTTTGCCAGCTTCCACTCCCTAGCAAGTCAATTCCTTCGCTGGCATTAGACCAGCAGAGACATCCAACCTCACGGGCCGAACAACTACTGGATTCATGGACCTTCCATTGGTAAACAGCCTTGTTGGCCTTGCTGGACGATGGCCTGTAAGCCACTCTATACATACACATACATAGATTCGCTCTGTAGGTTCTGTTCCTCTAGAGAACCCTGACTAATCACAGATTTGGGTACCAGAAGTGGTTCTAGAGCAGCAGAAGTGTGAGGATGGATTTTTTTAAACATCTGGAATGGGCTTTGCGCTTTGCCAACTTAGACCTAAGTTACTGAAGCCTCCCCTGGGAGCTTGGAGAGTACTGAGAGCTCATGGTGTGAACTGTTTTACAAACTTCAGGAGACAAATGAATTTGATTTTCCTGATCCACCATGTGTGAGAAGCAACGGATTTGGTGAGTCTGTGTATAAAGCTTCCGACAATTTGTGGAAGAGTAAGGAAAATGCTAATGCTGGTTGGCTGCTCCTCGCACGTCTGGATAGACTGGCAAAGGAAGAGAATGAGCTCCGTGATGAGATTAACCAGCACCTAACTTCCATAAATCTGAAAAAGGACAGCAGTGAACTCCGCAATAAACCTAACCACACTAGCTAGTAGCAGCAATGTTCTAGCTACTGGTAATAAGAGCCAAGTATGGTCTTTGCATTAACTAGAATAACTCAAACTCCTTATGTTATTTTCCTTTACCTTTCTGAGTTCAAAATACAATTTGGAGTGTTTGTGGTATGCACCTGTGTGTGCACCCATGCATGAGCTTGTGGAGCTCAGAGAGAGTGTTGGCTGTCTTTTACTGCTTGCTACCTTGATTTGTGAGGCAGTTTCTCACTAAACATTGAAGCTGGCCTTTTTGGCAAGACTGCCTGGATCTGCTGTCTCTACGTGTCAACACAAGTTTAGAGGTAGTGTGGTCACACCCAGTTTATGGGTTCTGGAGATTCAGACTCAGGTCCTCTTGCTTGGGCAGCAAATGCTCTTGCCTACTGAGCCATCTCCCCAGGTTCTACAGTTTATTTTTGAAAGGAATATTTCAAAAGTCAATTAAAACACGTATTTCTTCGTCATGTAAACAAAGTCTTACATTACGCATAAGCCTTGATATGTCCTTTATGAATATGACCAAAAATTCATGGGTGGAGATTTGAATAGAAACTGAAGAAATTGCTGAGCATATAGGAAAATATTTCTGTGCCACAAATAACCTTAGTTATTACATACTGAAAGTAAAAAAAAATGCTATATCTGCATGTTTCAAAATTAGAGTCACCTTCATGAAAAGTGTGGTTACTAGATGTTTTATAATGTTTGGTTCTTTTCTGTAATCTTAATTTCATTGGTGGTTTGGCTCTGAGCTATATTTAAAATTTTGATGTTCTCAACAAACCTTAGCCCCATCCTGCTTCATTTCTGCTCTTCACTGGCTACTTTTCCCCAGCATAGGCTCACAGGCACTGTATTTGCCGTGTGTGTGTGTGTGTGTGTGTGTGTGTGTGTGTGTGTGTGTGTGCGCGCGCGCGCGCGTGCGTGTACCGTGGTGCACACGTGGAGGTCAGAGGACAGCTTGCAGGAGTCAGGTCTTTTCCTTCCACCATGTGGGTCCTGGGGAACAGACTGAGATGTCAGACGTGGCAGCAAGCACCTTTACTCACTGAACCGTTGTGTTGGCTATGTTTTCATTAACTCTTGGGTGATGGTTACTTAGATTAACAGTTTAGGGTTGTGCTGCCTTTGCTGAAAACTGCAAATTTTTGTCAGGTGGTGGTGGCGCACACCTTTAATTCCAGCACTCAGGAGGCAGAGGCAGGCGGATCTCTGTGAGTTCAAAGCTACCCTGTTCTACAGAGCAAGTTCCAGGATAGGCCCCAAAGCTACAGAAAAACCCTGTCTGGACCCACACACACACCAAAAAAAAAACATGTAATTTTTTTCTGTTTTTTTCTCTTTCTGATAAATATTGCTTAGAGGAAGGAGAAGGTCAGCATGATGTCCTCCTCCTGTTAAGCGATTGTGTGTTCTGCCCAGAAGTCTGAAAAGGTTTTTCCTTCATTTCTTATGATCTTCGGCTTATCCCACAGCTGGCTATGGGAGCCTAGAATCCCAGCTCTCAAAATGTACATGCAGGAAGATCAGGAGATCAAGGTCAGCATCAGCCTGGACTACAGGAGACCTTATCCTACTCACACAACAAAAATGGCTTAACCAGCATTCAAGATTATATACCCGTTTTCTCTGAACACTTTCTGCAGATCTTGTTCTCTCACTAGTTTTCTGAAACTCTATTACATCTTGAAGTACATTTTTATTTCATTTATTTTATTATGTTCTAGATGAGTGAAACTGCAATGTGTCACTTGTGTGACTTGTGTGGTGTCCTCTTTGCAGTTACTTTGGTCTGTTTCCTTCTTCATTTGTTGCAATTGCTGCATACATGCAATTTACCTGTTTCCTGGAACTTACTGAGCGCCTGCTCCCTGTGCCAGGCACCTTTGCCTCTATAAAGTTTGTACTGCAGTGATGAAACAGATGAGTGTGACAGGGAGTGGTGGTGAGGAGAACCCAGATAAAAACTAGAAGGCAGGGGACACTTTGAGTGATTCTCAGCATGTGGACTGTAACCCCCACAGGGGTCACATATCAGATATTTACTGCACAATTCATAACAGTAGTAAAATTACAGTTATAAAGTAGCAACAAAATAATTTTAAGGTTGGAGATCACCACAACATGAGGAGCTGTATTAAAGGGTTACAGCATTAGGAAGGCTCAGAACCACTGCTTTAGACAGAGTCGTTAGAAGGCTATAAATCTTAATTTGAGAAGAGAACTGAATACAGAGAGCTAGTGAACTAGGCAAAGACCCAGGCAACTTAGATACTGAGCATAGCTTCTGCAAAGGCCCAGGGGAGAGCACTGTGTTCAAGACAGAGGGAGAACAGGCCAAGTGTCTTGCTCAGTGGTAGAGAGCTTACTTAGCATGGATATAAGCCTGGTTCCAGTCTCATAACAACATTAATAATTTTTTTAAAAGTCAAATGAATTATAAGGGAAAAGATGGGAGATGAGACTAGGGAAATAGGTTTAATCACAAAAATTGTAGGCCACAGAAAAGTTTGGGTTTTGTTCTAAATGTGAGAAACATATTGATGGGAGCTGCTCAATATTTCAAGAGCTGCCTGCCACAGAGTAGAAAGATTGTACCTTGCCAAGTAATATTGGCATATGCCTTTAATCCCAGCACCCAGGAGACAGGGCAGAGGCACGTGAATCTATGCGTCTGAGGTCGATCTGGTCTATTTAGTGAGTTCCAGGCCAGCCATGGCCACATAGTGTGAGGCCCTATTTCAGGGCAAGGGAATGGAGGAAGGAGAAGGATTTGGTCAAACAGGTATAGGATTGAAAAAGAAAAACATTATTAAAGTAAGAGTAACCTCTGTTAGCAGCTACTGCTCTTGCTACTGGGAAAAAGGGGGGAGGGAGGATAACTGGGAGAGCTGGGAGGGGGAAGTGCTTGCCACTTGCTGCCCCTGTACTTAAGAGGTAGCTGGGGTGGTGTTTGGGGACTGGAAATGAAGCAGTGCTTTTAGGTTCTTTCTGTTGTCTGACTTTCCCCCTCCTCTCCTTATTCATCGTTGATGGGACATAGAAAGAGTTCAGTTGGGGAAGTAGGAGGAGATTTTTCAGAGCAGCCGCCACAGCAGCACAGAAGCAGGCTCTACTGCGAGGGCTGACTGCTGAGAAGGGACATGAGCACAAGGAGGAGGATACCGATTTCAAGTCGGATTTTAAACATAATCACTTGATTAAAATTGGGAAACTTACATCTGACAAGACACAGAGAAAAAAATGAATTATAGAAGAGACAAGATGTGTTTTAAATGTCTAGCTCAGAAGTCTTTATTAGACGTTGAAGTGGAGTTGTTGGCCAAACCCATGAATCAGAATCCAGAACTCAGAAGGATCAGGGACAGAACACTAATTCTAACACTTCTAAAACATAGACATAACAAAACAGAAACATGTCATGTGGGTGGGTGACACACCTGGCCAGGGGTGAGGAGGGGCAGCCCCTAAACATTTGCGAAGAGGAAAGTTATCTAGAAAATAGTTTGTAATGGTTACTTCTCTATTGTTGTGATAAAATGCCATGATCAAGGCAACTTATAAAACTATTTAATTGGACTTATAGTTCCAGAGGGTCCCAGGAACACCCGTGGTACATGAACATATGTAAGCAGACAAAGTTCCTAGATCTTAAAAAAAAAATTCTATTTTTACTGAAAATTAGCACTTAAGAGACTATTCTTGGGCCTGCCAGATGACTCCTGGGTAAAAGCTTCACCATGCAAGCTTGACGGATGCCCTGAGTTCAGTCTCTGGAACCCAAGGTAGAAGGAGAGCACCAACTCTCAAAACTTATGCTCTGACTCCAGACCCGTGCATCAGCATGTGCCAGCACATACTTTCCCTCAAACACAGCGTTTCTAGATCTTGAAGTTGCTACTAGGCAGCTCTCAGTTTGGAAGCTGAAGGAGCGTTCAAGTTAACGATGACTTCCAGCGCAGCATGGCTCCGCTAAGACTTGCAATCATGTCCTATAGAATGCTAGAGAAGAAGGGCACTGCGGGGCCACGCAATCAGCTTGTTAGGAGAGCTGAGAAAAATAGCTGTATAATCGAGAACTGTATGCTCCGATATACCTACCTGGCTATTTCAGTAGAGGAGGCTCTTAACATTCTTGTTACAGACAAAAAAAAAACAAAATAACAAAAAAAAACAAAAAACAAAACAAAAACCAGTGATGGTTGCATACTAAACAAATCCAAGAAAAAGATTTGATTTGGGACTTCATTTTTACTTTCTTCTTAGATTTTCTTTTAAGATTTAAATTTGTTTTATAATGACGTTTTATTTTTTTAAATTATTTTTTAAGTGTATGTGTGAGTATATTTGGGTGCCCATGGAGGTCAGAAGATGGTGTCAGAGTCCCTGAAGCCCGGAATACAGTGTGAGTGCTGGGAACAGAACTCCCAGTCCTCTGGAAGGACAGCGAGTGTTTAACCACTGAGCCACCTCTCCAGCCTTTGTTTTAGGGTTTTTATAGTGAGTAGCATTTCACCGTTGTTACTATAAACACACAAACTGCCTTTACACTCCTTGGTGCTTGTCCACAATAAAACCCATGAGCAATGAGAGTCAGTGTGGCTAAGTGCATCACACCCCTCCTGGAAGGAATGTTTACACATACCCACAGCCTCTAAACTGGAAATACATTCACGTGTTATAATATAAATGGTACTCACCAAAATTGTGTGCTATAAGGACATTGAATATATTTTATATATCATATTTGTTTCTTCCTGAAGAAAACCAATAGTTCAACAAGGAGTTTTGAAGGCACTTCTTCACTTAGCCTTTTAAAATTGAATGCTCCAAGACTTCCTTGGGATCTTCTGTTTTAGTATGTTGGAAGGAGAGTTTTGAAGGTTGGTTTTTTTTTGTTGTTGTTGTTTTTGTTTGTTTGTTTTTTAGACAGGTCTCATGTAACCCAGACTGGCCTAGAATTTATATAGCCGAAGATGACCTGGAACTCCCTGACTACCTAGAGGTGTTAGTGATCAAGCCCAAGGCTTTGAACATGCTAGGTAACCACTGTCCCAACTGAGCTACACTCACAGCCCAGAAGGAAAGTCTCTTGGGGGGGGTCTCAAAATAACAGACATCATTCCATGCACTCCACTAACTATAATTTAGTCAAATAATGACTATACCTAACAGGGAAAATAACATATGATGGTTCTCTATATGGCCAAAAGTGAGAACATGACTTTTGATGTCTAGAACTGTTATTTGCTTTGGTGTTCACCACCGCCGCTACCGGTACACAAATTCTCAACTGGGAAGTGGCTACCAAAACAAAAAATCCTCAAACTATCCTGCAACTGAGGTTTTAATAGAACTGCATGGCCAAACTTCTGAAATTATAAACAGGAAGTCTGCTATATAAATGTCGGTAAAACAAAGCATTCTGTAGCTGAGGTTTTATCTTCTCCATAGTTTCATGCTGATGTGTGCTTCTGTGTGCACTAGAAAGGACGTAGAATGACGGCAGCACTCTGACAGCGTGGCACACGGGGGAAGACCTGTGCACACCCTGCACGCTGGCACTCTGACAGTGGACGGGACCGAGAGGCTATGACTAATGGAACTGCTGTTCTGGCGCCACCACTAGAACCCGCGTCAGTATTGGCTGCCTGACTCTAGTGTTGTTGGAAGACAGTGGGTGGAGAGGGGCCAGAGAAGGACTTACTCTCACTTTAGCTATTTGAAAAGCTATTGTAGAAAACATGAGTTACACTTTTCTGGTCTTATTGTGACGCCTCAGCAACCCTCTGCTGTGTACTACCGCACTGATTCCTTCACGAGGCAACAAGGGATAGTTTAAGTACTGCAGAGATCCAGGGTAATTTTTCCTTGCTTCTCTGTAAAGAGTAAACTAGGGATTTTCCTAAAGCTAATTATTCATATTAACTATGTAACATGATTCCCATCAAAATTTCTATGAAAATGCCAAGACTTAAATGACGAGTGTACAGTTTTTATATTACTTTGTTTCTGAAACATTTTTACCAACATATAAATGATTTTATAACTTCATATGCTTTTCTTTAGGAAACTTTCTTGTTTTGAAGCTGAACATTGAGGGAGCAATTTATTAAAAAATCATACATAATATGAATAATATAACAAAAACTATAGAATCTTTGTATCTAAGTTCCCTTGAAAGACCACAGACTTGGAAAACATCTTAGAAGACAAAAAGGCAGCCTGTTTTTGTCTATTGATAGTGTCTACTTCTTTTTTTAAGAGAGGATCTCACATAGCCCAGACTGGCCTCGAACTCATAATGTAGGCAAGGCCGGATGTAAACTGGTCTGCTTGCCTATACCACCTGAGTGTAAGATTACAGGTGGCACCCCCACCATCAATGTCAGTGTCCACTTTTCTGCCGCACACACAACATTAAAGCACACACAATGCATATGATACTTGAAGTACTATATAGAGTAGATAGGTATATAAGGAAAGTACATGCATGTAAAATGAAATAAAGCTATAAATAGAATGTTAATTTGAAAATGAAGTAAAAGCTCTAAATAATTGCTAACAGTGTATAATATGAAGTGATTGAAAACTGAAATTTACTAGGATCGGAAAATATAGGGAAGAGGAAAAGGGCTTTTCTGTTAGATAAGGTGTCATTATATCGATCCATGGCTACCTCAAACTCATAATCTTCTCACTTTAGCCTTTCATGAGTAAACCGCCACACCCAATTCAGGCAGACTTATATAAGTAATACAGTGTGTATATGTGTGTGTCTAATTTTAAAGCAGTGATGGATCTGGATTACCAGAGAAAAAATATAATCAGATTTATTTATTTTTCAAGACTGGGTTTCTCTATAGCTTTGGGGCCTGTCCTGGAACTAGCTCTTACAGACCAGGCTGGTTTCAAACTCACAGAGATCCGATTGCCTCTGCCTCCCGAGTGCTGGATTAAAGGCGTGCACCACCACTACCTGGCGATAATCAAACTTACTGACTGTTTGCTTAGTATGTTGTTCAACACACTAGACATAGCAATGAACAAAACTGCTGAGGAGGAAGAAAGTAGTTATCTTCCAAGCATTCTGAAAGGCATAAATACTGGAAGTTAGGCACATTAGCTCACATCCATAATCCCAACACTCAGAAGACTAACAGAGGAAGAACAAGAGTTTGAGGCTAGCCTGGGCTGTATAAAGAGTTGGAGGCCAGCTGGCGGTTCTGCTTTCTTTCCTGGTGTAGTCACTGAAGGAAAAAGAAATTATCATACTTACTCACTTTTTCCAGTGAAGCAGGTTTTCCTTATGCGCCCAGCTACACTTCCCTCGGGTGTCTGATTAAAGCATTTTCTGCCTGTACTGGTTGAAGGAGAAAGAGGTATAGTAAGGTAAGGCTCAAGGGTTGGTACCAAGAGGCAAGAGGCTGTTAGGAAGAGGTAACTACAAGGAGAAACAAGTTTAGCAATGGCTTATCTTTATCCATGGGAGGGAAAGAAAATAATAAAATCAACAAAGATTGTAACCTTGGTGTAAAATTTTGTCATCAACAGTTGAAAAATTAGAAGAGATATCCTGGTGTGGAGTGAGGAAGAGGAGAGAAGAGAGGAGAGAGAACAGTGATGGTAAGCTATCAGACCTTTTGATAAACATATGAAAGTTACTGTAATAGAAAAACTGGAATTCCAGGAACTGAAGAGGGGATCGAATGAGCATCAAATGGCTCATTATGAACTTTGATTGTAAGATTATCAGTTTCAGACTAATTGCATGCATACCACATGGTTCCCAATCACAGTATTCTAAAACAGGCAAACTAAAATCTATAGTCAGCCAAGCAATGATCCTCGAGGAGAGGGGTGGGAGGGGAAAGGTTATGAAGAGGTTGGGAATGCTGGGGGATGATGGATTCCATCAGTTTTATTTCATTTTCTTGACTGACTTTGAGTAAGAACAGATACTTTGTATCATTCCTGATCTTAGAGGGGAAACATCATTAGATAGGTCTTTGTAACAGACTTTGTAGAGGTCTTTGTGTCTGAAGAAGTACCTGTCCATTTTAGTTTGCTTTCCAGTACTGTGACAGAATACCTGAAAATTCCAACTTAAAAGGCATAGGTCCACACCTTTAATCCCAGCACTGGGGATGCAGAGGCAGGCGGATCTCTGTGAGTTTGAGGCCAGCCTGGTCTACAGAGTGAGTTCCAGGACAGCCAAAGCTACACTGAGAAACCCTGTCTCTAAAATAAACCAAAAAAAAAAAAAAAAAAAAAAGGAAAAAAAAGAAAGAAAGGCAAAAGGCCTTTATTTGGCTCATGGTTTCAAAGGGTTCAGTCGGTGGTAATTTGACCCTGACCCTTTGGGTCTATAGTAACACAGTGTACCAGGACAGAAGCAAAGAGAAAGCGGGGGGGGGGGGATCCCCTTTCTGGGCATGCTTTCAATGATGTAACTTCCTCTAACTAGGTCCCAACTCTTAGTGGCTCTACCACCTCCCAGCTGTCCCACAAGCTGGAGATCATACCTGTATCACATAGGCCTTTGTAGATGCTAGATGGGTTCAGAGTACGTTATTAGTTGCCTGAGAGGCGGTGTCTTAAAGGTCCTAGGGTTTTGTCTTCCTGTTGAGGTAATCAGATTTTTTTTACTATCATGAATTTAATGTTTTTGTGGTGTGTGTGCATGCATGTTAGGGTATATGCATGGAGGTCAGAGGACAACTTGTGGGGATCAGTTCTCTCCTACCCCTTGGATCTTAGGGACTGAACTCAGGTCATCCAGTGAGCCATCTCATCAGCCCTGAATTTGTTAAACAAGCCATGTATTCGTAGGCTAAACATCAGCTAGTAAGAATACTACCCTTTGTAGAGATTGCTGAATTTGATTTCGTAATATTTTCTTTGGAATTATCACATCTATATTCGTGAAAGAAACCAGCCTGGAATTCTCTTTTGTAATATCCTCATGTGGTTTGGGTGTCAGGATAATGCTAGCCTCAAAGAATAAACTAGCAAGTAACCTCCCTTGCCAGTGTTCTAGAAGTTTGTGCATAACTGGTACATTAATGTTTGGAAAAATCCATGAATGTCTTTGTGGGAATGTTTTTAACTAGAAATTCGATTTTCACAAAATTCTTCAGATTATCTCTGTCTTCCTGAATGAACTTCTAAATAAAGGAATCCATTTTCATCTAAGTTCTAGGTCTATCTCCTAAAACTTTCTATAATATCCCTTGTGATTTAAACTACCATGAAGTTATAACAGAACACCTTAATCCTTTTTGCTCGTTTGTGAAGGGGTCTCCTGCAGCCAAGGCTGGCCTCCAGGGCCAGTGTGATTAACTTGTAACTTCTTGTCCTCAACTTCCCAAGTGTTGGGATCATAGATAACCCACCACACCACCATTCATATTGTCAATGCCTTTCTTATTTTTTCTAATCATGCTTGACTAAAAGTTTATCAATTCATTGATTAAAAAAAATCAGTGCTTCATTGACACAATTAACTGATTTTCCTTTTTCTTTGGGTGTATGTTTAACTTCTCTGCTTTAATCAGGTAGGAGCCAAGTTCATTGTCTAACACAGGCATTTTATCTTTAAATGTCACGCTTCACATTTTGCTTTAGTGAAATGCCACAAAATTTGTGTTTTTATCTTCATTCAGTTCAAAATGCAAAATGCCCTCTCCTCCCCCGAGACAGGGTTTCTCTATGTAGCTCTGGCTGTCCTGGAACTTACTCTGTAGATCAGGCTGGCCTCGAACTCAGAGATCTGCCTGCCTCTGCCTCCCAGGTGCTGAAATTAAAGGCATGTGCCACCACTGCTGGGAAAAAATGCCTTCAGATTTTGCCCTGGGTTCTTTTTTAATCAGTAGGTTACCTAGATGTATTTTAGTTCAAAATACTGAGATTTTCCATATAACTTTCTGTTACTGATTACTAATTTAATTCCATTGTGGTCAGAGAACATACTTCTCACTACTTAAATTACTTAAAATTTACCAAGACGTGTTTTATGGCTTAGAATATAGCCTGGTAAATTTTTTCTATTAAGGTTAAGTTGGTAAATATTTTAATTTTTATGGGACACATAGACTCTGGCATATATTTTCTTTTCTTTGTTAAAAAAAACTTGAAAATATTAAGAGCATTCTTTGTCCACACCCTATACAAAAACAGGCTGGAGAGGCTACTGTGCCTTAGTTTGGTGACTTTGTGTTTTACACACTGTTTTGAAGAGAATGTACCTTCTGCTATTGTTAGTAGCTGCTCCAGGAAAGTAAAAATTGTAATCCGGTTAATAGTGTCAATTTAACTTGTTATGTTTATACTTGTTCTAGCAATTTATTGAAGGAGATGTCAAAATCTGGCTGGGGATTTGGCACTACAGTGCTTCCATCAGTAAAGTACTTGCCCTATAAGGACAAGGAACTAAGTTGAGATCTCCAGAATTCACGCACAAAGGGCTAGAGAAATAGCTCAGTAGTTAAAAGCACTTAATGCTCTTGCAGAGGACCTGGGTTCAGTTCCTAGACCCCCCACATCAGGTAGCTCATCACTACTAGGAACTCCATTTGTAGGGGCTCTAAGGCCTTCTGGCTTCCTGAGCACCTAAACTTACCAAGGCACATAAACATGTACACCATAAAAAAAATAAAAATAGCTGGGCATACTGGAGGTGGAACAGGTAGATGATCCCTGAGGCTTACTGGCCACCAAGATCCCCCAAGTTGACAAGCTGCAGATTCAGTGAGAGACTCTGTCTCAAAAACTAAGATAGAGAGTAACGGAGGAAGATACCCTACATATACCCCTGGCCTTCACACACACAACACCATTCATATTCATTCACTAATTCTCTCTCCCCTTCCCTCCCTCCCTCCCTCCCTCCCTCCCTTCCTCTGGGTCTCACTAGCTACTAGAATTCACTATGTAGACTAGGTTGGCCTCAAACTCACAGAGATCTGCCTGTCCCTATATTTCGAGTGTTGCAATTTAAGGCATGTGCCATAGTGCCTGGCTGTTGTTTATTTGTATTTGAGACAAGATCTTGCTGTGTTGTCAGGCTGACCTCAAATTCCTTGGCTCAAGTAACTCTTCTTGATTCAGCCTCCCAAGTAACTAGATCTACAGGTCTGTGCCACTGTCTTTCCACTATTGTTATTTTCTTAAACATTTGTTTATTTGTATGTATGTGGGGATGAGCATTCCACAGAGCACATGTGGAGGTCAGAGGACAGCCCTCAGAAGTGGGTTCTGTGATGAAACTCAGACTGTCAGGCTTCTCAGTAAGTGTCTTTATCCTCTGAGCCATCTTGTTGACCCCACTCTTAGTAGTTTTGTTTAAATAATTGATTGCCTTAAAGGAGAATTAAATACTAAGAACAACTCTTATATGTCTGTGTCTTAGTTAGGGTTTCTATTGCTGTGATAAAACACCATAACTATAAACAGCTTGTGGAGAAAAGGGGTTATTTCATTGTACAGCTTGTAAGTCCATCACCAAGGGGAGCCATGGCAAGAACTCAAGGCAGGAATTGGAGCAGAAGCCATGAAGGAGTGTGCTGCTTACTGGCTTGTTCCTCCTGGCTTATTCAGTTTGTTTTCTTATACTTCCACCTGTTCAGGGTGGCACCCCCCATAATGGGCTGCCCCCCCCCATAATGGGCTGGGTCCTCCCACATCAACCAAGAAAATGCCCTATCAACTTGCCTACAAGCCAATCCTATGAAGACATTTTCTTGATTAAGATTCTTTCTTCCCAGGTGACCCTACCTGTGTCAAGCTGAGACAAAAACTAGCCAGCACAGCCTACCAAGGTAGTTAACCATTTCTGTCCCTTTGTGTACATCTGCATAGTCCCCCGCAGTGTCGTTCTCCTTTGTGTTTATGCCTGTGGAGGCTAGAGGTCTTTCCTGACTGCCCTCCACTTCCTTTATTTTTCTGAGGCAGTGTCTCTCGCTGACTCCCTGGGCTGCTGGCCAGAGACCTCCAAGAACTGTGCCTGTCTATTTCCCTGCCCTAACCCCACTTCAGTGCTTAGGTTACATGTGTGAGCTACCATAACTGGCTTTGATGTGTGTCCTAGAGATCTCGGCTCTGTCCTTGACCCACAGGTACTTCACGTGACAACTAGGCCATCTCCCCAGCTCCCATTTTCCTTATATCTGAAGTACTTAAATATTTCTTTACTGTGGCCTACAATGAAGAGCTATCTTACATTGGCTATTTCTAAACACATCTTTATTTTAAAATATTCCTTTGGCTGAGAATTTTTCCTAGCTTTTTTTCAAGATTTTATCACTGGTTTTGAACAATATGATTATATATGTTTTGGCTTAGTTTTCTTATTATTTTTGAGTATTTTGAATCTGTGCAGTAATAGTTTTCAGCAAATTCAAAGGTTTGGGCTAATAGTTTTCTCATTTTTCTTCTACCAGTGTATCTCATCTCCTTTTGTTGCTCCAATTACATGTATATGAGATCCCTGGAAATTTATTTCACAGCTCATTGATCCTCTTGTAATTAATATATTTGCCAGGCGGTGTTGGTACACACTTTTAATTCCAGCACTTGGGAGGCAGAGGCAGGCAGATCTCAGTGAGTTCGGGGCCAGCCTGGTCTACAAAGCAAGTTCCAGGATGGCCAGGACTGTTACACAGAGACACTCTGTCTCAAAACAAACAAACAAACAAACAAATTAATGCTTTTACCTTTCATTAAGTTTTTGTTTGTAACATTTTACTTTTAATTGTTTGGGCGGGTGGGTGGGTGGACTGACCTCTGACCTCGGAAGAGGTGTCAGATCACCTGGAGCTGGAGGCCCTAAACAGCTGTGAGCTGTCCCATGTGGAGGCTAGGAACCAACTTCAGGTCCCCACTTCAGGGGCAGTACCCGCTCTGAACTGCTGAGCCACCTCTCTAGTCCCCAATTCTTTCACTGTGGATACTTTCTGTGGCTAGGCCTTCAAGTTTACTAGTCTTGTGCCACGTCTAATTTGCTCTGAATCACATTTAGTTGAATTTTTCCATCCCAAATATTACAGTTTTCATCCCTCAATTTTTAAAAAAATATGTTCTATATCTCTACTCTTCAAACACATGTCATTATTATAATACTGTTTTATGGCCCTTTCTGGGCACACATGTCCATATAAGGCCATTTTCATTTGATTGGTTGTTCTCCTCATTATGGGTCACTTTCTCAGCTTCATTATATATCCAATAGTCTTTAATTAGATTCTAGGCATGTTGCTAGACATTCTTCTATTTCTATAAACATTTCTAAGCTTTATTCTGGGCTGCAGTTACATGACTTAGAAAGGTTTGATCCTTTGGTCTTAATTTTATCAGAGTTCAGTCTACAGCTCACTGTGCAGGGAGGAATACAATGGCTGAATAAATGCAGCAAGGTAATCTGTTAAAGTTAGGATTTAGATAAGCAAAAGGCTTGCTAACTGATCCTAGAACATATTTAATACCATTTCTGATTTTAAAAATGAAGATAGACATCATTTCATTAAAAATTATGCTCTGAACCAACAAAAATAATTATACTCTGAAAAATTTAGGTATGAGAAATTTAGGGCACTGGACATTCCAGAAGTTCTTTGTGAGTGAAGGTGACTTTGGATTTAGAATTGCCCTGAAGCAGTGCACAAAATTGTGAATATAGTGTTAAAAATATAGACATGGGGAACAGACTTGACCATACATTGCAACTTAATCCTACCAAACTAAAGTATGCAGAAGCCAAGAGAATTGTACAGCTGTACTGGATACTGTCTTTTTTCCTGTTGCCTCATAGTTTCCAAGTGGTTTAAAAATGAATCGCCTAGAAGGTGGAAAGGGGAAGGGGTAGGTGATATAGTTGTATTTTAATTAAAAATGTATAAAAATAAAAAAGAAAGCATGGTGACACACACCTTTAATCCCAGCACTCAGGAGGCAAAAGCACCCAGAGCTCTGAGTTCAAGACCATCCTGGCAAAGCAAATTCCAGGACAACCAGGACAGCCAGAGCTACACAGAGAAACCCCTTTCGAAGAAAAAAAATTAATTAAAGACATATAAAAAAGAAAAAAAATGAATAACCTGAGACAGTCACAACTTAGGGAGACTATCTCGTAAGATCCTTGCTTGGTTCTATCTGCATGTGCGAGCTTATTAATACTAGAGTTCTATTGTTTTTAATTAAATATTAATAATAATGCTATCCTAAACAGATTCCAGTACTAAAATTAAATTCTACCTAACTCTTTCATGTACAAACAGCAGACCATTGAATGGGCACAAGCCAACAGAATTATTCTTAAGCATATGCTGATGGCAAATTCTAATGTTCTGAACAAAATCTAGTCTCTAACAAGCTTGGGTCTACTCTTTCTCTCCCCTGAAATATTAGCTTAGGGGATGCACACATTGTATGAAGCTCTTTTGTTTTACTCAATCAAACATTTATCACAGGAGAATCTCTGTTTGGCCTACCAGCTGCAATTGAATCACTTCTACAGAATAAAACAGGGTAACTGGGCTTAACCCTTTACCTTTTTACATTTTCCTTTTAGAAATAATAAAAACCGGGCTGGCGATGATGGCTCACGCCTTTAATCCCAACACTCGGGAGGCAGAGGCAGGTAGATTGCTGTGAGTTCCAGGACAGGCTCCAAAGCTACAGCAAAACCAGGTCTCAAAAAGCCAAAGCTTAAAAAAAAAAAAGAAGAAGAAGAAGAAATAGATAATAAAAACCCAGACTCTGCTGAATGGTTTTGTGACCCTATTCTTTCTTCTACCAACAAAAGAGGAATTTTTATTCTAGGCTTCTCACGTCCAATACCACATTTATGCCTCTTATTTTTTTCTAAAATTATCCTGACCTGAGCTGAATGACTGATTTGCTAAGCATTAGGGACAAGAAAATTCTCATGTTCTGCTCTGTTCCTTGGGAAACACCCCAAGTTTTGTCTGTGTGACTCCTATGGTAGTATGCTCACTGTAAGGTCTACCCTCTTAACAGGCTTTTAAGTATACCAAAATGTTCTTAATGTATTAATTGTGAGAATTGGGGGTCTTAAAAGTTACATTTCCCCAAAAAGAAGGAAAAAGAAAGGAAAGCAAAAAGGGGAAGGGAAGAGTTGGGGGAAAGGAAAGGGAAGAGACTAGTTATGCACTGGATGGTGTGAGTGGCTTGAGGAGGGTACAAAGAGTCTCTTAGACCTGGAAAGACCCTCAGTGTGGTGCTTGAATCCGTATTTTACTACAGCGTTGCCATCATTTGTCAGCATGGGCCGCAGTCCCCCGATGTTACACTTGGACATAAAGAATAAAGTTATTACAGCCAGACAGTTTGCAAAGCAAGGCTGGGTGCTACAAGCCTGTAATCTCAGTGTTTAGGAAGCTGAGGCAGGGGGATGGTGATTTAGAGGCCAGCCTCCGTTACAAAGACCCCATCTCAAAATTCCTTATTCATAGACAGATGAAAAAAATCAGTACTCCTTGGAAGGTGAGGTATGGCCCTAGTCGTCACGTGAAGTCACTCTGTTTGCACAGCACGACTGTCTTGTGCACGCGTAATGATGAAGTGTGCAGTAATTCAAAGGGAGGCTTCTGAACACTCATTCTGATTCTCAGTTTCTGTGACACACTCATGTTCAAGGGAGATAGGCATCAATTATTCTACTCCACAGCCTTCTATAGATAGCCTGGCTAAGCTGTAAAGGAAACTAAAAGGGACATGTTATACAACCACAAAATGGCCTAGAACCTTGCCTCTAAGAATCCAGCTTGGACTACCGCAGGGGTGGGAAATGGGACTGTTTCTGTGGACCCAGAGGATTAAAAGCCACTAGAGGAGGAAAAAAAACATGGGGGCTCTTCTAAAACATCATGTTACACTCAGACTTTGGAAAAAAAACGGCATAATCACTATACTTAAACCAATGGAGCATTCGTGCTAAATTTAGGACAAAACCTAAAGCTAAAGAAAAGCTAGTCTGGGGCCAGATTTTTAAGGCACCTTTTCACTCTCCTAGTAACCATACTTTTGCTTAAAAAACAAAAATAAAAAAAAAACCACACAACCATTTGAGGTGCAGTAGCCTTAATGACTACACAGACCTTTGCTGGATGGAGGTGGAGAGCAATGAGGTTATTAACGTTATGAATGTATTTGACACCTCTAAACTGTATACTTTAAATGTGTTGGATTTATTTTTATGTTATAACTGTTACATACAGCCTTGTTTTCTGTCAGATTTATCTTGTTTTTTTGTTTCTTTAAAATTAGGCGTACCATCTCTATCTATTTTCCTGACTTCACAGGGACTTAATAGTTAATAGTATGGGGTCATCAGCTAACTAAACATCAACAGCAAAAATTTAAAGACCAAATTAAGATAGGGTTCTTATGAACATAAATTAATAAATAAATAGTGTTCCCTTAAAAGCTATAAACTCACCGGTTTGCATAAGTTTCTTCAGAGCTGTCTGTCTTTAATAGTCACCCTATTTTAAACAGTAGGGGTTCTTACACATTTTATCTGATTCCTACAGGTTTGTTCTAACAAACCCTGCACAGTGAGGATAGAAATGTAGCATTCCACTCAGCTGTCCTGAAGAACTGGTCACATGTTCTCAGCCGTGGATCCCAGGAACCATAATTCCAATTTCACTTCTGTGTATTAAAAATCAATTACGAAAGTCAAGCTCATAGACTCCTGATTTCCTGTCCTTCTCAACTCAGGACCAAATGCACCCCAAATCACTGAAATCTCTCTGTCAATCAGGTATAATCTGAAGTTTGCTACCCAACATAAAGTTTTATTCCCCCAATTAGTATTTTTACATTTATTAATTTTGTACATGTGTGCAGAGTGTGGGATAATGTATATGGGGATTAAGCTCAATCTGTTTGGGCAGCAAGCACCTTTATCCCCTCCACTTTTTTAGACATTATTTTTTGCAAAAGTAGCAAGTAACTTTATCCAAAGCAACAGGGTAAGACAGATTAAAACAGATGTCAACAAGATTGACAGTGGGCCTCATCAGCGAGAATACTCAAGGGCCTCAATTTTTTTTTTTAATAAGCTGTCAAGGACAGGTTCATTTTTATTATTTCTGAGTCTCTTTTATAATCTAAATTTACTTCCCAAAATCTAGGAATTTTACTAGATGGGACAAAAAGTGAATGCCAACTCCTGGTATATATTTCTAAACAAATATATAATTCTGGCTGTCGCCTTGTAAGAGGGGTCCTGTCAAATTAATCTAACCAGAAGAAAGCCTAGACTCTGAAGGGTTAAGTTATAAAACTACTAAAGAAGCATTAAAGAGCCTATTAAGGCTCCTTAGCAAGTGGGGACTCTGTTGTCATCGGCGCTGAAAGTAATAATGGTCACATTTAAAGAGCTGTTCCAAGTGGGACAAATTTGTTCTTATAGCTTCGGGGGTACTTGGACAATAGGTGTGTTTTAACTCTAGGATTCTATGGTTCCAACCCTGAATAGGCTCAATTCCTTTTAGTAAGTTCTCAAGAGTTTACGTTAAAGGGCAGAGTTTCAAAGCACTACTTCTGCTGCGTCATTCAAAGCCAGCACTGTCACACCCACTTTAGAAAGTAGGTAACTCAAGCAAAGGGGCTGTCCCCTTTTAGTTGTCTGTACTGGTGGGGAGTTTAAGAAGTTAATTAGCTCTGACTCTCAGCTATTAATTGAAAATGAGTTGTACTACAGTCCTTGGTGACTTGTGGTAACGTGAAGGCAAAATGATGTGTACAGGAAAAGATGAGTGAGAAACTCTTAGCCCTGCACACTGAGCAGAGTTGGAGACGCTGTACATGTGAGTTTGCACTTCGAGAAACTGGAGCTATAAACGATGCAAGGTTCATGTCCCAAGACAGAAATACACCTCCTGGCACATACATAAACACTCCTCCACACACATGTAGCTGAGTCTAATCACCTTTAGGAGTCACATGACAAAAGGTAAGGTGTGCACACTGATCTTTCATGAAACAAATCCATTCAACTTGTACAATAAATCTACATCTAAACACTATGTTCTCATCATCTGGTCACTGATTAAAGCATACAGTTCTAAGTCTACAGAGACAGCTCACTTGGTGAAGTACTTGGCTTGAAGGCCGGAGGACACGAGCTCAACACCCAGAACCCATATTTAAAAAAAAAAAAAGTCGGGCATGGTAGTGTGCAGCTGTAATCCAACACTTGGGAAGTGGAGATAGGTACATCCCTGTGGCCAGTTTCAGACTCGGCAAACTAAACAAACAAAACGGTGGACAGGGCCCAAAGAATGACACCCATTGTTGTCCTTGTGCCTCCACAGGGAAATTCACAACTTGCATCACCACAGGACAAAACATATAGTCCCATACCATATAAATATTCTCTAAGAAGGATTTCTTTCTAAGTACCATTAGCTACTATAGGGAACATAATATCTAACTTATTTGAACAAAGAAAATATCAACCTAAAGTAAATCTCAGATTTGAGTAGAATACATAGATGAATAAATTTACAGGAAAAGCTCTCCACATTCCTACCAACAAATTACTATGTGATCTCTAGGTATATAATTTTGGTAGTAGACTAAATGCTATAATAGTTGTTCACTTGATACTTTATAGACCTTAAAAAAAGCAATTTTAAAATACCCTATGATTTTTTCTAAACAAGTACAGCAAAATACTTAATATTAAGGATATTTTTTTATTTATATTTTTAAATACTACCACATGGACAATGGCAGTTTGTTGGCCAACAAGGTGGCTTAGTGGTAAAGACACTTGTTGTCAAGGCTGATAGGTAACCTTGCTTTGACCCCAGGGCCCACGTGATATAGGGAGAGAACCAACTACTCTATCTTGTCTTTTCACCTTCATATGCATTTGGCACACATGAACCTCCCTCCCCATGACACATATACACATAAATGTTTCTAAAAAGCAAAGAGTATGGTTGTTTACGTTTCCTACTGCTACACAATTACATAATTATAAAGCTAACGACTGAAGACAACAGGAATGCTTTACCTTATAGTTTTGAGGGTCTGAAATCCAAAATGAGTCTCAGTACCATAAAAAAGATGAAGGCAGAGCTGTGCTCCCTCTGGAGGCTCTAGGAAACCCCTTTTCAGCTGCTAGCTCTTGGGAGCTATTCCTTGGCTCCAGGCCTCCTATCTTCAAACCAGCAAAGCCTGTTTTCTCCTGCTACCATTGCCACCTCTCATGCTTCCTCTACTACACTTACCAGACCCTATAATGATGGGGAGGGGTCTACAGAGATTCTGGATAATCAAGTTTTAGACCACATAGTGGTCTTAATTTCATTCACTCCCGAACTCCCTCATGTTTGTTACGTTATGTATTCAAATTCCAGAGGTGAAGACACAGCCACCTTTGAACATTCCTGGGCTGTCATTCAGCTTACCATATGTACAATTAGCTTTCCCTCTGGCTTTCTTTAGAACCCCACAGCCAATCATCCGTCCCTGAGACTGCAGACTGTTCACATGCACACTTTCACAGTTTAATAACACCCAGTTTCTTCACAGCACTCTACGGCGACGTCAGCGCACAATGTAGAGTGGCTTTCCAAGACATATTTTAAAGCACAACCAAAAAACCCTGGGTTTGAGTTGGAAATTTTTCTTGTATCTTTCTGTTTTTATAAGTAGTTGTAGTCATCCGAATTATACTTCATACTTTGATTTGTAAACATTCTTCAGTGGTTTTATTTTTTTGAGACAGGGTGTCTCTGTGGCTTTGGAGCCTGTCCTAGAACTAGCTCTTGTAGACCAGGCTGGTCTCGAACTCACAGAGATCCGCCTGCCTCTGCCTCCCGAGTGCTGGGATTAAAGGCGTGCGCCACCACCGCCCGGCCATTCTTCAGTGTTAACAGGCATTATTTTTGATGATGCTAATAAACCCAGTAGATTTTTCTCTCGGTTTACTAAAAGGCAATAACAGACAAAGACCCCAACTCATTAGATATTTCATCATCAATTCCCACCCCCACTTTTGCTAATATATTTAATGCGGAATAAACATATTCCTGTATGACTTGTTCCCAGATCCTTTTCCCTAGACAGGCTTTCCAGGATTTGAAATTTTCCCAGGAAACGGTACCAGCAGCCACCCAGTTGTCCATAACCAAATCCCGAGGAGTCACTCTTGTGAACTTCCTTGTTGCTACTCTCCATAGCCCAAGACTGCTCAGCCTCTGCAGTCTTACCCTTGGCTTCCTCACAGTTGGACACTGAATCACAGCGGTCTTCCCTGCTCAGGACACTAACACATTGTCTCCTTCATTCCCAGCATGGTTTCTCTTCCCTTTTGGTCCAGCTAATTTCTGTTTCTCCGTAAGTCTTGCCCCATCTTAGAAAGAACTTACTAGCTCTCCACTGTTCTGAACTTACTAGCTAGAGCAGTAGCTGAGTGGGGTGAAGTGTTGGCTGCCAAGCCTAACAGCTCAAGTTAAATGCCTAAAACCACATGATAGAAACAGAACTGAGGTGGCCTCCAAATGCACCCACTCTATGGCACTTTTACCCTTCTCCCAGCTCCTCAAATTGTTTAGATCCAGTGCTAGCTCCCCGTAGTATGAGGTTTTCACAGCACCCTGTACTTTCCTGTAACTCTTGAGAGTTGTAATTTGTAAGATCACTTATACCTGCTTTTTCTCATTAGATTAAACCATAAGAGGAAAAAGTGGTTGTTTGCCCTTAACATACTCAACAACTAATAAAAATACAAGATACACATAGCACAGAGTAAGTGCTAAGCAGTTACCTAGGAATATTTACCTGTATACTGAACAATTAATTCCTCTTTCTTGTATACCTCATTTCACTCTCATTGCCTGTGCCCCCAAGTTCAAGTGCTCATTATTTCTCGCCTGGATACAGCTGTCTCCGAATAGGTCGCTGCCACACTTCTGCCCTCTAGTACCCTCATTGAGGAAATTCTGTGAGGCTTTTGAAGATTAATTTTTATTTTTATTGATTTATTTATTTTTTGGTTGTGTTTTTTTGTTTGTTTGTTTTGTTTTGTTTTTTTTGAGACAGGGTTTCTCTATGGTTTTGGAGCCTGTCCTGGAACTAGCTCTTGCAGACCAGGCTGGTCTCGAGCTCACAGAGATCTGCCTGCCTCTGCCTCCCAAGTGCTGGGATTAAAGGCGTGCGCCACCACCGCCCGGCTAATTTTTATTTTTAATAAATATATTTTACATATATATTTGTGTGTCTGTGTGACTGTGAATGCATTGATAAGCTGGAATTGTAGGCAGTTGTGAGCTTCCAGACATGCCTGCTGCTCGGGTCCTCTTTGGGAGCAGCACGTACTCTTAACCTCTCCAGCCCTTCATTAAGTACATTTCTAAAATACAAACCTCATATTAACTGGTTTAAGATTTTCTAACTGCACCAGTATAAAAGTGGCACATAAGCTATTCATGGCCTAACCCCTATCCAGTGGAGCAGGCCAGCCTTTCTCATTGCTCTCAAAGATACCCAGCTACCAATCACAGCAAACTATCCAGCTATCTGAAATGCCAGTTTCTCCCCAGCTGTTCCACGTTCTAACACTTTAATGATTCTACATAAAATGCTTTCTATGGCCCATTTCTCCTTTCCCTGCTAACTCAACATAACTCAGTCCAGTCCCAATCTGGTAAATTCCTTCCAAGGTGTCTTGAAACAAACAGCATCCTTACCACCTCCTCTAAAAGTTTCCTGAGTCATCCGTTCCCATGGATGACATGGTCTTCCTCTCTATTTTTCATGCTGTAGTTGTTTGGGAATTTATCTTTCACTATATATTCAACTGTCTACTAAAAGAGATTACTGGTTTTTTTCTTTTTAATCTCTGTCACTGATTTTAATTTGAATTTTGGTAAATGTTTCATTCTGTGTGAGAACATATATTAAAACCCACAATGAGAAATCACATGTCTGCTTCTACAATCTTCCAACCAATTGTTAAAGCATTAAATTAAAAGGGCATATGTATGAAAATGTTCTTTTCAAAATCATAACAGAAAAAACTAGAAATAAGCCAAATGTTCAGGAATTGAAACTTCTAATGATATATTTCAGAGTAACGTAAGATGAAGATTGTGAAAATTACATAGTAACTCATATGTTTATGGTATGTTAAGTGAAAAAGGATTACGAGAACTAGGAGACAATGACTGAAAGGGAACATGGAAACTATATAATCTGTTGATGTGCCTATGACTTTATTTCTTTTATCTAGAATGTTATAAATGTCACTATAATAGTCTTTTATATTTAAGATCATTTAAAATTGAATTTATATCTTTCACATATTGCAAGAATTATGTATAAATATTTGTGGTCACACACATACAAATATATATACAATATATACATGCTTATATTTTTCAGCTCTGTCTCCTATAAGTTCCAAGAAGCAGATAATACAGTATCAATAAGCATACTGAACCCTAGTCTCCTAATACCATTTTCCAATAACATGGAAACAGGCCTTTTAAAAAGGAATTGGGTTCCTTAGAAAAAAGGTTTATTCCAGGGCTAAGGCAAGGTAAGAATGAGATAAACAAGTTCTACTTCATAATACAAGCAAGTAAGGAAGTGCTGTTTAAAAATGAAGTAATGCTGACAGAAGCCACAAGAGGAAGTGCTGCTACTAGCTACACACAAGACAATTTGAATATCAGATAGTTAAATACACAGTTGAACATTCGAGGGGAAAGGTAATGATGTATGTAACTTACCCTAATGATTCAGAAAAACAGTACACAAATGCACAAATAAAAATACTGGTAGAGTGGCTGGAGAGATGGCTCACCGTTCAGAACACTTCCTGCTTTTGCAGTGGACCTGGGTTTGGTTTCCAACACCCACAGGGTGGCTCACAACCTATTTACCTCCAGTTCCAGAGGATCTGATACCATCTTCTGACCTTTAAAGGCACAAGACACACATGGTGTACACACAATACACACAGGCAAAACATTCATACATATAAAAAATACAAATTAAAAAAAATGTTGCAGATTTTTAATCCCAGCACTAGGAAGGCAAAGGCAGTTGGATCTCTGATTTTGAGGCCATACATTGAGTTTCAGGACAACCAGAAAATCTGTCTTGAAAAACCAAGTGTGTGTGTGTGTGTGTGTGTGTGTGTGTGTGTGTGTGTGTGTGTGTGTTGTAGAGGGAAATCATAAATGAGATTAAGCAAATACAGAAATGGAAAGGCAGGAATTCAGACCTACTCCTGTAGATAATAGGTAAGTAGGGAAACAGAAGGGCTTTGTTTACAGTAGAATGCTGTGGGCTGAAAATGTGGAGAGGCTAATAGATTGTTCAGTCATTGTGCATCCACTGTATAAACTGTACCAGCAATTATGAATGTTGAATATGAAGGAAACTTCTGATGAGCAGGATACAATCTCCTCACGAATTGCTATTTCCAGAAAGGGAAAAACAACACAAAACAAGACACAGTTAACTGCACAGTAGAAAGTATGGGTCACACATTGACAAGGTTATCAAAATTACAACCATCAGTGAGTAGATGGATATCATGTATGCTCTAGAAGCGGTACTGTGAGAAACATGCAACAGAATCTGTGCAGTTGTCAGCTGTGAGTGAACATAAAACACAGAATGAATATCCCCCAAAAAGTGTGTAGCTCCCTTCAAATACGACTTGGAACGGGATTCTTAAAATACATCAAGGACTTAAAAGACAAAGACTGGAAGTTTTCCAAAGCATGGGATGCTTAAAAAAAAGTATACGTTCAAGTGTAAGTTAAGTTTGCCAAGCTGTCAGGAAATACACTCACAGGAATATAGAAGTGAAGTCAGGACCCATGATAGCTGAGAAAAGTTCAGGAAAAGGGAGGTTGGGCGGGGTTGAAAATACATCTATCTGGAGAGAAAGAGAGGCAGCAAATGGCACGGATAATCTTTTAACTTTTTGTAACTTCTTATAAATTTGAAATTGATATTACTTTTTCTTTTAGTTCATTTTAAAGAAATAACAGACATAAAGGGATCGTGAAAACATTACATAAGCTGGGTGTAGTGGTGTGTTGGGGAGGCAAAAGCAGATAGATGTCTGTGAGTTCAAAGCCAGCCTGGTCTACATAGTGAATTTCAGGACAGCCAGAACTACACAGTGAGAGGCTGTCTGGGGTGTTTTTGGTGGGGTGGTGGGGGATATGAAAGGAAAGAAAACTGCAAATTGCTAAATAGTTTTTAAACAATTTGCTTGTGAGTTCTGTTTTCAAGTTACTGTTCAAAATGCTTCCTGATGTCTGATTCTTTTTGAGCAATGATGCTTTTACAGTCTTAACTAAAGAAGTTAGCATGTGGAAGCCAGTATCCCCTCAGATGAAGCTTACTCATTAGAAACAGTATGGGGGGTGGAGGCCCTGAGATTTCAGGACATGTTTTCCAAAAGGCCCACATTTATCATTCATTTGTTGGCAATTGCATTCCAATGTACCAAAGTAAAAGTCTCAGATTTTAAATATGACTTGTACTCTATCACAAGAGTACACAGAGCTAAAACTAAGTGGAAGGAAATGGGCAGGACACAGATGACGAAGCCTTTCTAGAAGACAGCTGGGAATTTATGCCCTGGTACTCAGGTACCAAATACCACCTAAGTAATGGGACCTTTAGTCTCATAAGGTGTAGCAGGTTTGGGGGTGTAAAGTCAAACTGAATATTCTTCCAAGGTCTTTACTGGAGTGTGATGATCTGATATGAAAAAAAAAAAATCACGCTTTTTTCCCTTGGAAATTTAGCCCAGGAATTTGCACCCTCTTGTGGTGGAAAGATAATTGGCTTTCTGTTAAGGCGCAAGAACTCTGTGACTAGATTTTGCTTTCTCCCATTTTAGTGACTCAGGACTCATGGTTTGCTACATAAGATTTTAAACAAAACTAGACTCCGATATTTTAAAAGAGATCACCACGTAAATTTTATTCTGAGCAAAATGTAGATGACTGAACACTGTTCAGCCATGTCAGTTCTTGATCTGATTGCTAAAATCCACTTCTCTTCCAGTTGGGCCTCAATAATGCAAATCATGGCCGCTTTCTCCAATCCCCTTACTCTTTAGTACTTAAGGAAGTCTCCTATCTACTGTTTGAACATTCATAAGAATAGGATACATCTACAGGGTTTCTCAGAGAAACAGTCTAGGCTGCCTGGCTCTTGCTTTGTAGACCAGGCTGGCCTCGAACTCACAAAGATCCACCTGCCTCTGGCTCCTGAGTGCTGGGATTAAAGTGTGCCACCACTGCCCGGCTCAGGGTACATCTTTTTATATTCAAAATTTACACTTGAGGGTGTGGTGGCACAAACCTAAAATCCCAGCACTCAAGAGACTGAATGAAGCAGGAGGATATCAGCGTGGACTACAAAATTTGAGTTTTAGGCCAGCCTAAACTCCATAATAAGATATGTTTTTTAAAGTTATGAGTCACCACAAGCTGTTTTATAATAAAAACTAGAGCAAACATAACTAATATTCCTGGTTTTTAAACAGTTGGGTTCTTTTTTAAGAAAAAAATCATTTGCTAGGGCTGGAGAGATGGCTCAGCAGCTGAGAGCACTTGCTGATTTTGCAGAGGCTTGGCTTCAGCACCCACGCTGGATCACAGCCATCCCTAACTCCAGTTCCATGGAATCCCACACCCTCTCCTGACATTCGAGGGCACATATGGGATTGCACATACATACGTGTAGGCAAAACACTTATACAGAGAAAATAATTCTTAAAAATCCGTGAGAATTAAGGAAAACGTAACCAAACATAACCCTAAACTGTAGTCACTTAGGAGCAATGGCAGTTTCTCTTTTTAAACATTTCATCTTAATTGGCCTAGTGGTAGGGACGATGTCATGCAAGCAAATACTCAAAAGATGCTTTTGTAAGCAAAGCGCTAAAATAGTAACTTATTTTGTGTCCGTCTTAACAGGCGGTTTGCCTAGCGCCTGTGCTCTCACCAGCTGTAAGGCGGCAGAATTTCTAATCTGAACATCAGGTAGCATCTGTAAAACAAAAATACTATATGCTTCCTAGAGGTGTGGGCAGTGAAAAGGTCTACTCCACAAAGCCCTGCATTATCAGTGCCCCGCGACTGTTACCACTATCTTTGCGAATCCATAATTTACTGCACCATTACAAACTTTTTTTTTTGAAAAGCACTCTAGTGCCGTCCAAAAGACTGTACAGCCCCCGTCTCCAAACCAGAACCGAAAGCTCGGGTGAAAGGCTTGCGGACGGAGGGCGGGTCGCGCGCCTGCGGGTCCGGGGGGAGGGAGGGAGGCGGCGGGGTGTGACAGCTGCGCACTGGTCGTCGGACGGAGCGTCAAGTTCCTACCTCGTGAAGTGGTTTCGAGGCTTAGGTGTGACAGATCTGTGAGGCGCTGGCGGAGGGCGAGGGCTCGACGCCGGCGCGCTTTAAGTTCCTGTGTAGCCGCGCAAGCCTCAGAGGCACCCTTGGTGTTAGGAGTCCCGTTAAAGGCGGGTTTTGTTTGCTTTTTGTTTTGTTTTTGTTTTTTAACGAAACGCTTAAGATGGACCCTAATTTGTTTCCTTCCAAAGGTAGAGAACTTGTGTCACCGGAGTGGTGTCTGAAAGGTGAACATCTCCAAGGCGGCACAAGGGCGACGCTGGCACACACACGCACGCGCACGACACGGGGGATTGGAACCGAGGAAGTGAGAGCCTTGCGCCACGACGTTTCTGCGCATGTGCGGGGCGTGGGGCTGGGGGGTGGGGGGTTAGAAGTTTTCCGCATGCGCAGCAGGGTCGCCGGGGGAGGAGGGGGAACGGCGGCCAGCTGTGGAGACTGCCCGCGTTCCCGGCATGCCCCGGGGCGGCGGGGTTGGCTCTAACGAATTTGAATGAGGAGCCGCAGCGCTTTCGGCGCCATTTTCGAGTGATGCCTGATCTCATCAATCTAGCGGGACGGAAGGGAAACCTGTGCGAGCGGAGCGCGACGCCGGGATCGCGCCGAAAAATCCCCCAAAAATCGCCAAAAATTAACTTAAGCCAGGAGGCAGCCGGCGGAGCTTCGGCAAGTTTGGCGCAGACGGTAAGAGCCCGGAGTGCAGCGGAGCGGGTCTGGGAGGTGGCCGCGGGGGGGACCGCGGACCGTGGGGGACGCAGGCACCGGACTCGGCGTCCGCCGCCCCTTCTATCGCAGACTCCCCGGGAGACCGGGAACTCGGGTGTCCGTCCACCCGCGAGGGGGCGGCGTCCGGCTGACGGTGGCTGGAGCGAGCGCGGAGCGGCGTGGGGGGGGAGGGGAGGCGCGGTTTGAGCGGGACGCGGCCGAGCAACCGCCGCCCGACCTGTCACCGCGACTGACGGACGGACCGGCCGACCGGGGCGCTGGGCCCGCGCGGGACAGACTCACCCGCGACTCGGGGACAGCGCGGGGCGGCAGGGCGGCCGAGGCCGTCCCCGGACGGGCAGCTCGGGTCGCGCGCGGGAGGGCCGGCTGCCCGCGGGAACCGGTGTGCGCGGCGGGGCGGAGGCGGCGCCGGCCGGCGGCCGCTCCGGGGTCGGGACACTCGCGTCCAGCTCGGTCTCGCGGGGGTGGGGTGTCGGGGTGAGACCAAAGATGGGGCTTGGAGCCTGCCGTTCCCTCCCGGCGCGATCTTGGGAGACTTTTTCCTCCAGCCCTTGAAACGCGCGTCTCGAGGGAAAGTAGTGTGAAACCCGCTGTTTCCCGCGGGCGAGCTCTTGCCGCGGCGATTTAACGGTAATTCCGCAGGTCTCCCCCTGGCTTGGGAACTCTTGTCGCCGAGGCGGAAGAAAGCGGGGCTGTCTTTCCCTTCAGGGGTTTCTTTTTTTCCTTAGCTGTTGGCTTTTGGTCAAGCCGGCGTCGACAACTCGAGTCCGCCAGTGACAGCTTTGACTGTAGGTCCCCCGGGCACTGGGCTTCGTGAAGAGTCCACGTTGTACCCCCGTGAGGTCCTGAACCCCATCCTTACCCAGAGCGCCCCTAGATTAACCCTTTGCGGCCGTGCTGACGTGATGTTCCGCGGGAGGGTCGCACGGGTCTGGGTTGGGAACATTCTGGAGATGCTCCTGCAGCGGCTCCTCAGTTTTCTCGCTGAGAGAAGGCTCCCTGGGAACCTCGGTGACCTGCTGTCCCCGGCAGGCCCCCTGCAGAGTCTCTCCCAGGGATTAGAGCGGAACCAGGGATTTGGTGCGGGTCTGAGGAGCCTGGGGACCCGCCCTCATTTCGATCCCTTCCAGGAGAGTGAGAGCGCACTGCGAGGTTTTTCAAACTGGGTCTAACGGAGCTCCCCAACGCCGCACTTCTTCCCCCCTGATTGGCTGGAAGGAAGCGGGACTGGGGGGTTTGAATGTGGAACGCGGAGCTGATAGTTCTCCACCTACGGAAAATTGCGTTTAGTCAGAGAATTACTCAAGATAGATACGGAAAAGTAAAACTGGAGATTTCTTACAAAGTTGGTGCCTAGTAGAGTTGTTTCTTCCACAAAAGCTTTTCTGACCGTTCTGAAACGTGTATTAAAAAGTAAAACTAGAGAAACAATTTTCAGAAAACTGTATTTCTGCTGTTGCAGTTAACAAGACATATTTCTCTCTGTTCTTCATTGGTTGAAAACTGCGCCAAAGGTCTATGCTGTTTGTTTTTTCCTTTGATAGAAATTTTTCGTCTTCGTCTTCATGTTTTTATTGGATGCAGATCATGGGAAAATTGCTTCTTTCATTTTGATGAAAGTAAACTTTAAATTATCTTACACATTTTTCATGAAAATTGGATATATTCTTAAAACTTTGAAAATCTATTTTAAAATGTTTTTCTAACTCAGCCATTCATTGCAGTGTTTTAAAACTTAATTTACAAGACCTTTATGTTTTTTAATTGCAAATATAACAGGTAAGTATGTACAGGTGAGCTTATATATTATTGCATTCCTCTGACAAATCCATTAAGAGGAAGTGTGTTATATACAGTAGTACATATATGTTGCTTTATTTGGTTGGTTTCAATTAGTGTTTAGTGTTGCTTGAAACAGTCGTCAGTATTTATTCCCCTGCTTGCCATTTCTTTTAGCTGCATCTTGATAACAGACGGTGTGGTTTTGAAAGAGCAGATGATTTTTGGAAGGAATTTTTATATTTTATAAATAATTGAAATTTTGAGACATGATTTCTATTTTCACTTTAAGACAAATATACATTGTCTTAAAATGGACATTTAGAAATGTTCAAATGAAAACATTTTCATTTCTATTAATAAATATGTTCTATTTTGTATTACTTTCATAATAATTATTACTGAACCCACAATCCTTTCTGAATCTGCTTACTTTGGATATTTTCACAAAATAGTTTGGATATTTCCTGAAATTAACTATAAATTTTAATTTAGTTAAAATTTTAGAAGATCTCGTTTTTATTTTATATAATTATTTCTCAAGTGCTAGTACTAAAGTTTTGTTTTTTACTGTTGGTTTTTGAATTTTAATTTTTATTCAAATTATGTGACTGGGAGAATTCTGGGAGTGGGGGAAAGCTTTACTTTCCACCAAAACATGCTTTTTGGCACTTTGGTTTATGGGATTTATTTTGTTTTGAGGGTGATGAATGAAGGGCTTTATTTTTTCCCTTCTGTTTGTTTTACCAACTTTTTGAAAGAAGTAATGGATTCTTTATTTATTAAACTAATTTACTTAAAGCTTTAGAATACACTAGCAGCTATATAATTCCACAACATTCAAAATATGTTTGTCTTTTATGTAATGCCAGATCAGAGGAAGAATTCCAGAAGGTATATACCTACTTATTTAATTGTTTATGTGCAGTTATCTGTGTTTTCCTGCAGAAATTGGTGACGATTTTTGTATTCTGTTGTGAAGGCTGCAGAGGTCATTTATTAGCACAGGGAAGCAGCCCTGGAGAATGGTGCTGCTGGAGCAGTTCTTCTGGCGCTGCATTCATACTACAAGGAGAGGGAAGAAAAGTGCAGCTTCCCTGGAAGCTTTGATGTTCATCTGTCTGTTCTTCACACTGTTTCCAATTCAAAGTCTAACTTTAGACAATTTTTAAAAAACTGTTGTCTTCCTTGTACATTTGTACAATATAGCCTCAGGTTTTTGTATGCGATTACACTGGTATATGTTTTAATGTTTATCAGGAACCACACCTAAGGATAAAAATTCCAAAGTAGTGTTCACATTGTAGATTCCATGTTTCCGTCTCTTTTGTGTGCTGTTTTTTAGTTCGGGTTTTTTTTTGAAGTCTGTGTACAGCTTTATTTCTATTATTTATGTATTTATTTGTAGTAACTTAAGAATGTTGAAGAAACCTTCAGTATAGAAGAACTATTGGTCAACTGACTTAGTTTACAGAAAGAAAAAAATTAACATTTCTTCAATAAGCTTTCAACAACTAGATTATAAAGTTATAATTATGGAAATTTTATAAAAATTCACCTCAAATCTTAAAATGTTTCCAATCTTAAAGTGGCTTTAGTCTTTTTTAATTTTATTTTGTTTAGATGACACTTAATCCCTACATTGATTTCTTTTTAACCCCTTTTATGAGAAACAGATTAGTATGATTATAATTAGAACAACACATTTTAGAAAGAATTGTAAGACTATACATGGTTTGTCCTTTTTATTTTTTAATTACACAAATTTAGAAACACTGTACGCTTTACAATTAATTTTAGCATATAATTAGATTTCAAACTAGGACTTGCTGTAACTTTGTGGTCTCAAATCTCATAAAAACCAAAGGAAATCAGTGATAAAATACCACTTTATTTCAACAAAGTGTTGAAAATGAAATTAAGCCTCTTAAGAGGTTACAGAATTAGAATTTTAAAACTGATAGTTTATTTTAAATGTGATGTCTATTTTAAAATATATTACTAATACATGTTTGATTGTTAATGTATATAAATACTCATAAATTATGTAAATAATGCTTTCTGATACATACATAACTTTTTTATTTTTCTTGCCTGTATAAAAGATGCTTTAAAGGATTTTTCTTTGAGAAAAGTTTCAAATAATAGAGTTAATAGTAAATACGTGTGTGTGCGTGTGTGTATTGAATTTTATTCTTAATACTTTTGGGGGGAAGTTTTGAGTTTAGTGTACTTTTATTTAAACCTATTTTATTTCACCAAAGAAAGGTTATACAGGAAATATTTGTTGATGTTTTCTAAATAAACTAATAATTTGAGTTTTACTTTCAGAGATTTTTCTTTTAGTCATACAAATTATATTTTATATCCAAACCTCTTTTGTGTCTAGTATTTTTACAGTACTTCAAAACATATATTACTGTATTAAAATTTAACATTTAATCTTCTATCATTTCTTTGTTGTTTTAAATTTGTGGTCTTATATTTCAAGGCACTCATTTTTGACATTATCTTTTGAAAAATATAATGCAAAAATTTCTTTTAACCTTTCAAAATAAGATATTTGAACTGGTGATTCTTAGACATAAGATGGTGTGGAGTTTTTATTTTATTTTCTCTATTAAACAATCAAATATTTAGCAACAGAGGAATAAAGGGGCTTTTGGTTTTCATTCTTTTCAGCCATTCTTAACTCCCACAAAGCATTATGGTTCATATGTAGTACATTTATCCCTTTGGTAATTTAATAATTTGTATTTTAATGTACTTGTCAGTTCAGTTTTTAAGATCCAGAAACCAAGGGGGGGAAGTTGCATTTCGCCTATATTTGGAAGCATTCAAAGATTAGTAGTGGTCTATTGATTTTAAAATTTTTAAATTGGTTAGAACTGTAATAAAATACTTAGAAATGTTCACTCGGGTATAACAAGACCAAAGTTGAGAATAATGGTAATTTGGCGTCATTGATACATTTAGTAATTTTCAGGAAAAGGTAGTCAAATTTTATCCCTATTCCTTGTATAGTTTTTAAGCTATTAGGATTTTAGAAACACAAAGAATATTTTTTGATAATCTTCCTTAGTTCCTTTCAAAGCTACCTATGCATACTCATCCATAGATTAAAAATGAATGTCATAAAAATGAATGTCTTAAAGAGAAATGAAAGCAGAAACTTATTTGTTTGAACAGGCTTTGGGTAATAATGCATATCACAGGTGTTCTTAATAAGTTATTTTCTGTTTGAATAACATTTTCATACAGGTTCTTTAAGCATTGCATGATGGGTTAATTTCAAGATTTAACTCTGTTCAGAGATCAACTAGAAGTACAAGAGATTTATATCTGTTGAGTGTCTTTATATAATAATATATGACATTTTTATTGCAGATTTTAACCTTTAGAAGAGAACCAATTCTGGAAAACAAGCTAAGTTTCTTTGACTGAATACTGACATAATGCATTGGAACAAGATAGAGGATTAAGGTATACTAATGTATTTTTCATTTTTTTTGTTTGTTGAAGTCACTTATCTTAAACTCTACAGCCCAACCTGAAACTTGCTAGGTATCCTAAGCTAGCCTGGAACTACTGATTTTCCTGCCCTGACCTCCCCTTAGTGCTGGGATTGTAAATATGTGTCAGTGTGTCTGCTTTGTAGTAATGAAGTTTTAAAACCTGTCATATATCATTGTATTATAATTTGTAATATAATTGATGGTAATGCTGAAATGTTTAAGTCATATAAGTAAAGAATAAACAGAAATCTGGTAAATTGGCAGAATCAAAGTGTCTTGCTTGTTCAAATTCTAGATTTTTAAGAATATAGTTGGCTTTTATAGTGCTGTAGTAGATCCACCTCAGTTTATCCCCTCCCCCCAATAGTACACATGATGTTTTGTCTTTTTTTTCCCCCCTAAGGGTGTTACTACAGTGTGCTATGTAAGGTATTTAATTATGTAGTGGACTTTATTCTCACAAAATGAAGTGTTTAAGTCAAGTGGAATTTGGTACTTGGCTGTTTGACAAGTGGATAAGTGGTACAGCCTAAAAATTAGATAAGATTAATGAAAATATTGTAAGAAAATTTGAAGTATTCCAAGTACTGTCCTAACCAAAAGTCACGATTTGGTTGAAACTGAAATACCTACTTTCTTAAGCAGAAACTATCTTACTCATGATACTCAATCATTGTTAATATCAAAAGTTACAGCAGTCTAATGATAATATAATATAATGCTTAAACTTCTGGTGACTGTTATCTTAACCTCCAAAATACTTATGATAGTCCATTTTCTAATGTTTGTTTTACTTGATTTTTATAGTTTTAGTTGAGCGTTTCAGAAAGTATTCACTTAAACAATTTTTGTTTCCTAGATGGTAGCATTCTGGTGTAATAGGGAGTTTACTGAGCATTATTACTAAGTATTACTTGGTTAGGTTTTTTTCTAGTGTAGTGTTAACTATAAGTTTTAGTAATATTTGTTAAATAAAATGAGAGTGGCTGAAATGTAACTACAATTTTCTTTAGAATTTCTTAACTAAAAATATGTAAGTAACAAATAGAAAATCCCAAAGGCTTGTTTTCTTAAGTGTAATGTAATCTTAAGAGTAAATTATAATTTTCCTGCTCATAAATTTACTTTTAACTTTAAATGGTGTAAACATTTTAGAACAAATTTTCAGGTGTCTTTAAGAATGCTAGAATATTGAGACAATATTAAAATACTAAAAAACTAGAACTTGATGCTTATGAGATAGACAGTCCAGAAATGCATATCTGTTAATAGTTGAGGTGAAAATGAAATGCTCAAACTAAATAGAAATCAGACAATTTCTGGTGCTTTATGTTAGATTGATGTTATATTAGATGGTGATTGTTTTAGATAAATACGAAGAATAGAGTGTCTTTATAACTTTGATCTTAAACATTATAACAAAATGGTTTAATGGGTGAAAAATGAATAAAAACTCGGCCCCATCTTAGCCAATGTTTTCCATGTTAGACAGTATTAACATGTAAATGGAGTGTCTGGGAAAAAATTGAGTTTTAACTTATTTATCACTTTTAATCCAGATAGTTCACAGAGCTTTAATGAGTTAAATGAGGGAGAAAGCAATATATGAGTTGATAGTGTAGATAAAGATTTAAATGCACAGTCATTCCTAATATAGAGTTCAAGATTTATAATACCTGAGGGTTTCAGAGAATTTACTGTTTGAACACAAATATTTGACATTATCATGTTCTTGTTCTCTTTACTAGCTTATGAAGTTAGGAATTTAGCTTGTTAAATAATCTAGTACCTAAAAGCATTAGTATAGATATTAAAAGTTTTCTTATAGTTGATTACTTCTGATAGGGTAAGAGACCATAACTTGGCTAATAATAAAAGCTATTACAGTTATATATGATTATGTGTCCTTTAATCACCCTTTAAAGGACATGTTTAAATACTTCAAATTTGCGAATCTCTCCAATCCTCTTAATACCTAGTTTATTAGGTAAGAATTTGAGGAAAGATTTATTGGTGTTTCAATTTTTTAATTAAATTTTTCCCAGTGATAGAGTTATATCATCAAGTACAGATTTATAAATTTCAGTTAAAGGCATTATCAGGGTTTCAGGAAAAATAATTGTCTTTAAAGAACATTTGTACTGTCGTTTCTATATTTCTTAGTGGAGTATTTATTTAAAGAGTACTTTAATAAACTAGGATGGGGTAATTTAATATCTGTTGATAAAGGGCCTTAAATTATTAACTGATTATATAATGCTAGTTCATGAACATTACTTACATCAGTGGAAGCAAGTTTTCTTTGGTAGAGATTTTAAAGTATTGCAAAGATTTGCTTAATAATAGACACAATTAAGGTAAACATTTTAAATGTTTATTTGAAGCAGTTTTCTACATGTATATATTTTGTGGTTTTCTAAAAGTAATAACATTCCTAATTTATTTATATTGTTTTTCTTCAAGTAATGCCTAATCAGAACTGAATATTTTACTGATCAGCTTTTTTCAGTAGGCAATATTTAATTAGTTTAAGGCTTTAAATTTTTTAAAATTGTGGTTTTAAAGTAGGACTTCTGTTCTCAGCACTATTTAACCACATTGGACATTTAATTTGCTATTTCGAAAGTCAGAATCACTTGAAAGAAAATGTGACATGTTTTAAATGTGATTTCTGCAATTGATCACTCACTCGATTACTATTTTTATATGTCTAAATTTCATAAATTAAATTTTGAATTCCTTTCACAATAAAATTATTCAAAATTACCTTGTTAATTTTGTGGGGTTTTTATATATATTTTTTATTTCTAGCATTCTTCATTGACATCTTATTTTGATAAAACATGTAGGGTTTGGTTTTTTTTTTTTTGCAAACTAACTAAATTTACTATTTTGCTCCAATTTCACATTTTTAATTTTTTAATCTCAAAACTAGCATTCAAGACTAAGTATTATGTAAATTTAATATCTAATTCTAATCTGTTAATTTTTTATTTTTTAATAATATTCAAACTTTTATGTTTTGGGTCTTTCTGAAGCAATGCTTGCAGTGTTGAAAGATGACTTGCGTTTAAAGTTGTAAATCTGTAGACAGCATTTTATTTTATTTAAAGCATTTTAACAATAAACACTTATTTCTCTTACAAATTGATACTATGGACTTAAGTAAGGCTTTCCCTCTATAATACACATAATATACATTTAAGATAGATTGCACCTGAAAATATTTGATTAGTTGTGAACTTTAAAATTTTTATTTTATTATTGTGTGTGTGTGATAGGGTAGTGTATGCACAGAGTTCAGAGAATAGCATTATGTCCAGTCTCTCCCTCCACTTCAGTGTGTTCCAGGGATGAGATTCAAAGGTTGTCAGGACTGCAGAGTAGCTACCCTTACCCACTGAGTCACATTGCCAGCCTCAGTTATAGTTTTTGTTAACTCTTCTAGGCTAGGTCTAGGAAATATTATAGCTTGGTGTTAGAGCACTTGGCTAGCATGCCACGGCCCCAGAACAGTCCCTGAAACCACCAAAGGAAAAAAAAAAGTCATTGGCTGAAGTCTTAATGCTTTATTATTTATTATTCTAGAGATTGAATCAAAGTTCTTATACTAGCATATTCTCTACCACTGAACTATATACCCAGTGCTTAAATCTCAGGGGTGGGGCGGTTGTTGTTTTTGTTTTGTTTTTCTAAGTAGTATCTGAAGTCAGCATATGATAGTGATTCAGTACGTGGTGCCTGGGAGGGAACCAGGGATATTTTGTGAGCAAAAGTGTAATTTTATGTCTTGATTAGAATTTGTACCACTAGGGAAGGTACTCTTTGATCACTGACAAATGATTAAAACTCTTAAGAGAGTTTTGGTAACTGAGTAGTTAAATATAGCCATAGAAGCTGAAATTGTTATTTGTTACTAGCTTTTTTAGATACATTGTAGGTTCCCTTCTCTAACCAAAATATTAATTTTGTCTTCTCTCTTCACCCTTCCCTTTTAAAATTCCTTTTTAAATAATGATACAAATGGACTTGGCAAGTGAATTGTACTGAAGTACTTTCTTTCTCTGAGTTAGCTGCATATGCTTTTCTCGAGTAGTGCTTTTTCAGTAGTAGGAGCATCAGTGGTGAAGAAGTAAGTATCACCATCATAGCAGTTGTTCTTGTCCCTTTTAAGAACTGGAGTTGAATAGTCACTGCTGTTTGTCAGCTGGCTATTCTGCAGAGTCCTGTCAGTGTGGGATAAGAGTGGCCAAAGGAGTTTGCACCCAGGTGGAAAGGGTTTTCCATGTGTGGTTTGCAGAATAGTTCCTTTGAAAGATACTTTCTTCCCAGTGCACCCTTAAGAGGATAGTAAATATTTGTGGTTCTTGAACTTTTATTAACCATTTATTCAGTGGTGGTGTATTTAATTTTTAGTCAGGAAATTTAATGTTAGAGTTGAAGAATTCTAGAAGTATGTGTGCTGCTCCATACTTTTTACTTTTAAGCTAATAGAATAGTAAAACGTATTAGTAGCTAGGTTGCTAATGCCACAAATTCAGATATATGTTTAAGAAAGAAAAGTTGTGGCCATACAGGAGTATTTCCTTTACTTTAAGGGCATAGATCTTCCTTTTATAGTTCATATAATGAAGCCTGAATTATTGTTAGTTTCACTATAATAAAGACATCCTATTCTTCATGTTGTCAGTAATTGGAACCAACATAGGGCATAGGTGAAAACCCTTAAACTATTTTTATGAGTTCTTAAAAAGATACCATGTTATATTCTACATCTTTTAAAATTAGACTTTGTAATTTCAAGTAAGTTGGTTTTGTAGACTTGTATACTTCTATTTGCACAAACTTGCATACCCTACATATGTTGTTCTCCCCTTTTATCTATATAATTACAGTGCTGGATAAGTTAATAGTGGACCTCTGTTAAAGTTCTGGTTTCATTTATAAAACTTTGGTAGAAAACTACAAGTTTTGTGTTAGCCAGTGTCCTAATTTAAAGTCTGACATTTGCAGTTGTATTTTAAAAGATAGAACCATCGTTGCTCCTTGGTTACCTTCATTAAAATCACTTCTGATCCATCTCCATGCTTAATGTTTGCTCTACCAGTCAGAGTAAACTCAGAATATCATTTCTTTGGTATTACTAACAAAAATGGCATTATCTGAATTAATAATTGAGACCACAGTCTATTCTGGTATTGTGAAATTAAGCATAGTCAATTGTAAATTGAAATTGCTTTTTTAGGCTACTACTGTTTTTAATATGTTGATGTAGTTTGACAGATAGACATTAATATTGCACATGTTTAACCTAAAAGTTTAGCTACATAATCCTCTGTTGAAAATATCTTCCACCCTGATGGACTCCTGCTGAATGTCTGTGGACTGACTACTAGAATGAGCTAAAATACAACATTTTTCCTGATCTGCTTAATCAAAATCTCTGATCCTAGATGTTTACAATTTACAGTTTTTACAAGCTCTAAAGGATTGCCCCCCTTCTCTTTTTTAAGGAGCACCGCAAATGAGCCAGTACAGTGGCAGGGGTGGGAAGGATTATTCATACCAAACCATTTATATCTGGCCCATCCACCATCCCCAGCTATTGGTTGGTTATCTTGGATCTAACAAAGTTCAGTATCTAATTAGAAATTTTATCATTTCTACAACACTTCTAAGTTTCGGTATTTTCTCAGTCGTATGAAGAGCAATCTGTTTTCACAACTTTCATTTTTGTGAAACTGTTTTGGGACAAATTTTGTCCCTATGTTAGATACACACTTGCGAGCAGAAGAGATGGATCACTTGAGAACTGTTGGAGAGATGCTCAACTGCCTAGCTCCTGCAGCGGATCTAGATTCAGTTCCCTGAACTCACATGGCAGCTCACAGCCCTAGTTCTAGGGAATCTGACACCTTCTGGCCTCTGTGGGCACCAGCCATGCAAATAGTACATAGACATACATTTGGGCAAAACACCCATACACATAATAGATGTCAAGAATAAGATAAAAAATAAAAACTCAACATTAAAAAAATGTTCATTGGGAAAAAAATGTTCATTTCTACACAGGAGTAGCTATTTTTCTTAATTTTTATTTTATTTTGGTTTGGTTTGGTTTTTCAAGATAGGGTTTCTCTGTAGCTTTGAAGCCTGTCCTGAAACTTGTTCTGTAGACTAGGCTGGTCTCGAATTCACAAAGATCCCCCTGCCTCTGCCTCCAAAGTGCTGGGATTAAAGGCATATGCCACCACTGCCCAGCCTTAAATGAATTTTTCAAATGTCAGGGAAAATACAAAAGTTTTTGTTTAGTTTGTAGAGTACTTGGCAATGTCATAGTACTGTTGAACTTATAGTAGACCCCTCCCCCCCCCGCACTATACAATGGACATAGTCTCATACACTGCATGTGTATATTATTCTGAATGACTGAATTCAGCAAAAAAATAAACCTTTGAGGAAAATACGTATATGTTTAACAGTTAAATTTGTAGTTATAGTGTAAAAAATGCATGGAAAATAAATACAAAATTCAAGACTAGTTGCATCTTAAGAATGGAATGAGATCTGAGCTTGGCACATCAGGATCTTTATGTATAATTGGGATATTGTCTAGATTTCAATAGAGCTGGATTTGGGGTAGAGATTCACATTGGCATTATTGGAGTGGGGAATTGGTGGATTTTGAAATAGATTATTTTAAAATAAAAAATGCTGACCCTTTTGTGAGAAAGTAATCTGTAATATATACTTGGAATGCTCTGGCAAAATCATAAAGATTTTGTGTGTTCTTTCTATACTGTATCTTGTAATAAGTACTTGTATGTTGCTATGTTGACATATTCCAGTAATCCCAGCACCTGGGAAGGTGAGGCAAGAAGATCTCAAGTTCAAGGCCAAGCTGGGCCGTAGTAACAAGACTGTCTTAAAAAATAAAAGCACAGTTTATAATGTCTTACAGAAGTAAAATACCAGCGAAGTTACTGGGATGTTCTAAAGGCAGGGCTTTAGTATTCTATACTTCAAGGGTGGCCTAGAGGGGGATGGCTCAGCCGTTAAAGGCTAGGCTCACAACCAAAATTATACTCCAAGGGTTTTGAATCCTTTCTCTGCAAGGTAAAGTACAGCCGTGAAAACAATTTCTTTATCACTTCTTTCACTTTTTGCTTCAATTTCTGAACAATATTTTCTTTTGTTGTGGTCATAGCACAAATGTTTTAGTTCCACTGATTTTTTTTCAACACATTTTAAACTCGTGGTTTTCTACATTGTATTAGAGTTCATGTAGACTTTGTGTGTATGGGTTTGTGTGTGCTGTGAATTGAGAAAAGGGGAAATAATCTTGGGATGTGACCTTGAATTGTAAAATTGTAAAATACTTGGAATTTTATGATGTCCTCAGAAACTCAGCATACTCCAAGTTAGACACCAAAGCGGCAGTGTTAGCTACACTTGACACACTTGAGTTTTAAATATTCAAAAGGTAGTTTTAGTGGGAAAGCACATTTTACAGACTTAATGACAATGCACTGGATTGAAATCGCAAACAGTGCTGCTGGCAAGTTGTAATCTGTGATTATTATGTAATGTATAAGAACCAGAAAACAGTGCCGACACCAGTTGAAAATGCTTTTGCTTATGTAATAAGCTCAAATTTTAAAGTCTTCACTCTTTTTTCCTAGGTTTAACAATGATAAAATGAAGATATTACTAAAACAGCCCTCTAAGTAGCTCAACAATTATTTTGTAAGTATTAGCTTCCAGCTCTCTCCTCACCACTATTACTACAGAAACTTACTGTTTGCTATCACGTTCCCATTCATTTCTGATTTTTCTATCTATTCTAGAATAACTTAAATTTCTCCTTAGCTCCCTATTTATTGATGTTTGATTTTAATAGTTTAGAGCGAGAATTATTTCTTTGCCTTAGGCAACTTGATTAGTGTGGAAAGTATTTTACTAGTGTGGAAAGTAAAGGCCCTGTTATCTCCAAGTGTGAGGGTCACAATATTAAATCATTAAAGTTTACAGATAAGTAAAGATCTTTCTTAAAGGCTTACATATTTTTATTTTATATATGTGTTTCACTGCATTTACATATCTGTACTGTGCCTGGTGCCCATGGAGGCCAGAAGACATTAGATCCCTTAGAACCCCAGTTCTAGGGTGTTGGTTGTGAGCCACCATGTGGGTACTGGGAATCCTGGTATCTATCTACAAGAGCAAGAAGTACTCTTAACCAAGGAGCCATCTGTCTAGCCCCAGTAATGGTATTTTTTATTATCATTATTCAGGTTTATTGATCTTAAAGTTTTATAACTTGAAAATAGACTTCTTTGTGAGAAGCTTTTTACATTTAGCTCTTAAAACTTCAGGAGATAGGGCAAACAGCAAAAGCAATCCCTTTTCTGTCTGTGCACTTACGAACACAAATATACACACATTTACACACATTAAAATTTTTCTTGACTTATTTAAATTTTGGAAAGTTTATAAATTACAGCAGAATAATGCTAACAGGTTAGCTGAAATAAATATATCTCTTGAAAAGCTAGCATATTAATAAGCCATATTTAATGCTCACAGATAACTATTTCTATGCAAGTATTCAAGACTGTAAAATTGCCAGGTGGTTGTGACACACACCTTTAATCCCAGCACTTTAGGCAGAGAGAGACAGATGGATCTCTTTAGATCGAGGCCAGCCAGATCTACAGAATAAGTTCTAAGAAAGGCTCCAAAGCTATAGAGAAAACCTGTATCCAAAAAAAAAGAAAGAAAGAAAGAAAAAAAACCTAAAAAAATAAAAAAGATTCGTTGAGCTAATTTTGCATCTCTCAAAAAAAGTCAGACTCACATTTCTAATCCTAATGGTGTTAAGGGTTGGGTGACCCAGTTTAAATGAAAGTTAGTGCTTCAGATGCTGCCTGTCCATTGTTCACACATTGCATTAGTAATCTAAAACCTGTGTATGTTAGATGACTTACCGTCAAGATGATCAACCATTCAACTCAAGTAGTGAGGATGGAATTACTTTGGTGGGGAAAGTGGGAGGGGTACATAGGGGAGATAAGTTAAATACTGAAAACTTTGTTTTACTAGCAGCAAAATCCTACCTTTTTATATAAAATTATTTCATATTTTTATCTCTTGGAAATTTCAGTGAAAATATTTGCAAATCCCTAAAGAATTTTACACAGTCCAGGCTTGGATTCCTTAACTGAAACCTTGGAAGTCAGCTTCAGCCTTCCTTTTAACTTAAGTTACTAAAAAAGACAGTTTTCTAGTTGATACTATACTGCTAGTGTAGACTCCTGCTATGACCCACTTTACATGACACTGTGTGGTTTTTGTCTCTTTTAGTGTTTATTTAATACCATAGTTTCTTTTAACAGTAATTTCTTTTAAACTGTTCCTTTATGAAGTATATGTAAGAGAGAAAGGTTTTTTTTGTTGTTGTTGATAGAGGTGGCTTTTTTTTTTTTCTGTTTTCTTGCAGTGCTGTAGATGGCACCCAAGGCTTTACGGGAATCTAGGCAAGCACTTTATCTCCCTAGCCCTTCATCTGTAGAATATGGGTGTCCTAGAAGTGGCATAATGGTGTTAGTATGTTACGTGCTCTCAATTAAATAGTGGTAGTGTGTTGCTCTCATTTTTCCAAGTTGCATAAAGAGATTTCTTTAATATCACTTTCCAGTTTAAATTTCTAATAGGAAATTTTGGTTACTTAAGAAGTTCAAAAGTCTCAATGGCTCCGAGGTTAAGGTGACAGCTCTTTGAGAGTTCCTGAGTTCAATTCTCAGCAACCACATAGTGGCACACAACCATCTATAATGAAATCTGGTGCCCTCTTATGGCCTGCAGGCATAAATGCAGGCAGAACATTGTATACATAATAAATAAATAAAAACTTTTTTTAAAAAAAAGAAATTCAAAAGTCTTTTTCTCTTTGGTTTTCTTTTTATAAATGCTTTTATTTCTCACATGGCATTTTTAGCTATATAAATTTAAATTACCTATTTATATTATACAAATTTAAAATATATTATTTGAGCTTTGGTTAAGAGCACTTGCTGCTCTTCAGAGGGCCCATGTTTGATTCCCAGAATCTACAGCAGCCTTTATCAGGTCGCTCACAGCAAACTGTTCCCAGCTTCAGGGGAACCAGCACTCTCCCTTCTGCAGGCACCCACATACTTGTGGCATATTTTACATATACATTCACAGAAAATTTATATTGATTAAAACCTTGCGGTGTGTGTTGTTCACATTTAAGAATATTATGCTAGGCAGTGGTGGTGCTCACCTTTAATCCCAGCATTCGGGAGACAGAGACAGGCGGATCTCTTTGAGTTTGAGGCCAGACTAATCTATAGAGTGAGTTCCAGCCAGGGAAACCAAAGACAAACCAGACAAACAAAAGAATATTACACTTATCTTAAATATAAAACAGCAAAGATGTTAACCTAATAAAGAAAGGAAATATGAAGAAAAATTCACATTCAGTCCTGTCAGTATTGATAATCCTGTAATTTAATAATGACAGAAACCAGTTACTTCCTAATTTAGGAAACCTATTCAATTTGACTACTCTCAGATTATGTGGTAAAAATAAAAACGATAAAACCACTTCCCATGTAGGAACTATATCAGGTTAGCAATGAAATAGTTCACTGAAACACTGAATTCGTCAGAAATGCAAACCCAACAGAGAACTTAGGTTGAATAGGCATTTAATGAACATCTAGTCACTATTAAACGTGCTCATATAAGTTTAAGGTATAAATTTAAATGAGGTAGACATTTGTCACATTTTACCTTAAAGGAACCAGAACAGGGTCAGTGTACTAGAGTAACTGAGTAAGGTCTCCTAAGGGATAGAATGCCAAGGTTCTGCCCTCACAGTCTGTATTCTGTCATTATCCTCTAACAAACTATGATGCTTATTAATAAGTTTTTTAAAAAAATTCAGTCAAGACAACATTCCTAAAATCTCTTAAATTTTGTGAAATGAATTAATATTAGAAGTCTTTTAAAGTTAAAAAAAGTAGTAAATATTTCTAAACAAATAATGGAAACAATAGAGTTGGGAAAGGTCAGACAATTGCGGATTGCTCTGTCTTTTTAAATTGCTATTCTATTTTATTACACAAGGAATATTAATTTAAGTATTTATAAAAAGTCCCATAGAGTTTACTTCTTTAAACAAAACATTTAATTTACCTATTTTTATCTCACCTTTCAGTATTACTTAGTTTTTCTCCTAAGAACTTAAGTAAAATGTTGAACTATCTCAAAAACCAACAAAGAAAATAAATGGTCCTTGGGCCAGAATATAAACTACTGAATTTAAAATTACAACAATTGAATAAAGATAAAGAACAATATTTTTTACTAACTTTTACCTGTAATGTAATGATTTTCATACTTTTTCTTTTAGCTGGCACACTTGAAAGCAAAGATTTGAGGACTTAAAGACAGTATGATATTTCAAGTGACCTAAGGTACAGGAATTGAGAAATGGCATGGACCATATATACTAGGAGTAGGTTGCTATATAACTAGTCCAGTTTGAATCAAAAATTTGGTAGAAATGAAATAGTAAAAGCTGTTGTTTGTCAAGAGATGGAGTCCCTCACGAAAGGGGAGAGACGGCCTTTTAATAGTGTCAGGAAAACTAGGTAATCCCACAAAAAAAGAAGCTAGACATCATTACCGTGCATAAAAATTCATTTTAAATAGTCAAAGACTAAAAAAAGTTTAAAACTGAAACTCCCTTAAGTAGACGGGTAGGGGTGGCGCACGCCTTTAATCCCAGCACTCAGGAGACAGAGGCAGGTGGATCTCTGTGAGTTTGAGGCCGGCCTGGTTTAACAGAGCAGGTTCCAGGACAGGCTCTAAAGATACACAGAGAAACCTTGGTTTAAGAGAGGAGGGGAGAAGTTGCTCACCATTGGTGGCATATGTCTTTAATCCCAGAAGCATGAGGAACCAGAGGCAGGCAGATCTCTGAATTCGAGGCCAATCTGGCCTACAGAGCAAATTCCAGGACAGCCAAGGCTGCACAGAGAAACCCTGGCTCACAAATAGATGGATGGATGGATGGATGGATGGATGGATGGATGGATGGATGGATGAATAGAAAAATAGAAAAGCAATAGAATCAACTCCCACAAGACATTCTTTAATCTCCATACATGTGCATGGTGGTGACATTCACACTCATACACAAATAAATGTAGTTTAAATACACACACATGGGAGACTGAGGCATAGAGAAATACTGTCCCCAGAGATAGTGTCTTATGCCTGTAGTGCCAGGTTGGGGGGCAGGACTGAGGCAGTAGGATTGCAAGTTTCAGGCCAACCTGGGTTACTAGTAGGATTCTGCCTCAAAGGAACACATTATCAAAGAAAAATTTCATAAAGCTCCAAAATGAGACTAAAACTGGGGGTTGAGGAAATGGCTCAGTGAATAAAGTTCTTGTTACACAGAGGACTTGAGTTTGGATTCCTAGAACCTACATAAGCCAGATAAAGTAACATCGAATAAAAGACCTTATCTCACTCTAGCAAGGTGAGGAAAATACCTGAGGTTGTCTTCTGACTTCCACTTGTTTTCAGTGGTGCACACATACATGCATCATAAATAGATATTTAAGGGGTGGGGTGAAGAAATAACTTAGAAGTTTAGAGTACTTTCTGTGCTTGCAGAGGACCAAGTATTCCTTGAGCACACATCAGGTGGCTCACAATCTATAGCTATAGTTCTAAGGGATATTAGTCACTGCCCATACTTGGGTACACACACATAAATAAAGGGTGTTGTGTTTTTGTTTTAATTAGAGCTGGGGAATAATGAAGCATTTGCTGTATAAACAAGAAGACCTCAGTTAATTTCCAGCACTAAGTAGAGCATGGTAAGTTGGTTACAGTAACACATGTTTTTACTCCCAGAAATTACAAGATTCTAGTATATGCTTGAGAATAAATCTTTTAAAATTTGTATAAGTGAAGCAACTAAAATATAAATTCCTCCTGACTTTATTGTCTGATATGGCAAATTCAGGAGACAGAACAGAAAGTTAATTTCTTATAGCTAAGAGATGGGACTTGGCAGCTGGTGTTAATGAGTAAAGTGTATGGGTTGGAGGTGAGAAAAGTGGTAGAGTTGACGGTGTTTGGGTATAAATGCACTTAATTCCACCAACCTGAGATCTATAAAGTGTTGCATTTTGTTAAATATGCTTGACCAGTTTTTAGAAATAAAGGGCATTTCTCGCTGTGATTTATTTAATGTTTATGAAACATGAGCATGAATGTAAATACTCATTCTGTTTCAAGTTTGGCTGTCGGCTTTAAAAGTAGGATTTCACACACAAAAGATGGACTTAATTTTGAAATCATTCATTTGACATTGGAATAATCATTCAATGTGTAGACGTTCTGTACAGGGACAAAGAACATTGATGGGGAGCTTGATATGTGTATGTTTGTAACAATGTCTCGTGTAGCCCAGGATGCCCTCAGACTTATTGTGTAGCCAAGGATGGCCTTGAAATCTTGATCCTACTCCTTTATCTCCCAAGTGTTGGGATTATAGAGAAACTATATTTTGTGTACTGCTGTACCAACTACAGTGTAACAAATGGGATAGTGGTAACAGAGTAGGTGTTCAGTAAAATATTTAAGTGAAAAATAAGCATGTATGTTTAAAATTTAATGAGATAGGTTTGAGGAGAACCTAAAATTCCATGTAACTGATTGATCATGCTGATTAGTTTGGCAACTTACAGACATCTAGAAAGGGGGAATCTCAGTAGAGGAATTAGTTTCATCAGATTGTCCTGTGGATATATCTAGTGAGCATTTTCTTGATTAATGCTTGATGTGGGAGAGCTACACACTGGGCAGCATCATCCCTGGCCAGATGGTCCTGGGTGATACAAAAGAAAGCATTGCAAGTCAGTATACAACACTCCTCTATGGCCTTTTCTTCAGTTCCTGCCTCCTGGTTCCTGACTTGAGTTTTTGCCCTTCGTGATGGATACTAGGTTATAAGATGAAATAAACCCTTTCCCTCCCAAGTTGTTTATGATTGTGTTTTTCACAACAGTGGAAAACAAACTAGGACACTGAAAAACTGAAGTATGTGTTGATTTATCTTAAATAGATGTAGACATTGTGTTAAAACTTTAGGCAATAATGGAGAAATGGGTGAAACAGCAGTTGCTTATACACAAAATGATCTATATAATTTTAATAGAAGATAAAATATATAACTAATGGAATATGACTGCTTATCGACATTAGAATGAATGAAATATGACTGTTTCCTATAACTGATTAGAATAGAGATGAAAATTTCACAGTTTGTTGATACAGATTTGTCCTGTAATGTAAAGCATAGAAATTTCTAAGACAGAATAGCCATTTTAATGAAAAACAAATAAATGGTCACTTAGCCTTGAGCTGCAGGATGCCTGTTTTATATCTTTTTAGGAAACCAAATTGACATGTTATCCTAAGACATGTTATTCTGGGTAATATATATTAAATAACACTGAATTTACAGTAATAACCATTCCAATATGGAGATAATGAGTGTTCATGTATGAATTGGGGGAGGCTACATAGTGTGTGTGTGTGTCTGTACACATACAGAGACATAATTGCTATTAGTATGAAAATACTTTGAAGTCACTTTTAGTCTTTTTCTAAGTATTTTGTTGGCATAAATTTCTTGAAACTGAGTTCTTGTATGTTTCGTGTTTTTTCTGAAATGTTAACTTACCTTATCCTATGACTTAGGCTTTGAAAGGTGTGTTCCTTTTAGTAAGGTAAAAGCCAACTTTTATAATTGCTTCATTTGTTAAATATTTTCAAAAGTTTGGCTATTAATAAATCATTCTTATTAAGTTGGTACAGAAAAATGGCTTGCTTTCCTCATTTTTATGATTACTATAAATTACAGCACTATATTAAGTACACAGTAAGCTTTTATTAAATTTATGATATGGACATAAATTTTTTTCTACTCAAAGCTTATAAAATTATGCATTTACTAGTGTTAGGGTTTTCAAACATGGCTCTTATATATTCTGTTTTTTCCTAAAAAGAGTTTTTGTAAATTAGTATTTAGGTGCTATTGTGTTTTCAAAAACAAAAAAACCTTGGAGTAAAGTAGCAGCACATAATGGTTTGTGGATTTTGAAAAGGTGCAGGCCATATTGTGCTGCCTCAAAATACAAGGATCTGATCTTCTGAAGAAAACACGTGTTTTATGTTCATAGCTCCTATGATAGCAATGTCAGCAGTGCCTTAGCAGCACGTAAATATTGGCGTTAAGATTCTGAAATTATCTCCAGTATTAACTGTGCTGCTGAAGTAAGGTTGGCCATACTCTACAACTATAATTTAATGTATATTGATTCTACCGGTATGTTTTCAAGTTTTTCTGATTGCATTTTCTATATTAGTGATTTTGTTCAGTATAATTCTGTAATAATGTAATAGCTTCCCACATGTATTGTGTCTGTTAAAATGCTGTGTAATTGTTGGTAGCATGCTTCTGACTAGCAGGCACAAAGCCATGGGTTCCAGTCTCACCACTACATACCAGGTACACATCTGTAATCCCAGTGCTCAGGAGTGGAAGCAGGAGAATCAGATTTAAGGTAATCGTCAGCCACAAAACAAGTCTAAGACCTACATGAGAATCTGTCTCCAAAAAAAAGCAGATAATTGTTTCTGTGTCTAGGAGGAATTGATTCTAGGGCTTCAGGGATACTCAGATGAGTACCATATGTAAAATGGTATAATGTCCTCCATAGAGAAATCCTGTCTCAAAAAAAAAAAAAGTATGTCTGCTGGTGACCGGTGTATATTCCTCTTATACTTAAATCCATCTCTGATTGCTTTTTATGTGCAATGCGCTGTTATGTTACACAGATACATTGTATTATTTAGCTTATTCCTGTAATGACAAGAAAAAAAAACATACAAATGCAGTTCTACACCCCCCCCACACACACCACCAAAAACAAAAGTGTTTAGTTGGTTTGATGTTTTGAGACAGTGTCTCACTATGTAGACAAGGCTGGCCTGGAACTCAGAAATCAACCTGCCACTGCCTCTCAAGTGCTTTAATTAGAAGGGTGTGCCTCCACATTTGGTGGCCACTCCAGTGTTTTAAATCTGGTCAGTTGAATCTATAGATGGAGCACTAACTGTAACTGATTTAATGTCTTTTAAATTGTTGAATGCCCTCAAGAGTCTCTTATTAACTAAAGCGGTAAAGTATTTCCCTAGTACAGACAAGTCCTGAGATCTCTCCCCAGCATTTCCATTAAAAGTTTCTTGAGAGAATTTAGAAGCACCATAGAATTTATTTTAATGTATTTTTATATCCTATATGAATGTGAATTCAGATTATTACTTAAGATAGGAAAATAAATATTAATTTTTATTAATTTATTAATTTTCCTCTTGACTTGAAGTTTTATCTTAAAGTATTCCTGATTTTGAACAGAATTTAGAAGATAATCTTTAGTATAATGTGTCAGAATTTTTAATTTTAAATGGAGAGAAAACATTAAAATACGTTTTGAATTTCTAAACTTCAATTGTAGGAAAATCCTTAGAGATGACCAGCCTTTTCATTGGATAACTGAGGAAACAACCTGAAATTTAATTTGCGACAGATGATATATGTCTTCTAACTAATAATTGCTGTTTTTCTAATTTTTACTAAAATATTTTCTTAAGTTCTTAGAGAGGACATTTAATAAGGCAAAGTCTGAAGGGCTTCTTACCTTATTAATATTTAACTTCAGATTTAAACCAAGTTGTGGTTTAGTTATTAATTTTATGACTGTAAATATAGTCAGAATATTTTAATTACAGTTCAAAGGAAATGTTTGTACTATCTGTATTCCTTTTTTGGACTGTTTAGGTCATTATTTAACTGTCATTACTTCCTGTAAGGATCATCTTAACCTTTTCAGATTAAAGGTTCTTAATGGATTCCAACTAACTAATATTGTGTGCTGTGGAAATCCTAATGTATTTCACAGTTACTTTTCAAGATTAATATTCAAAGGAACTACTACTCAATTCTAATTTAAAGGTAAAATTAAATTAATTTCAACTAATTTATTTAACTATAAAATACATATTTAAGAACAACCACTTTTTTCTGGTGGGGCTGTCCATAATTAAAGTAGTAAGAGATCATACCTATTGTGGTCAGAGTTAAAATAATAACTTTTACATGAGAATGGTGGTTCTTTTGCAAGTCTTTGTCGGCTATTGAGGTAAGCATTTGCTGCACAAGCATGGCAGCTGGTGTTCCAACTGTGAAATCAACATAAAGGAGAAATGAGAGAACCAACCCTACGGAATTATTCTCTGATCTCCATAGAAATCATGATAAGGTTTTGTTTTAATCACTGAACTTTGTTCTTTGTTTTAGCCATTATATGAAAAACAATTACTAAATAATTATAAATCTATAGTTTGTTCTATTAAAACCTGCTTAGAAGTATTTATTGAATGACTTTATAGTTTGTCCAATGTTGTCCACATAAAATTTTTAATTCTTGTTTTCCGTTCTAAAAATAGCTAAAGAAATTTTTAAATACTATGGCTAGAAAGAAAATAGGTGATACAACCCTATAATACCAGCATTCGGGAAGTGGAGAAGAGAGGACCATCAGGAGTTGAAAGTCAACTTCAGCTCCAGCTCATTCTAAGCAACAAACCAACAAGAACCAAAGAAATCTTATTGTACTCAAACTAGGTTGTAACTTGGTGATAAAATATGTGCTACTTGTTTGATCCTTGCAGGAGGGAGGGGCATGGAAAGGGAATTGTGGATTGCATAAGAAATAGGACCATGTGTTGGAATACTTGGTCTCCATTTGGTGGACCTGTTTGGAAGGGTAGGAGGAGGTGTGTCACTGGGAACACTTCCTAGTTAGCTCCCTCTCTGCCTGCTGTTTGCAGATGGGGATGTGAGTTATGAGTTGCTGTTCCCATGCTGTGCCTGTCTGCTGCCTTGATGGTCACGGGCTCGAATCCTCTGAAATTGTAAGCCCCAAATTAAATACTTAGATAAATTTCTCTTGGTCCTGGTGTCTCTTGATAGCAACAGAAAAGTCACTAAGCATTACTTTAATTGTACATAACTTCTTTTCATATATACACATTTAAGTGTATTATTTTAAATACATTTTCACTGACTTGGAAATCTGGAGTTAATTCATCTTTGTGACTAATTTTAAAACAAATAGCTAGTAGTAAAATTAAAGTTATACCCGTTTACATTAATAATAATATAGTCATCTTTCAAAGAAGAAATTATACATGGATGTTCTTTTGTGCTCTTAGGTTTTACATGCTCAGTTTTACAAGTTAACATTCTAATTAAAATTGCTTTTTGGCTTTTTTTGTCTCTCTTTGCAGGGGTTTGGGGAAGCATTTCTTCTGAGTTGATTCTCATTAAATACTATTGAAAAAGGGAAAGAATAGGGTCCTAATTTGGAGGGGGGTAGATTTGGATTCAGTAAATATATTCCTTGGAAAATAAATGAAAGAGCATTATTAATACAGTCCATCTAGCGAAGAGTTATAAGGGATAGTTTATTTCTAATACCTTGAAGTCTTTAATACACAGATTGTTCCTCCATCAGAAACTTTAAGGAATTGTAATCCTTCTTGCCTTGTGTATTCATAAAATATATCCTGGGCGTTTCACTTTTCTCGTTTCTTCACTTAATTCTTTTTCCTTTTCTTTTTATGTTTGCTTCTTTGTTTTAGTGCTTGGGAGTTGAACTCAGAACTTCTAAAAGTGCTCTACTTCTAAAACATCCCAATACCAAAAAAGAGAACTATTGAAACTATTTTTCTGCCAAATGTTCTTCAGCCTTAACTTATTAATATGTCCAATGAATCATCCTTTAGTAAGGCTTCTCCCTGCTCCTCCGTTTGCCTTTGGTGATTCTATTAAGTAATTTCTTTGGAAAATGCTAGTTTTCATTTTTCTTATATTTAGGAATACTTATATGTAAAATTTTAATATGCAAAGTTTAAAATGTCATTTTAGTTTGAATCAATGAAGTCTAGTACTGTGCTAAAATAAAATAGTATGTTTAAATTGTTTATTTAGAAAATTTGAATTTTAATTAGATTTTTATATGAAAGTTTTATATTTTCATTTTTAGTCATCTGAAAATGTTAAATATTTGTCAAATAGCACTAAAAATATATTTTAAGCCAGATGTGCCCACATGTAATCCCAGCCCTGTCTCCTTAAGCCAATAAGGTACAAAAATAGCCAGGCATGGTGGCACACAGCTTTAATCTTGGCTCTCACGGCAGAGCAAGTGGATCTGTGAGAGTTCAAGACAGTCTAGGAGACATCTTGAGAATTTTTCCATTTTTGTACTAAAAATATTACTTTGTTCCATTTTTAAATATTGAAAATATCACAAAACCAATCAGATTAAGTCCCTTGTTTTCATGGAGTTTACAGTACTGGTGGAGAGTGGATAGATACTTGGATGAAGAAAAAAATTGATAGTTTTATGTTCTGTGGGAAAAAAATGAATTAGGCAAGATACAAGTGATATAGTTACTGTTATTTGGAAGTATATCTTCAAAAGTACTTTCGAAAGTATTCTTGGGGGTGCCCCCCTGCAAGTGACATTTGATTAGTAAAACTGTGTAAACTACCCAGGAGAAGATTTATGAGTGAGACCATACTCAAACACATTCTTAATGCTAATATTCTTTAGCTTTAGGCTCTTCTAGACATGTGTGGAGTTCTTTTGCTGGTGTGTTTTTTCTTTATCTTTTTATTTTTGTTTTGTGTGTATATTGCCTGCATGCATGTCTGTCTACCACCTGTGTGCCTTGTGCCTAAGAGATGGGAAACAGGTATGAGATTCCTGGAGTTATGGACAGTTGTGAACCCCCATGTGCATTCTGGACATCAAATCTGGGTGCTCTTAACTGCTGAACACTCTCCCCAACCCTCCTGTTGGTTGGTTTTTGCTAAAGATGAAGCCTAGGGCCTCAAATATGCTTCCTAGGTTCCTAAGGTACAGCCTAGTTTTTCTAGCCCCAACTTCTAGAAAAAAGTTTATTTCTAAAAGATCATTAGCTATATAATAGTATTGTAAACATAATGTAAAAAGAGTGAAATAATTCTAAATTTGAGTTTGAGAATATAGAAAGGTAAAACATGTTTCCTGTGTGGCTTCTTCCTTTACCATGCTGCTTATGCTTCCCATGGTGTGAAAGGTACTTTGAGGGGAAGGAGGTCCTTAAGTTTTGTACTTCCGTGACCACATTAAGTTCATCAAAATGTGAAATGAAATTTATATTTGGTGTTGTAAAAACATTCAGCCCAGTGTTTATATAGCATGCATAAAGTCCAATTCCGCCTCACCTCTATAATTGTGGTTATAAGCTGTAAACATGACAACAATAAAATGGGTAAGTTTAGTTTATTACAATAAAGTTTTTCTCTGAATGACTCATTTAGAATATAAGCAAATATTTCAATTCCTTTTTTTCAAATTATTTTACAAAACTCAAACTCAACTTGATAAAAAATTATTAATAAGCTATTTATTTGTTTAAAAAATCTGATTAAGGGGGCTGGAGAGATGGCTCAGAGGTTGAGAGCACTGGCTGCTTCTCTAGAGTTCCTGAATTCAATTCCCAGCAACCACATGGTGGCTCACAACCATCTGTAGTAAGATCTGGTGCCCTCTTCTGGAGTGCAGACAGAACACTGTATACATATTAAACAGATAGATAGATCTTTCAGAAAATGCAAAAAGAGTCCAAGCTGGGCAGTATCCTGGCTTCTCTCAGCATTTCATCCCTATGTAATCCTGCCATCTAGGCTATTTATTTGCTCTTGGCTCCCTGTCTTAGTCCTCCTTTCCAGCTACCCCAACCCCAGCTTCACTGCTTTCTCTCCCTGCTCTGGACTCTTCCAGATGCCTCTGGCTATACTCTTCCTTCATGTCTCCAATAAAAATTCTCTGCTCAGTCATACGATGGAGTGGTTATGACCTTCATATACTTGATTTCTGTCAAAAAAAAAAAACTAAATTCTTTCAATAGTGCACACTTTCTTAAATCAGATTGCCTTGGTTTCTGTATGGTTAGATTGAAGGATTAAATTTGAATTCTGTAAATAACGGTTCTAAAAAACTTAGCATAAATTCTTCACTTATTCAAATTAAAATATTGCTAATAAACAATTTTTCCCAAATCATTTGTGATTGGAAGTCTTTCATGTATGACTAATGTTAAATCACATGTAAAATGTATAGATGTAAACCAATAATGTATTGAAAGAAAGAAAAAATTTGAAATGCTTATGTCTTAAGGAATAGCCAAAGGAACTAAAGAGTTGGAGTGAGATTTATTTAGCGCATGGAAGGACAAAAGTGACTTGAGTAAGCTCTGGGAGGCAAATAAGGGAATAATTATGTTAATGACTACTTCATAAGGTCTTTAGAATTGGTGGAATAAAATTTAAAAAACATTTTAAAGGCATCTCTTGAAATGTGACACATCTTGAACATGAAAATTCTTACCTTAAAAATCTCTTTGGGAGCTCATTGTCTAAGAGAAAACATACCTTTGCCATTGATGGGCTAAACTACGCTTTCAAAATCATTTTCTAGAAGTGCTTAATTGCTGCTGTCTTTCTGCCTTTCACAGTAACTTTTAAATACTATGGAAAGTTTTACTTAACATGTAGAAGTTCTTTGGGGGTGTCTTGATTCAGAAAAGCCACCTTACCTATTATGCAGCTAGTTTTCTTATGTAATAAATAGTATGATAATATGCTTCTATAGTCCTCTCCTACTAGCCTGTTAATGGAATCAGATTGAGCCCAGGGTACCTTAGCTTATTTGATGATCAGTGTTTTAAATAGGGCTTTTAATTGCACACACCATCAGTAAATATGTTAGTTCTGTTATTCATTAGAATACAGTGATAACTCTAGTAGTTGGCTATCCAAATAAGAACAACTTGCTGAAATTGTGTCTGCAGTAGAATTTTCAGGCCTTGTTTAAGTAAAACTTATAGGTTACCAACATCAGTTTTGCTGAAAGACGAGATGAAAGAAATGACAAGTATGAAGCTTGTGGAACAGTATTTCATAAGCCACACAAGGGCTCTTTATTTCTAATAGAGATGGCTAAAATTTACAAAACTATGAGAATCTGACAGTATGTATCTAATCTGATCCTTTAGGAAAGTGTAGCAGAGTAAAATAACATTCACAGATGTTCTTTCTAAAATGTTAACGTACATTGCAGATAAGGAATTCCAGTTTTCTCTACCACCTCAAGATTAAGGGTTTTTAAAGTATAAATATATTTAAGTAAGCTGGGTTTTTCATTTCACTGTGATTGACTTTGTGGTTTCTCTATTAAGACAGCTTCAAACTCTTGTGTCAAGCTTGCTTGGGTTAGTAAGCTTTTTCATAGCAATGAAACCAGAAATTCTTTTTACCTCACAAAGAAACAGTTTTGCAGCAGTAAGATGTGACTCCTTAACACTCGCTATGTTCTTTATACTTCCTGTACTGAATTTTAACTGCTTGCCCAACCCCAGAGTACCAAGACTAGATATTACCAGCCTCAATCCGTAGTACTCATGTTGCCCTGAATTTGGAAATCGTCTCGTTTATGGATTCTGCTTTTGTTTTGTGAGCAGAGTTCCTTCATTAATTATTTTAGCACTTATCCCAACTGGAAACATCTTTCATCTCAGTGAGTTCCTTGGTTTCACTCTATATTGAGTGGGACACTAACTGGAATATGTAGGTATGGGTCTTTCATAATGGGAGACAGACAATACAGTTTTCATAAAATGGTGTAGGTTATTCGTGCCACAAGAAAGTCAGTATTCTTGTGTAAGAACAAAAAACATTTTCATGTAGGGACCAATCAACTCTTCTTCATTGAGTTAATTTGCTTATTTTGTTTTTAAAATATTTTTATTTATGTGCATGTCTGTGTGTATATATCAGTACGCACAGAGGCAAGAGGATGGTGTTGAATCCCCTAGGATTGAAGCCACAGGTAGTTGTGAGCCATCTCTCAAGCTCATTTATGAAAACACAAATAATATACCACTATACTCAATGGTATATAAAGTGAATTGGAGTTATTCCTGTAAAAGTTTTCTGAGAGGTGCTACTAGAACTTAATTTTATCTACAAAGAGTCCTTACATAGTGAAAAAACAGGATCTAATTTGAGACTAAAAAGTCTTAAGCAGAAGAAAACTTTATGACAAACTTGAGAATTAGTTTGCTCGTGTCTGACTTTTCTTCTATACTGTTTGCATCTAACAAACTTCAACTTTGCTTTGTGCTTGTGCTGATTCTAATAACAGGAACAGTTACATTATTAGAAGTATCGATCACTAGAAATTTTGCTAGTGTTAAAAAGATTTGTTAAAAGCAAAGTTTAGTAGTATAAAAGTTACCATATGGAAAGTTTCTATCAGTCACTAACTTAATAAATTACTAAAAGTTGAAGGTTTTTTTTTTTTTGTTTCCCACAACCTAGAATTCAGAAGCAACTCTTAGAAATGTCAACATTTTTACCAATTTTTTTTTTTCATTTTTTGAGACTGTTTTTCTGTGTAGGATTAGTTGGCCTGGAACTCGCTCTGTAGACCAGGAAGGGTGTGGCACAGTAAAACCTCTGTCATTATGAAACAATAGGTCTCACTATGCCACCAGAGTGGCCACAATCCCTGGTGTACACATGCAATCTTTCAGGTATGACTTCTTCCTTGTCAATACTTACTTATTTTTGTTTTGTTTTAACCTTTCTCCTCCTCGCCATGTGCACCATGATGTTTCAAAAATAAGGCTGGTACCATGAATATGAAAGCTGCAATTTGCAAGGTATGGCATCTAGAACTTAGGATGCCAATCAGAATGGGTGCAGTTCTAATTAAATGATCAGGTAACATCACAACATGCCAGGGTGCAACATCAAAACTGCACGTTGTTTTTTTTTTTTCTCTTGATGGATCAGAGGTTCCACATTGCCTCCAGTCTCTTTGTTGTGTTTTCTGTTGAGCCCCATCAGAACTCCCCCATCCTCCATGTTGAAGGCTAGCACCACCTTGGGGTTGTCTTTCTGGCACTAAAGGTTCACCATAGCTTCCATGTGATGATCTTTAACATAGAACTTTTGGTCTTATTTTGAAGATGATTTCTCTGTGTAGCCTTGGCTGTCCTGAAACTCGCTCTATAGATCAACCAGACTAACCTCAGACTTAGAGCTCTGCCTGCCTATGCCTCTTGAGTGCTAGAATTGAAGGTATGTGCCACCACTGACTTAAGTGTTTCGTGGCAGGACCTCTCAATGAGCTGCAGGGTTTTGCAGCTAAAGCTGAGTCAGGAAGCCTCTCTTAGATGAGGCACTTGCTTGCCTCTAGCAAGCAGAGTAGACCCGAGAAATTGCTGCTACCACTTCGGGCGCCATTTTATTGTAATAGGAACAGCAGGGCTGTGTCCCCAGCACCCCGGCTGCCTGCTAGCTTATGCCCCGAAATAACAACACACAAACTGTATTCTTTTAAACACTGCTTGGCCCATTAACTCTAGCCCTTACAGGCTAATTCTCATATCCCGATCAACCCATCTCTAATAATCTGTGTAGCATCAGTCTTACCAGGAAAGATTCTAGCCTACATCCATCCTGAGTCTGAGCTTCATGCGTCTGCCTCAGAGAGCAGAGCTATCGCGTCTGCCCGGGAGAGGGGAGCATGGCCTCTCTGAGCTCACTTCCTCTTCCTCCCAGCATTCTGTTCTGTTTACTCCACCCACCTATGTTCTAACCTATCAGGGCAAGCAGTTTCTTTATTTAATTAACCAATGACCTTCCTTCAACAGAAGGCCTAACTAATACAAATATTTTTTTTAAAAAAATTTTCTTGAATGAATTGCAAACTTTGAAGTATTTCCATACAACAGCTTTTCACTCAACTATAAGCAAACACTACAAGTTTTGATGAAGTTATTTCTTTTTTAGGTGTTATCCTATTGCTTAAAAATAACAAATATAAAATGAGAGAAACTAAGTCATTTAGGTATGTTTTAAATGTTATTCTAAAACTTCACCAAATTTAGATACTGTATAATTTATAAGTTTAGCACAATACTGTATATATAGTACCATTAGAAACTTCTCAAACATCTTATATTTAAGTAAGGGAGATATGGTTTTATTATGATATACAAGTCTAAGCAGAATGATCAGCTGCTGGGGAGTACAGGTTAGTCATAGAGGTTTCAGTCACTGACACTGCAGGTAAACAAGGGGAAGGGAGAAAACAAGGTCTCAGAGAAGAGATTGGTTTGAAAGCAAGTGACCCATGATCATTATCATTATTAACAGTTACTGAGTGCCTACCACATGCCAGGCAACATGAGAACTTTGTTCCCTTTAACCAACACTCTCATATCTATGAGGGGATACTCTTTTCTCCCTAGTTAATAGATAAAGTTGAAACACAGAAATGCCTCACTTAAGCCACATAGCTAATAAATGACTAGACTAGACTCAGACACAGTCCAGAGCCCATTTTTAAAAGCTATGGGATTTCATGGAAGGAGCAAGTGCTAAACCCCCTGTGTAGTGTTGTTTTGAGAGAGTCTGCAGGGTAACTTTAAGCTTGACGGGCTGGGTTGCCCAGGGCAAAAAAGCAGGTAGAAGAGAACATCCAAAGTCAGACCAAGTCCAAATCTGACAGCACACATGCTCCAGGTATGGAATTTCCAAACAAGAAGAGCATGTTCCCTTTACTGTCTTTTTACAGTGTTACTTCTGGGATGGCGGTGGTATGGTGGTATTTTCTGGTTTTGGTGTTTTATTCTCCCCAAGGACTTGAGGGCGTTTTATCCTTTCAAAGACATAGCATTCACTTTTGTCTCCAGAGGCTGGTGTTCTAGTGCTGACCAGATGAAAGCCTTCCTTTAATAAAGTATCGATCAGCAAGCCGAAGACATTTGTTCCATTTGCCAATTTTCGGTTATCAGGCTTTATGGAAATGTACCTGGGACATACAAAGAAGTGTTTGATTACAAAGCATTCCATTAATAACTAATAAAACTACACATATAAACTTATTTACAACCTCAGATAAAGGCATCATACCTTTCTCTTTTTTTGTTCGAGACAGGGTTTGTGTAGCCCATGATGGATGGCCTTGATGAAAAAAGAGAAAAAGGAAAGGAACATGACTGCTCCTACATACAATGGAAGAGAAAGTTTATAGATAAAAGGGAGAGCACAGCCAGAGGCAGGGACAAGTGGGAGAGTTCAGTGGACATGACCCTGAGTCATGTGAGGATGGGGGAGGGGCATAGAGACTAGGGAGAGTGGGGCTAGAGGAACCAGGTACAGCAGCCAGGAGGCCCAAGAGAGTAAACAAAAAGGACCAGGTAACCAAAATGGATAGATTAAATAGGGAAGGGTATGCCAGCCAGGAGAACCCTGTAACAGGAATAAGGGATGCTGGAAGAACTTGGATGCCAGCATCTGCTTTGTTAAACGGGTACCTAAACCATGTTTCCCAAGTCTGAAACTCAAACTCATGATCCTCTGCCTCAGACAAAATGTTAGGATTACAGGTTACAGGTGTGCACTCCGGGCTTGGCAACATATTTTTATGAGACATAATCTTACTTTTTATCCCTTACTGTCCTGGAACTCATTATGTAGACCAGGCTGGTCTCAAACTGACCCATAACATTTAACAGATTTTCTTTTTGAGATTTCCTTTTCAAATTTGAATCAATAACTAAATATATTAGAGACTTGATTCCAAATCATCTGTTACATTTGTGAATATAATTAATATCGTTGCCTTATGTTATTTTCTGCAGCAATTTTGTCAAAGAACTGCCCTAATTTTTGAAAGTGTGTAACTTATTTCCAGGATTTTTTTCAGTTTGCTTTTACCCAATTTGACTAAATGATTGTTAAATTGTTTTTATTAATACTGTGCTTTCACAATTTTCTACTGAACCTAATTATTAGTACTGCCATTATAACTCGTGGTTTATTCATCAAACCAGCCTTTTCAGGTTAAAATTTGAAGATATAAAATGTTAAGACTCCATTTTATTGCTACCTTTTCATCAACAATTGCCTATTATTGGAAAGCAAAACATGGTAGTCAAAAACCAGATTGAAACTGAAAAGGCAGTGGTAGCTCACAGCTTTAATCTCAGCACTCAGGAGGCATAGCCAGGTGTATCTCTCTGAGTTCAAGGCCAGTCTGGTCTGCAGAGTAGAGAACAGTCAAGGCTACACAAAGAATCCATCTCTTAGTACTCCACAAAGCCAGCACATGGCTCCAGAAAATCCTGCCCATGCTTGCTCTAGTAATAGCAATATAATATGGAGGATATCTGCCATCAAGGATGTTTTTCTGTCTTCCCGCTGTTTGTTCTGAAAATGTGAAAAACGGCTTAGGTTAGTTCCCAGCAGATACCAAAGCTGTAAGTAGTTTCATGAGTGTAAAACAATGAGCATATCCCTAGTTATTACTAACTGAGGTTATGTTCAGGAACTCACTAGTGGCAAAGAAAAAAACTAACAGTTAAAGATTATCAATCTACAAAGCACATCTCAAAAAAAAAGTTTATTGTGTTTGATGCAAGATTTTAACAGTAGTAAAGCATTTCATCTATTCCAAAGTCTGGATCTAAATTATACGGTTTAGAAACAGTTGTCAGAAAGTTACAGAATATCACAAGACTATTAAGATACAAATAGGAAGTAATTAAAAAAAAAAGGTAGAATGTACTTTGACGAACCATTGAGCCAAAACTATGTTAACTGATTCCCTGTAAAGCCAAACTGAAAAGGGATTTCAAGACACAAGAAAGGGATGAACTAACAGAAAATCTGCACTTCTCTCTAGTTGCAGAACCCAGGGCTTCCAGTGCATGATAGGCAAGGACTCCTTCACTAAGTTCCATCACACCTTATTTTTAAAAAGTTGCAGTCAACTATACTTTTCCATCTAGTTTAATATAAAACGGAGATATGAGAAAATGACAACAAAAGATACTCTAGAATTCTGAGACCATGACTTGAACTAAGTATAAGTAGTATGTTGTTACATGACGGGCAACTAAAGATGCAAGCCAGGGACCAGAGAGAATAACCACGTAACTGAGCCTGCTAAGAACATACTGAAGATGCTTATAAGTCAGCCAGGCTTATTCTACCATATCCACCATCCACAAACATCTGAATAGATACTCAGACCAGAGACTAGCAAAAATTACAGATTAACTGCCAACATCTACTCAAAAATGGTTCTGACCAGAGCTGTCACCCAATCACCACTTATTTCCTTGTCACTTTAAATAGATAATATATCACTATTCTGAAACTGGCACTATGTAAATTGAGAAGAATTCCAAACTGAAAACAACCAAAAATGCCGCCACATAGTAACTGGGTGAGGGAACATATGTCTATAATCTTAGCACTCAGGAGGCAGATACAAATGAATCAGAAGTTCCAGGCTAGCCAGGGACACATGAGACCCTTTAGAAAATAGTAACTAAAGAAATAGCTCTGGTTTTAGAATTATCTGTTATGATTTGCAAAGAAAACATTCTGTGCTGTTTCTGAAACGTAACAAAAGGGGGGGGGTCACTTGATAGTGTATATAAAAGAATGATCCAATTTCAGTTGCTAATCTTGTTTTATAAGATAATTTGTTCCTCCAAATTTTAAAAGAACATTTAGTATTTCCAAGATTTCTCTTCACCTACTGTGTGTCTTCCTAAAACTGAGGTTGCCATTTGTCCTTAAGTTTCTAACTTTCTGAAAAGGGATGCTAAAAAAGGTCATTTCCATTTAATTAAAATTTAAGCTGGGCGATGGTGGCGCACTCCTTTAATCCCAGCACTCGGGAGGCAGAGGCAGGCGGAGCTCTGGTAGTTCGAGACCAGCCTGGTCTACAAGAGCTAGTTCCAGGACAGGCCCCAAAGCTACAGAGAAACCCTGTCTCGAAAAAAAATTTTTTTTAAGCAAAAAATTCCATTATTTCTCTTATTTAAGTACTTCTTCCCCCAATGAAAACGAAGAGCAGAGTGTAAAGCAGTTTGGCAACAACAGGACCTTAGATGTTCTTTGTGGTTTATTTGATTGGTACCCATTTCTAAGATGACATTTCAGCTTCTTTGGAAGACCAGGAAATAGAAAGTATATAGATTTATTGTCATTCTAAGTTATACTGCTCATGGTTTACCAGTTGGTAGCTGAGACTAAGAGGTGTGCTGTGGGAGAAATACCAACCACTGGCCTCCTTCCTGACCACTACTGTAAAGACTAAGCACTCTAAAATATGTCTGTCTCTCAAGAGTACCTGATTTTGAATGATGAAAGTACAGAACACAAAAAGTTTTTTGTTTCCTCCTAAACTTAACCAGCTTTTACAGTTGGTAATAATCATACACAGCATTAAGTTGTTTTTTTGTTTTGTTTTGAGACAGGGTTTCTCTGTGGCTTTGAAGCCTGTTGTATATCAGACTGGCCTTGAACTCACAGAGATCCACCTGCCTCTCCAGAGTGCTGGGGAATGAAGGCATGCACCACCATCACCTGGCCTGCATTAAGACATTTTTAACAGAGGATGAGGTAGTGTATCCCTGACTATAGAGCAGAAATCAGCCTTAGGATCAGCCAAGAGCAGGAGAGGCAGGTGCAGTGGTGGTGCTCACTTTCAGTCTAGCACAAGAGAGGCAGAGGCAGAGTTCCAGGCCAGCCAGAGCTACATAATATGACCATGTCTCAAGACAAAACAAAAAAGAAATCTAAAATAAAATAAAGAGGCAGTCATCCTTTTTAAGTTCTAGACAGACAAAAGCATAGTGTGTAAAGGAATCAGGTCAAAGCACAGAACATCTCCTATGTGCAAGCCAGAAACAAGCTGATTCAGTCTAAGCCATTCACTAGCAATGGAATATAATCTACAGAATCAGTTACTCTTATAACTACACTGAAAACAGTTTCTATTTCCCTGGGCAGTCTTGGTTTATTACCTGTCCCACAATACTTTCTTAGTCTGAAAGGACCCAAGTTTAGAAAATACCTACTTGTTCTAGCTGAACAAAACATTAGTCTGAATAAACTTTTTTTTTTGGGCCAGAAAGAGTATTAAGCATAAAGAACTTTCAGTTTTGAGAGAAAATGTCAGAAAACTGGAATAAAGGAGACACTTCAGTATTCAAAATACCTGACTCCAGCATGGTTCTCAATAGTGCCATCAGAGCCACAGTGGAAAACCAGGTCATGGTGAGAAGGTCTTTGTGGAGGCAGTGGAAGTAAAGTCACCTGAGGAGGGAAGGGGTTACCGCTCCGGGCCAGTCCTGTAGGTTGCTCTACAAACACTGTAATCCTTCTAGCTAGCAGCTCGATGGTTTTGTTGCAAGAGCCAAACACTCTGAAAAAGGCTTGAGTATTTCTGTTTAGGAAATGCACCTCCATGAGAGCAGGTCTTGATTGTAGCAGGTGCTGGCTTAAGAGCTCAACAAGAGAATCGAGTTCATAGAAAAGCGCCTCTCTCTGAAGCCTAAGGTAGTCTGAAAAGTCAGACGGTAATAGAAGCTCACGATTCCTCAGAAAATCTAAAATGAAACTAAACAAAGCACCATCTCTATCCACAAAAATCTGGCCATTAGCTGTCTTGAACTCTGGGTCTCTACCATCTACCATGCCTGCCAACCGAGAGGTAGGGAACTGCTTTAGGGTAGAGAGCCTTGTTGTGAAGATCTTCCCTCCCACGTTCAGAGTGACCAGGTCCTCACTACTCATTCTTCCTGGCTTCTCATTAGAGGCTACAAACCATTAACTCAACCTGCTACCATAAATGTTATATATGATTAAGAAACCGGGAAGTGGAGATAGAAACTCGACCTAAATTCCAAGGTTACTATTGTCAAGACAAATAGTGGATCCATAGCTGTGTTTGCAAATGTGAGTTGCTTGGGAACTTGCAGTGTATAAAACAGAAACAGCAAGTGAAACAGAATGTCAATATACCTCATGATTTCAAATAGATCCCTGTCCTGTAATCTACTAGATACAAAACAAAGTCTTGCAATAGGAGTGTGGTTTAGGGGTAGAGCCCTTGCTTCATGTGTGAGGACTTGAGTTCCATCTCTAGCACTGAAGAAATCAGTCTCCATGAAACCCTAACATAAATCTGTATCTCAAGCAAAATCACTAGGAAAAGAAAACCACTCTCTCCACAGACATTTACCAAGCCCTCGTGGCTGAGGAAAGGCTTATAAAAAAAAAAAAAAACCCGTGAGTTAGGCTAAGAATAAACAGCCTTTACCTCACCTTCAACTTGACCGTCTCATGACTAGTAGCTGAGGAAGATACTCTGCTTTATTTTTTAATTTTTATTTTATGGGCAGTGGTGTTTTGCCTACATGTTTGTCTATGTGAGTGTCTGATTGAGTTATAGGCAAGTATGAGCTGCCATGTGGATGAATTGAACACAGCTCTGGAAGAACAGCCAGTGTTCTTAACCACTAAGCCATCTCCCCAGCCCTTCCTCCCTCCAAAAACAGTTTCTCTGTGTAACAGCCCTGACTGTTGTGTTGCCAGCTTTTCTCATCCCTGGTCACTTTAGTTCTTCTCAACCAAATCAAGGGATGAGGTAACTGCTCTCTAAAACCCAACTTAATGGGCTTCCGAAGGCCCATTTTCCCATGGCAGAAACAAGGGGACTAAAACAGTCTTAAGATTTGTTTTCTTTGAATTCTAAGCAAGGTGAGAAAATTGCGTACTTCTGTCCTGTGGCCATCTTTCTCTCTAATGAGCAGAGAGGTCAAGTCTTTACCTGATGGCTTTATCCTTTAGCGTGACGGCAATTGTGGAAGGAACCCAGTCCACTTGCCTACAGCCTACAGATGTAGGAAGCCGAGTCTGACGACAGGCAGGTGGACTGGGTTGGCTGTACAGTTGCTATGCACTTGACAGCACAACCGCAGCATTGGGTACCAGTTAAAGATGGCTTTCCCAACTGCTGCCCTGCCTGTATACACAGCTCCCTAAGAGCTGTGTCACCTCAGTGAAGAGTTCCCAAAGATCACTGTAATGCCAGTACTTGGGAGATTTGAGGTAGGACTACCAGGTCAGGCCTGGCAAAAAGAAGAGGGCGGAGAGATTGGGTTTCCAAACTTACAAGATTTACGGTGTCATGAGAAAGACTCCTCTAAAGCAAACTTGGGAACCCATACATTCCTGGTCTTCACTTTGGAATGTGACAGTCTGCTCGATGACTCAGTACCAATGACATGTTAGCTCGTGTGCGCTACGTCATGGATAGCATGTTAAAACTCTTGCTTACTTACTTCTTGCCCAGGCTGGTCTCAAAGTCCCAGGCTCAAGAGATACGAGGTACAGATACAGTCATGTGCCGTTTATCACAGGACAAATTCAGCCAATAAAAGAGGGAAAGCACTTATTTTAGAACTCTGTTCAAAAGAAGGGGAGTGTGGGACTACTAAACTTCACTTTTAGTTTTATGCTGATGTTTGAATAACATATAAAAGACATTATCAAAGGAATACTTTTAAAAGAAACAACAGGCTGGAATCTTGCCCAAATCTGCGTTATTCCTGTGTTCTCTGACACTCCCACCAAGAAACAGAGCTATGTAGTTGATTTACAGCAGCTTATATCTGCACACAAATTCTGCCACAGTGTTCAGTGCCACCAAACCAAAACTTCTGACTTTTTCACTAAAAATGAAAAACCCATCCGTCATCTGTTCCCAGAAAAAAACAGACTGTTGTACAAAGTCAGCTGACTTAGTCAGGTAAGAGCTGACACTTGAAAGGTAGTCTTTGCAAGCTGCTAACTCATCGAATGGAGACCACTCCAGGAATACGGTAGGACCAAAGAATACGAGGAGACCCAGCAGAACCACCACCATGAACAGCTGGTAGGAGCGCCAGGGAATCTTGCTAACGAACACGCCGGTGTCTTGAGGCAAAGAGAGCTTATCCACATCGACTAGTTTAATGTTCTCCCACTGGCTGGTATCAAAATTCTTCATTAAAGGGCTTGTGGGCAAATTGGAGGGTGGCAAAGGCGTTTCCTTGATTACTTTGATTTTCTCCCTGAACTCCTGCATCTGTTGCAAAAATATAATAGGTTCTGACACATCCTTGAAAGCCTCGGCGATGTTAAAGGCCATCCGCTGCTCCTGCAAAATAGTGCTGAGTTTGTTGATCTCTGGATCATAGGCTTGCATAACTGCAAGCTTCATAGTCTCAAAGTCAGACAGGATTTCATTCTTCTTTTGATCTAATGTATGTTGTAACTTCTCAAAAAACTCCTTTACTTTATCAGAATCTTTAGTGAGTAACTGTAAGGATTTCCTTTTGTTTGTTTCCAAAGTATCCAAGCGGGAAAGAGCATCTCCCCGGCGCCAAGTCTCAAAACTCTGAAAGAGGGACTCAAAGGCATTCCTTTCTTGAGCATAGGCATCTTCAATAGAAGAGAAGACATGCTTAGTGTGGTCGCCACAGGTAGCACAGATCCCACAAATGAGCTGCATATCAGTTACACAGAAAATGTTGAGAGGCTGTCCCAAGTGTCCTTTGCACACTGGCATTTTGGGAGAAATCTTGATTTTGTTGTATTTCTCCACAATACCCTTGAGGGAGTAATTAACCTGCAGACTGTTGACCCCGGTCGCTGAAGTCTCCTTCCGGCAGGTAGGACACTTGAACGGAGATGGTCTCCACAGTGAATTCCGCACGTTCCCCTCTAGAAGCCCTTCTAAACATTTCTTGCAGAAGTTGTGTGAGCAGGGCAAAACTCGGGGATCATCAAACAAACTGCAGCAAATGGGGCACGTGAGATCTTCTTCAAGTAGCTCCATTACATCCTGCCACAGAGAAAGAAACATTTAGCTCTGGAAAGCCCCTCTAAAGTAGTTACAAGACACTATCTTCCCAATAGAATGATCTGCTGACATAATCAAAGGATTTAAGAAATTTGGGGAAGGCATGCATACTAAAGCATATTGAACTCACTGGGACAAGAGCACACTCCTGTACACAAGGCCTTTGTGAGAGCTTCCCAACAACAGCCTTAGCTAAGACAGGGTTAGGACTGGGACAACTGCACACTGAGCCAACAGGACCCAGCATTGTTTTAAAACAGAGCTGACTACTAGATGCCAGAAACAGAGTCTCAGTGTCTGCAACAGAATGGGCTCTTTACGCTGGGCCCACAAGTATAAAATGGTATGCTACTTAAAGACAGAAGCACACAATAGAAATCCAAGCATGTACTCTACTCCAGCTTTTACTGGAAACTGGCATATTTTCTATTTCAAAGAACAGATGACAGTCATTTAAGAGAACCACAGTTTAAAAAGCACAAAAGAACTGAACTAAACCTTGCCTAGGGAATTGAATGAGGTGGATTTCTGCTATTGGTTGGGTGGGTTTTTTTTTTTTAATTATTATTCATTGTTTTTAAACAAATTCATCCTATATCCTTTACACTACAGCAGTAGTTCTCTCTATGACGAGCAGAAACCTAAGTGTCCCTCTTTCACCAAAAGAATTTCCATACTGATGTGCCCTGCTGACTGATGTTTGCACCGACTTTGTCAAAGCAACGGAGGTAGACCCTGCTGAGCTGTAACAGGAATAGAGCCAGACTGTAAGAGGCACTGAAGGGCATCCCCACTCACTGTCCTTCAGGGGCACAGAGGAGAGGGGAGGAGCCACTGTCAGGGAGAAGGCTCTTAGCCAGGCTGATTCAAGCACACACCTAGAATCCCAGTACTCAGAAGGACAAAGAAGGAAGGATATGAGTTCAAGGCAACAGGGCTACAAAGCAAGGTCCACCCTAGACTGGACTATGAGATGCGACTTCAAAAACAAACAAATAATAAAATCTTGACGATTCAGCAAAAATTACTCATTTTGTCAAATCCCGATTCTTGTCTATGGCTTTTAAACATGTATGACAAATAAGAGCTGTACACAAAAGCACGGCCAAGCTACAAGAGAGGCCAGCTGCTTTTATTAGTAAGCTAGCACTATGCAGATTAGGTAGCTGATGAACATCTTGAGAAGGAGTTGCTACTTCCAGAACACAGTACTTCAACAATGGAAACGCTTGGTTTTTACATTAAAATTCATATTTTTGCAAAGTATATCTATTTCTTGTAAGCATCCCATTAAAGATTTTGATAAATGGTGAACTTAATAAATATGAAGGCTACTATAAAATAAGTCAATACTGCAGGTCTATGAAACAGTGATCTATTTCAAGTCAATATTATAAATCATTCACAGAGAGAAGACTCTTAAAATATTAGAAAGGACTGGAGTGTAGCTCAGTGGTAGAACACTTGCTAAGGCCCAGAGGTCAATTCCTAACACTGCAGAAATAAATCTAAAAAGGAACACAGACAAATAGGCTCACAATAAATATGACCCCATGCACTACAGTATAGCAAGGAATGGTGCTATTTGTTGAGGCTCAGCACACTACTAAAGAAGAGCAACAAGCTACTAAAATACTACTCCATTTATCAACCACAAATTTGTGTGATGCAAATTTTCCCTTGTATATGCTCATCAAAATAATCAGAACAGTTGTTTTCAATAAAATAAGCATCCAGGGCTGGGGCTATAGCACAAAGGTTGGTAGAAAGCTCACTTGACATGTTCAAGGCCCTAGGCTAATCATGGGTGGAGACCCCTGAGACTCCCCCAAAGGCAGAAAGCTACAGACCTATAAAGAATGTCTCATCACAATGGGGGGAGGTATTTTTACTAAATTGTTTGGTGACATACAATGATTTTATCGGTGCTATTTTGAATGAGTTAACGTGTTTTTAAGGCCTCAGTTCACTTCTAATATAGTCAGTAACTAGACTCTGTACATAATAAACCTTGGAATCCTCAGTCTTTAAGTATGTGGAGGTCAAAAACACTATTTCTCAATGCAAATCTGTTACGAGCCTTAATCCCTAAAGACCTAAAACCAAAATCAGCAATCAGTACTTCTTAACCCAAATTTACTTAGGGATACATAAAAACTACCGAAATAACAAAATAGGATAGAACACTCTCTACTGTACTGGTCATCAGATAATTTGGGGGTCGGAGTTGGGGTTAAAGCCTTCAGTGCACAGTGCACGTGCTGACCAGAGTCTCCCACTGAGCTACACACATGCCCAGCCACAGTAATTCTATCCATGGGTGTGTGTGCAGGTACACATGCACGTGCCTGTCACAGGCCAATGTTGTGGGGTATGTGTACACTGTGAAGATATACTGCGGATATATCTTTAATAAAGAGCTAAAGAGGGAACAGCTAGACAGGAGGTATAGGCAGGACTTCTGGGCAGAAAGAGGGGAAGCTGGAGATAAATCTAGGCACTCAAGAGACACATGGCTTTTTGTTTTTGTTTATCGGTGGGTTCTGTGAATTGAACTCAGTCCTTTATTCTATAAGCCAAGTAGTTTACTAACTTAGTTACTTTCCAAGATGCCTTCCTGGCTGATAAATTTAAACAGTTTTGAAATTCCTAAATCCTTAAGACAAGATGGAAATCCCCAAGATGCGGGAGGCCTAGATTCTGGCTATGTGGAAGAGCACCTGCTTAGCATGCTTGAAGCCCCGAGTCCAATGTCCAGCACTGAAAAACAAACCCCAAAGACACAAAGCATAATATAGCAGCTTTTCTTTTTGTTCCCAGTTTTACTCTCTTTTTTTACAACTACTGTTTATTCTGTGTGCATACATGGGGGGATCACAAGTTACGGGGGTCAGTTCTACCACCACACAGGCTCCAGGGATGGAGTTTACGGGGGTCAGTTCTCCTACCACATGGGCTCCGGGGATGGAGTTTACGGGGGTCAGTTCTCCTACCACATGGGCTCCGGGGATGGAGTTTACGGGGGTCAGTTCTCCTACCACATGGGCTCCGGGGATGGAGTTTACGGGGGTCAGTTCTCCTACCACATGGGCTCCGGGGATGGAGTTTACGGGGGTCAGTTCTCCTACCACATGGGCTCCGGGGATGGAGTTTACGGGGGTCAGTTCTCCTACCACACAGGCTCCAGGGATGGAGTTTACGGGGGTCAGTTCTCCTACCACACAGGCTCCAGGGATGGAGTTTACGGGGGTCAGTTCTCCTACCACATGGGCTCCGGGGATGGAGTTTACGGGGGTCAGTTCTCCTACCACACAGGCTCCAGGGATGGAGTTTACGGGGGTCAGTTCTCCTACCACACAGGCTCCAGGGATGGAGTTTACGGGGGTCAGTTCTCCTACCACATGGGCTCCAGGGATGGAGTTTACGGGGGTCAGTTCTCCTACCACACAGGCTCCAGGGATGGAGTTTACGGGGGTCAGTTCTCCTACCACATGGGCTCCGGGGATGGAATTTACGGGGGTCAGTTCTCCTACCACATGGGCTCCGGGGATGGAGTTTACGGGGGTCAGTTCTCCTACCACATGGGCTCCGGGGATGGAGTTTACGGGGGTCAGTTCTCCTACCACATGGGCTCCGGGGATGGAGTTTACGGGGGTCAGTTCTCCTACCACACAGGCTCCAGGGATGGAGTTTACGGGGGTCAGTTCTCCTACCACATGGGCTCCGGGGATGGAATTTAGGTTGCCACATTGGGCTGCAAGTGCTTCCACCCACTGAGCCACCTCACAGGCTCCCAGAAGAGATTTTTTAAGGGGAAGATTAACTTGTACGTAAGAATGAATGCGAAGCTGAGCAGGGTGGGGTAAGTCTGTATCCTAGCACCTGGGAAGCTAAGGCAAGAAGATCACGAGTTTTAGGATAGAATGAATGCATGAGTAGCCTTTACAGTATGCTTATGACTTTGAATGACTACTGTAAATTTCACATTTCCCTTCTCATTTTATTTGACTGCCTTAAAATTTCCGGTTCCCTGTTACTGTGTTCTCCATTTTCCCACAAGTTTTTCTTTGCCTCTGGTTCCCTCTCTCTTCTTTCATTCTGACCACCTTTGTTCTTGTTATTTAACACTAGAGTATGATGCAATTCTGTTGCCATTTTTACTTACAAATATACATTTTCCCTTTCAGTGTCTGTTCTTCAAACACACGATAGCCCACCTTAGAGATATGCTTTCTAATTGTTTACCTGTCATTCCGTTTGCTTTTAGAATGGTACTGTTTAAAAGCCTTATAGAAAAGTTTTAATTAAAACCTCTTAATTTCTGATCATTTCCTTAGATAGTTCCCTTAGAGCAATACCGGATCAAGGAATAAGCCATCTTTAAATTTTATTTGTACGTTTCTGTGTATGTGCGTGCGCGTGTGCATGCATGTTGCATATGTGTGAAGTAAGAGTGAAATTTATGGGGCTGGAGAGATGGCTCACAGGTTAAGAGCACCGACTGCTCTTCCAGAGGTCCTGAGTTCAATTCCCAGCAACCACATGGTGGCTCACAACCATCTGTAATGAGATCTGGTGCCCTCTTCTGGCGTGCGGGCATACATGGAGGCTGAACACTGTGTACATAATAAATAAATAAATTTTAAAAAAAAAGAGTGAAATTTATGGGCGTTGGTTCTCTTCTACCACTTGAGTCCTGTAGACGGAGCTCAGATCCTGGGAACAGTGTTAGCAAGCCATTTGCAAACTCTACAGATTGCCAAGTGTCTTTCTGAAAGGGTGTAGAGCTGGGCATGATGGTGCATGCCTTTCATCCCAGCACTTGGATTACTCACCTGGGCTTAAGCGTAAAACAATTGAAATCAGTCACCACTAGTGTGCACCTACACATCCTCTCTATGTTGTAAACAGTGCAAGGGGGAATCCTGGTGGGAAGCCCACACGGGTGAGACAAACATGGCCAGGCAGATAGATGGAACTGAAGTGGAAGTTTTACTGGGGGAAGGGAAGGGAGAGACAGGAAGAGACAGTGAGAGAGAAAGAGACCAGCCAGCTTCTTCAGAAGGGCAGTGGAAAAGAGATCAGGAGTGGGCAGAGCTTGTCTCTTAAGGGACCTTTGCACCTGAGCACAAGTAACAGCCATAGGACCCCTGAGCTGGCTAGGGTACTGCCTGAGTTCATCCTGTCAGGTGACAGGGGCCAGCATAATGCCCAAATCCTAACAGTATAGATCTTGAGAACAAAAGGGTAGGGATGAAATGTAAACTGTGGGCTCAAAACCAATGTAGCTAACCCCTAACTTTGTAAATAAAAGCATAGAGCCCAACTCACTTAGCCCCTCTACCACCAAAGCACAGACCTTGAGGTTTTCAAAATTCTAGGATGCAGCCCTATCCAAAAGTCAAAAATTCAGTATCCAGCAGAGGCACAGAAGCACACGCCTTTCATCCAATCCCAGCACTCAGAGTGCAGAGTTAGGCAGATCCATTCAAAGCTAGCCTGGTCAGCGTAGGTAATTGTCACAAAAAAAGAAAAAAATTCATATTCTAGGAGCTAAGAGTATAGCAAATGGTAGGGAATGTACTTGGCATTGGTTTCCATCCCCAGGATTAACATGGTGGAGGAATTAGTTCAGTATCTTTAAAAAAACAAAGTTTAAAAATCTCTTCTAAAACTTCTAAAAATCTCTTCTAAAACTCTATGGTTTTCACACATAACTTTTATCTATAGTACTGTCTTCATATTACTGGAAAATAAATACAAAGGAAATTTTATAAATTTACATAAACCATAATATAAACTTCAACTATACCAGTATATAAATACTATGGAAATTATAGACATATAAAGTGTTATATTTGAGCAAAAGAACAGGGCTCAACAGAGCTTAATACTCCTAGACAATGATTCCAAAGCAAAAACATTGGGTACCAGCTACACAGAAGCATGACCAAAGAAGGGCCAGATGTTGCCAGAGGTTTCTGTCCTGCCCAGTCCCACAGCCGTTCAGTCCCAAAGAAACACACAGAGATCTGTCTACATTAATCACAAACTGGTTGGCCTATTAGTTCAGGCTTCTTATTAACTCTTACATCCTGCATTAATCCATAATTGTTGTCTGTGTTAGCCACGTGGCTGGGTACCTTTATCAGCGAGGCATTCTCATCTTGCTTCCTCTGCATCTGGCTTAGGACAGCAGACTGACCCTTTCCTCTTCCCAGAATTCTCCTGTGCTCATTGCCCCGCCTATACTTGCTGCCTGGCTACTGGCCAATCAGCATTTCATTAAAATAATACTAGTGACAGGGTACAAACCATTGTCCACAGTAGCCAGATAGCCTGTCACACATGCACAGGGCAGAGCTGAGGCCGAGGAAAGCACCTGCAGTGTGAGCGATTCCAGCGCCAACAAAAAGCAAGCCCACAGATGGAAAGAGCAGTCTGCAGTTATAAGGACACATCAGTAATTAAGTCAACTGATACAAAGTAGAAGGTAAACCAAGAAACACATAAATTAAAGAAGTACTAGTGGAGGAAAGAAGCCTGAAGAAACGTATCTCCTGGGGATGAGCATGTCTGTCACTATGATAAAACCCATCACTGAGGTAAGTCAGGGCAGGAACTCAAGGCAAGACTGCTTGTTATTCCACACAACACTGCCTTCTACCACGGAACTCACAGACATCCAACAAAGCACAGCAGGCTCCATCAAGAATCCACCATGGCTGGCTGGCTGTGCGCTGGCCCATAACAGGCTTAGCTGGCTCAGGCACTCTTTCTCTCTTCCTCTCCTCTCCTCCCCTTCCTTCCCCTCACCTCTGGTTTTTCAAAAGAGGGTTTCTGGGTAGCTTTGGAGCCTGCCCTGGAATTAGCTCTTGTAGACCAAGTTGACCTCAAACTCATTAGTTGGCCCTCTTATCTGCCCAGGGATAGAGCTGCCCACAATGTGCTGGGCCCTCCTGTGTGAATTAAGACAGTCCCTCACAGACATATCCACAGACCAACCTGAAAAACTATTGGACTGAGACTGTTTTCAGGTGATCCTAGGCTGTGTCAAACTGATACTCAGACATCCAACAAAGCACAGCAGGCTCCATCAAGAATCCACCATGGCTGGCTGGTGTAGTTCAGGTACAGGTAGAGTACTTGGCTATCATACCCCAAGGTGTCCTGGGTTCTTTCCCCAGCAACAAATGATCACTCTAAAGCAAAACCTGGAACCAGCCAACATGCCAGAGTTCTAGCAGAAAGAATGTCTATACAATGGCATTCTACTTTTAAAGTGCCCAACATGCAAAGGTAGCGAGAGCTGCAGGAAACTCACACCATTCTATTGCCCCAGTAGCTGGACAACTCAAGAAAAACCTCACAAAAGAAATGCTGCCGAATCCCTTCTCTTCCTTTACGGCATAGCTGTATTAAATTATGTATAGTAATTGCCAAAGAAAAGAATGGCAAGCATGGATTCTGTCTGAGTTCTGAAATATGGAAAGAACAAAGACCACCTATCACTGAAGGAGGGTGGATGTGGACATATTCTCCGCAGTTCGATCTGGAATGGTCCCAGGACTAATAAAATGTGGCTTTTTAAAAATAATAATAATAAAATAAACACCAGAACATAAAGGAAAATACGTTTACCTCTGTCCCCGGGAAGCAGGTGTTTTCGGCAAGGTTACTATTTCTCTGGGAAAAGCCAGTTTTGTTTTTCCCCCACGTTTAACTGTAAAATTAGACAATGCTGTAGAGAAAGGAGAAAGGGTGTTATACACATGTATCAACATTTTTAACCCTTCATTTTCATTATTTTTTTTAATCTCCCCTCCCAACAACAACCAAAAAAAAAAAAAAAGCCAGCTCGCGGCATCTCGGCTTTCTGACCGGGGCGCCTCCCCAGCAGCGGACCTGCCCGACGGTGACACCCGGCCACTGTGGCCACGCCGCGCTGCCCGCCTCCGCCCACGCAGGTGTCCGCGGCCCACGGCGAGCGGCTCGGCCACCCCACCCCCACCCCCAGGACTCCGCTCACCTCCGGGGACTGCTGTGACCACGCGGGCCCGCAGCAAAATGGACACGGCGGCCACGCCCTCTGCCGCCGTCCGCCCCGCGCCTGCGCAGCGCCCTGCTCGTCCCACCTCTGCTAGCGCTCCCGTGACTGAGACAGGAGACGGTTTCGATTCTTGTACTTTTGGTTGCTGATCCTTGAATTTGGGAGAACAACAAAAAACAAAACCGAACCCTTCACACCGCTTTGCCTGCGTCTCAGGACCCGCTGGCCCGGCGATCGCTAGGTCGAACACCATTGGCCAAACTGTAGGAAAAAGCACTACTGAGGTTCCCCTCCGAGGCAAGAAAGAACTTTTAAGTGTTTTTTTTTCTAAATTTCTGTCGGTAGCAACTGCCCTGACTATCCTGACGTCCATCTCTTATGTAGGGGCTCTGTATGGTTACAAAGGATGAAAAAAATGGCTCCTACCCAAACTTCAAAGCCCGAGGAAATGAGGTAATGCGGGGTGAGGTGGCAGAGGAGAACGTGCACTTCTGCTTGGGAAGGTCTGGGCTTTTAGGAGGGCAAATTTGGAAAAAGTGCATTTCCAGGTCAATAAAAAGTCCCTTCGCCCCACCGCTGCCCCGGTGCGTATATCCCCAGCTGCACCTCTCCGCAGAACAAAATCCCTGTCATTTCTAGCTTAGTCCTCATGAGAGCACTGTACAGTGGAGTCGAGAGCCTTATCCTTTAAACGAACAGATTTTCTGCACGGGAGAAAAACAAAACAAGAGACAGCTCTTCTGAGGACATCAAATTCCATGGACAGGAATTTCCCACAGCACCAAAAACGTCAGTGCAAATAAAAACTTCATCCCAGACCAGCACAAAATTAACGTCACTGAAAATATGCTGGCAGCAGGGTATAGTGGCACGTGCCTTAGATCCCAGGGCTTGGAGGCAAGGGCAAGCACACCTCTGTGAGTTTGAGGCCACCTTGGTCTACATAGTTTCAGGACAGCCAGAGCTACAGAAGTGAGACCCTGTCTCAAAACACAAAACAAAAAGGCTGAACGAGACTGAGGGTGTGGCTCAGTGATAGAGTGCTTCCAGCGATTTCAGACCCTGAACTGATCTCCTGAATGACTGGAAGAACACTGAATGATATAGAGGTAAAATATAAAAACATGTTAAAAACTAAACGTATCATATAATAGTATATAACCATTAGAAAGACTATAAAGAGCCAGATTAAGAGTGCTTGCCACCAAGAATGCCGATCTGAGTTCATTTCCCGGAAACCACAGTAGGTGGAGAACCGGTTATTAAAAGCCGTCTTCTGACCTCCACACTTGTGCCATGGCACTTGCCTGCCCACACTCACGCACACTTTAGTAATCATAATCTTTAGATAAAGAAACAAGGCATTGCTGCACGAATCAGGGTACAATGGACTGGACAGTTAGTGAAGACTCAAGTTAAAAGCTATGCTATAATTTCAGTTTGGAAAAGAAATGTAATTGGTAGAATGTGGGTAGGAAAAAACATATATATGTGCCAAATTCTAAAAGAAATTATACTAAAATGTGAGACATTTTCAATATTCATTCAGTATTCTGAGACAGGGTTTCTCTGTGTAGACCCGGTGGCTGTCCTGGAACTCACTCTGTAGACTACTAGGCTCGCCTTGAACTCACAGAGACGTGTCTGCCTCTGCCTCCTGAGTGCTGGGATTAAAAGAGTGTGCCACAAACGCCCACTTCATTCAGTATTTTGTTTATTTGTGTTTCTGTTTTTTGAGACAGGGTTTCTTTGTAGTTTTGGAGCCTGTCCTGAAACTCGCTCTGTAGACCAGGTTGCCCTCAGAGTCACTGAGATCCACCTACCTCTGCCTTCCGAGTGCTGGGATTAAAGGCATGTGCCACCACTGCCTGGCTTCATTCAGTATTTTAAAAATTATTTTGTTGGGTGTTGAAGGCAAAGGCAGGGGGCTTAAAAGCTGAAGGTTGGCCTTGGCTGTACAATGAGTAAAACCTACATGAGACTCTCAACATATATAGGCCTATTCTAAATCTGTTGTTGTTTTGTTTTGTTTTGTTTTTTGAGACAAGGTTTCTCTGTGTAGACCTAACTGTCCTGAAACTCTAGTTCAGCTGTAGCCCAGGCTGGCCTTGAACTCACAGAGATCCACTAGTCTCTGCCTTCCACGTGCTGGGATTAAAGGTGTGTGTGCATCACCACCACCTGGCCTGTTTTTTTTATTTTTTTAATGTTTAAATCTGGGTATGGTGGTACATCCCTTTAATTCCAGAACTCAGGAGGCAGAGGCAGGCATATTTCTGAGTTTGAGGCCTATCAGGCCTATATAGCCTCAAGCAAATAAACAAAACTTTGCATTCAGACTCTATTACTTTTGTAATGTAAACAAAAAAGAAAGCAAGGTAAATTTGTAAAAGAAACCAGAAAAAAAAGTCAAATGGAACAAATATATATTTAAACTTCGCTAAATGGTTGACAAAATAAAGGCCAAGTTTTCAAAAATAGATCAATCACACATCTATAAAAATATAAATTAGCAATAATCCTGAGGAAACCAGTTCTTTATTACTGATAATCAAATGCAAAACAAAGCACTGATACAGCCTTTTAAAATTCACTAATGTGGCAGAGATTTCGAAATCTAATGAGTGATCTTCTGTGTGGGCACAGGAATAATCTTGGAACCAGGAAGAAGAAACAGGAAAAGGCGGCATAAGTGGGGGGGGGTGGAACCAGAATGCCTAGAGATGACAAGAACAAGCCGGTCTGCTATCACAGGGAACAGTGTTGCCCTGGGAACGTCAACAGGTGGAGACCATTGTCATCCATGCTTAAAGAGAACAGTGTACTTGCCTGATGTCTGTATATGCATCTAAACATGAGACTCCCCAGGAATAATGTACAGACACAGATCTGTTCTTTTTCAAATTTAAATTTAAAAATACAGAAAGAAGAAAAGGTGATTGGGCCTTGAAAATGACTAAAATCTTCCAGTTGTGTTACTGATGGCTTGAGAAAGCCCTTGCTGGAGCTGGCTAGAAGTAAGTATGTGACCGAGAAGTACCAATAGGACGCGGATATGGGGACATCATAGTGTTCATAGTAAAGGCCAGCTCCACAGCCACACTTGGAAAAGTATCCCCAAGTGACTGCAAGGGTCCGAAATAGAGCCCCCAACCCTGGCCCAGTCCAGAGCACTAAGAGTCTTAATCATCTCAATGATGGCCGAGACTCCAATATATGTATTCCTCATACAAACTGATAATGTAAAAATATCTATCCTTACATGGACTGTCTATATGTGTTTATGTTTTTATATCATTTACTCAATACTAAATTGGCTTGTAAGTGCCCATGTAAACAAAAGTTGTTAAACTGGCCCAACTTCCTTTTGACTTCTAGTAAAAGTAAAATTTTAAGGGAAAAAAAAAAAATCCCAACCCCAGTTGTCCAAACAGGTTAAGTAGCTTGGCCACATGTCCAGTATGCTGATTAAAGGGATAAAATAACAGAAAGGATAATTGTATTAGTCAGGGTTCTCTAAAATCACAGAACTTACAGAATGAATCTCTCTCTCTCCATATATGTGTGCGTATATATGTGTGTGTTATATTTATATGTATATATATTATATGTGTTTATGTACATTTATATGTGTGCATTATATATAATGAAATTTATTGGAATGACTTACAAGCTACATTCCACTTAATCCAACAACAGCTAGCTATAAATAGAAGTTCAAGAATCTAGTAGTTGCTCAGTCCCATGAGGCTAGGTGTCTCAGCTGGTCTTCAGTATATGCTGGAAGCCCAGGGAAGTAGGCTCCAATGCCAGTGCAGGAATGGATGTGCTGGCAATGGAGGAAAAACAAGTATTGTCCTTATAGAGACTTCCAACAGAAAGTATGGCCCAGAATAAAGGTGTGTCTTTCTATCTCAAGATCTGGATCAAAAGCATGTTGTCTGCCTGTCTCAAAATAAGGTCCACAGGTGTGCCCTCCATTTCTGGATTGTAGTTCATTCCAGATATAGTCAAGTTGACAACCAAGAATAGCCATCACAATAACCAATATCAATATCAATCATCAATATGACAACTTTGGTAAAACCAGTAGAGGTGGTTAATGGTCCTAGCTCATTCTTTGGGGATGATGTGGGATATTCTTCTGTATATGTGTTGCTTTTATTGGTTAATGAATAAAGCTGCTTTGGCCTATGGCAGGGCAGAATATAGCCAGGCTAGAAAGGATATAGAGAGAGGGTAGACAGAGTCAGGGAGACGCCATGTAGCTGCCAAAGGAGAGAGACCTGGAACCTAGCCGGTAAGCCACAGCCTTATGGCGATACACAGATTACTATAAGAGCTAGCTAGAAATATGCCTGAGATATTGGCCAAACAGTGTTGTAATCAATACAGTTTCTGTGTGGCCGGGAAATGAACGAGCAGTCTCCATTTACAGAATGGCACCCAGGGTGGGCAATGTACATCCACATAAAGCCTCAAAAAGCTTTTCTTAAAAAGGGGGCAGCTTCTGGACCCACAAAAACGGGAGCCAAGTGCAGCTTTTTGGTAGCTATATCTTTCATTTTCAAATAGACTCTGATAGGCTCTGCTTGCGGGCTGCAAGCAGAGAAGCAGCTCCTTTAAAAATTGGCTTCCTGGTCTGTACTGGCAGCACCAACAGCTCTGGCGCTTCAGGAGATCCAACTATAGAGCACGTAGATGGGGTCTGTGAGCTTAAAGGCAACATAGACCTTCTGCGTCCCTGGAGCTGGGGCAGGGGGCATGGCTTGCAGAGGCAATAAAAAACCTCCATTGTATTTTAGGCCAAAAGAGGCAGAGCCAGCATCCAGGGCTGCCACGACCACACTGCTTACCATTTTCAAATGCTCCTTGTCAGAAAAGGATTTCAAACACATAATAGGACAAATTCAGACATAAAAGACCTCTAAATGAGACACAGTGTGTTAAAAACAAATGTACATAGGCTTGGGAGAGAGAAAAATATAGACAGTTATAAAAAATAAAGCAACGTCTTTAAAGAGACAGTAAAATACATAAAAGTACAGACAGGCATAGATTAAAGGAGTAACAAAAACAAGCCACACAAAGATAAAATATACACAGAGAGTCTGGATTATGTATATTATTGTGTTTTCTTTACATTTTTGACTGCAGAAAAACATTTAATTCTGGGGGCTGCTAAGCTAAACCAACATAAAGGTAACTTGAATTCAAAATTTGGATCTAAGGATATGTTGCTTTGAGAAAGAGGTTCTGCTTTTGTTTCTATTTATTTATTTATTTATTTACTTATTTATTATGTATACAACATTCTGCCTCCATGTATGCCCCCACACCAGAGAAGAGCGCCAGATCTCATTACAGATGGTTCAATTCCTGGGAATTGAACCCGGGTCCTCTGGAAGAGCAGCTAGTGCTTTTAACCACTGAGCCATCTCTCCAGCCCCCTCTGCTTTTGTTTCTACAAAAGATGAGAAACTATGGATTCCTTCCAGGCTAATATGGTTTGATAAAACAAGACCCCCTGAAAAGGTCTCTATAAACCCTAAAAATACTTCACCCAACAAACAGAAGAAAGCAGTTTGAAAAAAAAAAACTGTGACCAAGTTCCCAAAATGATTGTTTATAAATGTTTATTTTCATTTTAGAAGGGTTGGTTGTAAATGTCTAATGATCTCTGCTAATTTCTAAAAAAGAAAAAAATATGGGGAATATGATATAGAAATGAATACTTTGCATTGGTATGGACTTTGGTTTATTGATACAAAATTTAAGGTCAATTTTGTTATATGTATATTTCTACTCTTGCTTAAGGTATCATGTGTTTGTACAGCTCATTTAAAAATACAATGTAGCCGGGCGGTGGTGGCGCATGCCTTTAATCCCAGCACTCGGGAGGTAGAGGCAGGCGGATCTCTGTGAGTTCGAGACCAGCCTGGTCTACAAGAGCTAGTTCCAGGACAGGCTCCAAAACCACAGAGAAACCCTGTCTCGAAAAAAACCAAAAAAAAAAAAAATAAAATAAAATAAAAAAATAAAAAATAAAAATACAATGTACAATTAAAAATATGGATTAATAGTCATTTATAATAGTCAAACTTGTCATGTTAGTTAGGTTTTCTAGATGTAAAGAGATGTATAGGTATACTAAGAAATATGGCATTTAAAATGTTTTTAAAATTTAGACTTTTCTCAATAATGAGCTATGTCTGCTTCTAGCAGCACCAGTTACTTCAGAGAGGTTGACGGACAGCTGGGAAACGAAGGAGCAGTCTCTGTTTACAAGGGAAATTAACAGTAAAAACTCTTTGTAAAAGATGAGATACACAACTGGAGAGATGGTTTAGAGCACTTGTTGCTCTTGCAGAGGACCAGGTATGATTCCTAGCATCTACATGGTGGTGGCTTACAATGTTGTAATATTTTGTTTGTGTTTAAAAAATAAAACTTGCCTTTAATAAAGATCAGAGTGCAGAGCTAAGCCACTAGAGGCCACATGGTGGTGGCCCACACCTTTAATCCCAGCACTAGGGAGGTGCAGACACAAAAGGATATGGCTGGGCAGAGAGAGGAATATTAGGCGGAAAGAGACAAGAGCTCATACAGTTTGGAAACACAGTCTGAGGCTAGCATCGCCCCTTTGGTCTGAGGATTTGGTAGAAGTGAAAGGTCTCTAGTGGCTGCTCTGCTTCTCTGATCTCTCAGCTTTCACCCCCTAATACCTGCTCTGGGTTTTTATTAAGAACAATTAGAATTCATGCTACAGACAACCATCTGTAGCTCCAATTCCAGGGGATCTCATGGCCTCTTTTGAACTTTTTAGGCATCAAGCATGAAGTGCCTCCTTGTAAAGCCCTATTTCAAATTCTAACCATTAAAATAAGAAATAAGGTTTGGTTATGTCTATAAGGACTGTAAAGTTCTGACTTCTAACAAGTCTGAGCTCTTGTTTCTATCACTGTTATCTGTATTGTCACAGTAAGAAAAGACAATCTTGTTCAAACAGATTAAAAGAATACTATATTCTTCTGTAATTTCTTCTACAATGTAGTTTTTCACTTTTCCAAATTAAATCTGGTATAATACCAATATAAAACAACGGCCAAATCAGTATCCACAGGTAAGAATTAAGATAATTTAAAAATTAAAGACTAACTTTTTTCTAGGAGAGCTAGCTACACAACATGCAGTTATGTAGACAGAAGCTTCTTTCCTACCTAGTCCTGTAGCCATTCAGTTGCAAAGAAACATACAGAATCTTATATTAATTATGAACTGTTTTGCCTATTGCTCAGGCTTATTGCTAATTTGCTCTTACAACTTAAATAAGCCCATAATTCTTATTAATGTTTAGCCATTAATAATAAAGGCTTGGTACCTTTTCTCAGTAAGACATTCTCATCTTGCTTCCTCTGTGTCTGGCTGATGACTGTGTCTCTGCCTTTCCTCCTTTCAGAATTCTCTTAGTCTGGTCTCCCCAACTATACTTCCTACCTGACTACTGGCTAATCAGCATTTTATTAAACCAATACAAATGATAAATCTTTACAGTGTACAGCAGCATTATCCCACAACACAGTTACAACTATAAGATCAAGCTGAACGAAAGAAAAACTGAAATGAAAACCTAACAGTTTATTTACATACTCCAGTGTAAGTAAGATGATCTCTTGCTAGCAACCATCAGGGTAAAGGAAGAGTGAGGGACCTCTGGGGTGCTGTTAAAAAGGACAGAAATTAGTAAAAAAAAACTAATTCCAACATACGAAAACATTTGGAAAGTTAAGAAATAACAACACAATCCCAAATCCTTAACTATGTGTCTTAGTCGGGTTTCTATTGCTATGATAAACGAATGACCAACAGCCACCTGGGGAGGAGAAGGGTGCATCTGGGCTTACACTGCCATGGCATGGGTCATCATTGGAGGAGTCACGAGTGCATGTGACTGCAATGCAGGGGACAGAGTCAGTCTAGTCTCTTAGAGAGCTTACTTTTTGATTGATTGTTTGGGACAGAGTTTTACCATGTAGGTCAGGCTGGCCCGCGTGGAGCCCGTGCAGTCTGGAGCTCACTGTGTAGGTCAGGCTGGCTACTCCATCCAGTAGTTTTTTTCAGTGTGCAAATTGTGGTTCTTTAAATGCCTGTTTCCTTTACTTGTTACCTTCACTCCATTAGGCCAGGCAGTATTCTTGATTATTTTAACTTTTGGTATATTACTCTTAATATATGTCATGTTATATCATATCAAAAGAATTAAAAAAATACAATGTGGCCCACAAAGGCTGATAGATTTTAATGATATGAGCCAGAAGTTTCTTCCTTAATCATTTTACCAGTTATTCTTCCCTCCTGCAGGCCGCTTTCCTGCCCACCACTTGGCCTCATCTAGATGTAAAATGGATCATTTGTATTTGTCAAATAGTATTATATCTCCCCTGGCCGCACATGCCCAAAATGTGATGTCCCCACTGGGGATCAGAGAATGTGAGCCTTCAGCTGACTGTTCTAGAAGACTGATGGACTCGTTCGCACTCCAGGGACACCAGAAGGGTTAGCATGCTGCAGAGAGCACCTTCATCCCCACAACCATCCCCACCCACCTGTGTCTGCTCCTCAGCTCACATCCTGTGCCTAAAAGATAAAACCCTCATTTCCACCAACCAGATGGTAAGAATGTAGCCAGACAGCACCTGAGGCTACACCAGGGAGTTTCTCTGCTCTGCTGTAACCTCCTAATTTATATTTCCACAAACGTATAGGAGAAGCACCTTGATTTCTTTGTTCTGTTACTAAAAACTTCATCAAACTGTTACCGTGGAGAAATATGGAATTTGAGGTAACCTGTGTTCCCAGACCAAGGCCGCTCATATTTAGTTCCAGAATAAACTCTTCTATCTAACCCTCTGAGGCAGAGTTATGCTTTTTGTGTCAGTAGTTCATAAGGTAGGAAGTGATCAAGAAAGACACCCCACATCAACCACATGTACACCCAGGCACACGCACACATAAGCACACATGCATGTGCATGCACAAACATACACATGCACACATGCCCTAAGGCAACATCCCCCCAACCTTGCAAAGTCATAGAGGGATGTCCTTGACACATTGGCTCACGCTTTTAATCCCAGCACTCGGGAGGCAGAGGCAGGCGGATCTCTGTGAGTTCGAGACCAACCTGGTCTACAAGAGCTAGTTCCAGGACGGGCTCCAAAACCACAGAGAAACCCTGTCTCGAAAAACCAAAAAAAAAAAAAAAAAAAGAACTCCACAGACCTTGGAGGCAGAAAATCTGCAGTAAGGACCTGGGAATAGATATTTTAAAATAATGCCAGTTATCCTTAAATTCCTGTAAGTTTGGGTTTCACTAGCTTGGAAAGTAACAAAAAGAAAGAGCATGTTCTTATGGCTCTCTGTGGTCTGACTCACAAGGAAAGCCTTCCTATGATTCCATGCTGGGACCTCAGCCTAGCCCGGCTTCCACGCTATGCTCGTCTCCTCAGAAAAACCTGGGCCCACAGACAGGCCTGTTACCAAATTACAAGGTGGGAGGAGGAGGGGAAAAAATGCCTTTCTTTCCCAGTATTTTCAAAGAGGAAGTTCCTAACTAGCCAACAGCAACAGTTACCACAGGGATACATCCTGGCCACCCATCTGCTTCTTCCCTGTTCTCCAGCGTAAGGGATCATACACCAGTCCCATAGACAGAGTCCTGTCCTCTGTCCTGTCCCGCGGCGTGTGTCTGCCATTCTCTTTCATTCAGTCCTAATGACAGTGAGTTGGAGTCAGGATCTGGACTTTAAACAGCAACGGCAGCAGAGCAAGATGAGCTCTGCCAGGGACTCTCACCTGCAAGCCGCCCTGCGACAAAAACGCAGCCTTCCAGTTTACCACAGGGATCCCACCATTGGAGACACAAATTTCACAGATTAGGAAAGTAACAGGCCAAATAGCTTTCTGCCTCTGAGTGATCCACTTCAGGATGTTAATGGGACCTCCCTGACTCCTTGCTTGGGCTGTGTGTTCACCCTACCCCCAGGATCCTGTATTAAGAAATAGAACTTAACCAAGTTGGTTGGTTTCAATATGGAAGCTATCCTCTGAACATTCATGGTTTTCATCTTGTCTGGAAGGAGCATGCTTTCTGCAGCTGCAGCCCTCGGCTCTGGCTTCTGAAGCCTCTTTCAAGGAAGAAATACTTCCAAAAGAAGCAAACAAGTCTACAGAGACAGGATTCAAGTGCATCCAGCTGATAGCCCAGGAAAAGCAGCACCTGGAGTCGGCTCTGCACTGCTTACAGTAAGAGCAGCCTTAGCGCCCCCACCTCACCCCCACCCCGGGCCAGGGGCACCGAAGGAAGCTGAAGATGTCCTAGCAGGCTGGTGGGGTGGAGGGCACGGGTCATGGGGGGTTGGTGTTGGAGCCTTAATCTTCTAATCTAGGTTCTCTCCCATGAAGGATAACTTAAAGTCGCATCCTTTTTTGTTTATTGCATTCCCTTGAAAACGAATCACACACAGGCCAACACTCAAGTCTCGGGACTGTACCCTGTCACACAGAGTGCTTGGTTTTGTTTGTTGTTTTCAACCTAACACAAAGCTAACTGGGAAGAGGAACCTTAACTGAGAGGAGGTCTCATCATTGATGATTGATGGGGGAGACCCCAGCTCACAGTGGGTGGTGCCACCCCTCAGCCAGTGTCCTGGCTGCTAAAGGAAGTGGGTTGAGCAAACCATGAGGAGCAAACCAGAAAGCAGCACCCCTCCATGGCTTCTGCGTCAGCTTCTATCTGAGTCCAATGATGAACTGTGGTGTGGAAGTAGAAACTGAAATAAACCCTTTCCTTCCCAAGCTGCTTTTGATCATGGGGTATATCACAGCAATAGAAGGCAACTGAGACACATAGTTAGGGATTTGGTTTTTGTGGTGGAGGATTTGGATTTTTGTTGTGCTGGTTTGAAAGAAAATGGGCCCCAGAGGCCCATAGCAAGTGGCACCATTAGGAGGTGTGGCCTTGTTGGGGGAAGTGTGTCACTGAGGCGCGGGCTTTCAGGTCTCAGATAATCAATCTGCACCCAATGCAACACAGTTGATTCTGTTGCCTGCAGATGAAGAGCAGAACTCTCAGCTCCTTCTCCAGCACCATGTCTGCCTGTTCCCTGCCATGATGATGATGGCCTAAACCTCTGAACTGTAAGCCACCCAGTTAAATGTTTTCCTTTCTAAGAGCAGCCGTGGTCACGGTGTGTCTTCACAGCAATAGAAACCCTAACTAAGACACAAGTTCTCTCTCTCTCTCTCTCTTTTTTTTTTAATCTTTCCTAATGTTTTTGTCTTGGAATTGGTTTTCTACTTCTGTCTTTTCCAACAGCATCTCAGAGGCAGGAAGCTTCTGAACTCCTCGGCCTTCTTAGTCTTCTTTTAGCACAAGGGTGGCTGAGATCAGGGGCTGATAGACAGCTGCGTGAGTGAGCATCTTGGCTCCGTCACTGCGGGCGGGGGTGGGGGGAGCAGCACAGAGGTGTCATCCGCTCACTATGCTCTGAGCCACATCCCAGCCTTCTCTCCTTCCCCCAAACCACTCTGGCCAAGACACAGGTATTGCTCTGACTGACATGCTGAGCCTGTCTGCAGCCATGCCTGCCCTGCTTCAGATTCTCCCACCTCCCTCCAATTCAAAGTCCAAGGCCCTGGTTTGAGAGTGGCAGGAGGGACTGTAAGCTCCTCCCTGTTCTATCCTCTCCCCAGTGTGTAGCACGATTCATAAAAAACTTAGGGATAGAAACTGGGATTCAACCTGAAGACCCAAAAAGCAAAACAGCCAGTCACTGGCTCTCACCCCTACCTCAGTCCAAAATGGCGATCCTGCCTACAGGAATCTCAGAATGATACTGTGTCTGAGAGCTGTCTCCTCTCATTTTATATCCTCTCTAGTTCTGGGATTAAAGGCATGCACCTGGTTTCTGTAGCAAACTAGTGTGGCTACTGGGACTAAAGGTGTGTGTCATTGCTGCCTGGTCTGTAAGGCTGGCCCGTGTGGCTGTTTTATTTTCCCAGTCCCCAGGCAAGCTTTATTTATTAAAATACAAATGAAATGCCATTATATTTCCCCTTTTTGTCTAAAATAAAAAACGCTGTAACTAATAAATGAAAACTATATACAATAAGTACAATAACTATATACAATATATAAAGGCAATAAATGCATCAACAATGTCACCAATTAAAGCAAGATTGATAAAACTCAGGGATAGAAATTGGGGTTCAACCTGAAGGTCAGAAAAGCAAAGTAGTCAGCCACTGGCTCTTACCTCACCCTCAGTCTAAAATGGCCATCCTGCCTCCAGGAATCTCAGGATGAGACTGTCTGAGGGCTGTTTCTGTTCATATGTTACTTTCTTGAGAAGACCCCCACCTGCCACTGGACACTGCCTGTTCTCCCTCCATGATCCTCACCTGCCACTGGACACTGCCTGTTCTCCCTCCATGACCCTCACCTGCCACTGGACACTGCCTGTTCTCCCTCCATGACCCTCACCTGCCACTGGACACTGCCTGTTCTCCCTCCATGACCCTCACCTGCCACTGGACACTGCCTGTTCTCCCTCCATGATCCTCACCTGCCACTGGACACTGCCTGTTCTCCCTCCATGATCCTCGCCTGCCACTGGACACTGCCTGTTCTCCCTCCATGATCCTCACCTGCCACTGGACACTGCCTGTTCTCCCTCCATGACCCTCACCTGCCACTGGACACTGCCTGTTCTCCCTCCATGATCCTCGCCTGCCACTGGACACTGCCTGTTCTCCCTCCATGATCCTCACCTGCCACTGGACACTGCCTGTTCTCCCTCCATGACCCTCACCTGCCACTGGACACTGCCTGTTCTCCCTCCATGATCCTCGCCTGCCACTGGACACTGCCTGTTCTCCCTCCATGACCCTCGCCTGCCACTGGACACTGCCTGTTCTCCCTCCATGATCCTCACCTGCCACTGGACACTGCCTGTTCTCCCTCCATGATCCTCACCTGCCACTGGACACTGCCTGTTCTCCCTCCATGATCCTCGCCTGCCACTGGACACTGCCTGTTCTCCCTCCATGATCCTCACCTGCCACTGGACACTGCCTGTTCTCCCTCCATGACCCTCACCTGCCACTGGACACTGCCTGTTCTCCCTCCATGACCCTCGCCTGCCACTGGACACTGCCTGTTCTCCCTCCATGATCCTCACCTGCCACTGGACACTGCCTGTTCTCCCTCCATGATCCTCACCTGCCACTGGACACTGCCTGTTCTCCCTCCATGATCCTCACCTGCCACTGGACACTGCCTGTTCTCCCTCCATGATCCTCACCTGCCACTGGACACTGCCTGGTTTTCATCCCTGCTCCATTTACTTTGCAGGAAATGTTCTAAGTGGCAGTTGCACTTATCTCAATTCCAGTCTCTGCACCGGAACGGCATGCCCGTGGCTAGAACAGTACCCGGCACAAAGTAGGCCCTCAGCAAGCATCTGGTGAGTGAAGATGCTAATGGACTAATGAGGAGGAGTTCACACAGCAACAGGAAGTGGCCTAGAGGAGAAATCCTCACAAATGAGACAGGACAGAAAAACAGGAAACTGTGGAAATATGATAATAAAAGGGCTTCCTCTGGGGTCCTAGGAGAAGCCTCTCTTCCGCTGGACTCTCCAAAACTGGAAAAGTCTAAAATAAATAGATGAGTTTCTTGATATATTCAGCCTAGCAAAGTTAAATCAAGGTCAAATAAGCCATTTAAACAGACCTTTAATCTCTAGTGAAAGTGGAGCAGCAAGGAAAAGTCTCTGAAGGAAACAAAACAAAACCCAAGGCCAGATAGATCTAGAGCAGAATTCTACCGGACCGTCAAAGAAGAATCAGTGCTAATACATCTCAAGTAGTCTGCAAAGTAGAAACAGAAGGAAAATTTTCTAACTCTTTTTAAAAGGCCACAATCACCAATATCTAAACCACACAATGGTCCAACAAAAACAAAGAAACTTATGGACCATTATCCCTTATGAACACAGATGCACAGATTCTCAACAAGATTCTTGCAAACGGAATCCAAGAGCACATCAAAACAATTTTCCACCATGATCAAATAGGCTTCATGCCAGAGATATTGGGGATGGTTCAACATATGCAACTCAGTAAGCATAATCTATCACATTAAACAGAAACAACACATGAACATCTCATTAAATGCAGAAAAGACCTGTGACAAAATCTCATACCTCTTCATGATAAAAGTCCTAGATAAGGATTCAAGTGACATACCTCAATATAATATAGCTGATTCAATTCCATAGTTAAAATCATCTTAAATGGATAGAAAATCAAAACATTTTTACTAAGATCAGGAACAAGGCAATGTCCACTCTTTCTACCTATTCAATGTAGTATTTGAAGTCTTAGATAGAGTAATAAGACAATGGAAGGAAATCAAAGGGATACAGATAGGAAAGAATGGAGTCAAAGTATCTTTATTTGCAGATGGTATTATTTATACATAATAAAAGACTCTGAAAATTTCACCAGAAAATTTCTATAGCTGATGAACTCTTGCAGCAAAGTAGCAGGATACAAAATTAGCTCACAGAAATCAGAAATCTTATATAAAAGATAAGCATGCTGATAAAGAAATCAAGGAAACAATACCTTTTACAATAGCCTCAAAAAATATCTTGGGATAACTCTAACCAAGCAAATGAAAGACTTATATAATAAAAACTTAAGACTTTGAAGAAGACACCAGAAGATGAAAAGATCCCCCATGCTTGTGGGTCAGTAGAAAGCATATAATAAAAATGGCCATTCTACTTAAAAAAAAAATCTGCAGATTCAACACAACCCCAACAAAATTCTAACACAATTCTTTACTGAAATTGAAAAAACAACTTTCAATTCACATAGAAACATAAAAAAAATCAGGATAGCTAAAACATTTCTGAATAATAAAAGAATTAATAATAAAAGAGCTAATAATAAAAGAACTATCACCATCCCAGATTCCAAGTTGACTACAGAGCTATAGTAGTAAGAATAGTATAGCATATACATAAAAACATACATATTGATCAATGGAATTAAATTGAAGACAATACATAAGTCAGTACATCTATGGACACCTGATTTTTTTTTTACAAAGAAAGTAAAAGCTACACACTGAAGAAAGGACAGCACCTTCACCAGATGGTTCTTGTCAGCCTGAATGGCTGCATGTATATGTATCTGAAAAGATGCATACTTATCACCATGCACAAAACTCAACTCCAAATGGAAAATCCTCAACGTAAGACCAGACACCCTGAATATGACAGAAGGGAATGAAGGGAACAGTCTGGAACTCACTGGCACAAGAAAGGGGTTTCTTAGCCTGACACCAGTAGCACAGACACTAAGACGTCATGAAACTGAAAAGCAAAGGACACCATCAGTCAGGCAAAACAACAGCCTACAGAATAAGAAAAGATCTTTGCCAATTATACCTCTCACAGAGGGTTAGTATCTATAATATATTAAAAAACTAAAAAAGTGAGCATCAAAAAACCTCAGATAACCCAATTTAAAAACAGGGTACAGAACTAAACAGAGTTCTCAAAAGATGAAACACAAATGGCTCAAAAATATTTAAAGGAATGTTCAACATCCTTAGTCATCACGGAAATGTAAATTAAAACTATTTGGGGATTTTATCTCACACTAGTCTGAAGCACGATTAATAAAAACTCAGAGACAGAACTAGGGATTTAACTTGAAGGTCAGAAGAGCACAACAGCCAGCCACTGGCTCTTACCTCTACCTCAGTTCAAAACAGAGACCCTGCCTCCAGGAATCTCCAAATGAGACTGAGCCTCAGAGCTGTCTCCTCCTGTTTTATCATCCTCTCTAGTTCTGGGATTAAGGACGTGCGCCACTACCACCTGGTTTCTATGGCAAGTTAGTGTGGCTGCTGAGATTAAAGGTGTGTGTCATTGCTGCCTGGTCTGTAAGGCTGGCCAGTGTGGCTGTTTTACTTTTCTGATCCTCAGGCAAGTTTCACTTATTAAAATACAAATGTTTATTTTTATTTCTGCTTTTGAGTTTTTGTAGAGATTTGTATATGTTTGATTAATTTTTTTTTAAGAGAGAAAAAACAATATAAAGTTGTGTGGGTAGGTAGGGAGATGAGAAAGATCTGGGAGCAACTTGGGGAGGGGAAAAACATGATCAAAATATGTTATATGAAAAAACTTTTGTCAATTAAAAAAAGAGTAGTAGTAGATTAGAAGAAAATTCCATACAATTATCATTTGTTGGGACGGTTGCTGACACAGAGATAGTGTTTCTTTTATATATAGGTAGGTATATTATATTAAAATACTAACAAAAGAGGCTTAACACCTAAATGCACACAACCTTGAGTGGGGCCTCACTCATTTCCCTAGGAATTTCCTGGAAAGTTTGAAACCATTTGTGTGTGTGTGTGTGTGTGTGTGTGTGTGTGTGTGTGTGTGTGTGTGTGTGGTCAGTTTTCTCTTTTCACATACAGGTTCTAGGAATGGACTCAGGCTGCCAGGTTTGTGTGGCAAGTACCTCTTACGTGCTGAGCCATCTTGTGAGCCCGAGACGGCTTCCAGTTAGACATGTCTCCTTTCTGCATCCCCGTGAGCAAGAGTGTTTCACTAGCAGGTGTAACTCCATCAGACGCTCCTCTGGAATCCACTCTGTGATCTCATTTAGGTTCCGAACAAGCCATTGAAGACAACAGCCTCAAATCCTTTATAAGGCCCTGTCCCAGAGAAGCCCATGCTCTGACATGTCACTTTCTTCCCAAAGCTTCTCTCTTTCTTCTAATCTTCATGCTTAAAATCCATATTAAAAATATTTTTAAGGAGGCTGGAGAGAAGGCTTAGCAGATACGAGCAACTGATGCCCTTGCATAAGATCTAGGTTTGCTTCCCTGCACCCACGTGACAGCTCACAACCCCATTACTCCAGTCCCGGGGATTCTGATGCCTTCTTCTGACTTCTTTGGGATCCTGCACACATGTGGTGCACAGACATATTAGGCCAAGTTTGCGTACAAGTAAAATAAAAATAAACATCTGAAAAAATCTTAATAAACCCCAACACACTTCACACTGGCTCACCTTGGAGTTCTTTTCTGTGTCCAAGCCAAGGAGCCAGTTCTACTTGGTCGAGGGGCCTAAAAGATGAAGGAGCTTTTCAGGCCACCAGGCAACTGAGTGCTGTGTCTGTCTCTCGCCCTTCGGCCCTGTTCCTATTGATGGCTTTATTTTTGCATGTGAAGGAAGGTATCAAGGCAAATGAGCAGATTACAGCTTAAAAGACCTCTGTGGCCAAGGGGAGAGGGGATGCTGAGGGCAAGGGCAGCATGAGCAGCAGCTTGGAAAATCGGAAAACAGCAAGAAAGAGAAGGAAGGAAGGAAGGAAGGAAGGAAGGAAGGAAGGAAGGAAGGAAGGAAGGAAGGAAGGAAGGAAAGAAGGAAGGAAGGAGGGAAGGAAGGTGAAGTCCCCATGTTGTGTTTTGAGGTGGCGACTGCCAGAACTTGTGAGGACCTTGACTGGGCCTAAGAGGAAGAGAAAGAGCTACCGCCATCTTCCAGCTGGGTCTCCTCCTGAGCCTTGATGAGCTTGACGCCACGAGAAAGGAGGTAGAGCACACGGGCCAACCTTCCCTTCCGGAGATGCCGCTGCCCCAAAGAGAAATGTGTTTTCCCTGCGTTGTCAGTAAACAGGATGACAGAAATACTCATCCCACACTGGCTGAGGGGACAACGCGGCTGTTCTGTGAGCCCTCCCCTCCTGAGGAGGACATTTCTGCTGTGTAGTCGGGGAACACGGAACTTTCATACAGATAAATGAAAGGCCTCCTCACATTGCAAATGGCTCTGGAGGCTCCTTCGGGTCATGCTTGTTCACTGAGCACTTCGGAGGAATGACTCAAAGCTGAAATTACAAACTTCTGCTGATTAAAAAAAAAATCAGCCAAAACAGATAACATACACCTGGAATCACAACGAGACTTTAAAACAGGCCGCACTGAGTAGGCTAAGAGCTAAAGCAGCCCCATCCAGGTCAATACCGGCTAGCTACCTGTTCCCTGAGAATCTGCCCGCCGGCTGCGCTCCGTCGCCCAGCCCTCCCTGGCTGCTGTTGTCCTCATTTGCCCTGAACGCTGGTCTAAAGTTAGTGCAATTGCTTGCAGCCTGTGTTGCCATTAGCTCCTTCTCAGGAGGCCGTCTGGCTGGGGTAACCCTGGAAGTTTCAAACCTCCCCACGGTGGTCTGTATGGACTTTCAGCAGTATTTGGGCCCTTGAGGGATTTCCTCTCTCTTCCATTCTTTCTTTCTGAGAGACAGCCCTTGAAAGGGCTTTACCCACTCCCTCTATTTTGGAGACAGGGTCTCACATTACTGTCCAGGCTGTCCTCAAACTCTTGATCCTCCTGTCTCAGTTCCTCTCTCTTCTCCCAGTTGGGATTACAGACACCAGCCAGCAGGCCTGGCTCTGACACGTTTTCTCTGTCTCACCAGATCTCGCTGATTATTGGAGATCTGGGCCCCCACTGCAATGAAAGATGCTCTTTTTCTTTTCAGCCCCAGGGAGGTGGCAATGGGACTCAATAAATCTAGGATCCCTTCTTGTACTTGTTTGGCCCTCTCAAATCTTTTGAAAATGGCCGGTTAGAACCGGTTTTGGCTGGAAAGTGCTGATTCCTTACAGGAACCCACGAAGCTGAAAACCTGACGTGGCTGCCTTCATTTTTAAATCTCTGTTTAGGGTCAGTCACCTGCCTGACTGCCTGTAGCATCTGCCTATACCGCTGGCATGCACTGAAAGCTAGGCTGCCTGTCCCAGAAGTTCCTCCTTCCTCAAGGCTGGCTTACCTTGGAGTGTAGGAGTAGCACAGCCTCACGGACAGATCTCCATATTCTATCAGACAGATCTCCATATTCTATCAGACAGATCTCCATATTCTATCAGACAGATCTCCATATTCTATCAGACAGATCTCCATATTCTATCAGCCCAAGCTGCACAGTCATCCTGCGGGAACCAGGCTGTGCCCCAAGTGATGACAGAGACAGCCTCTTTGGACCACGTGCCGAGGATCCACGGGCCACACCTTGGGCCGGGCTGCTTACTTATGCACACTTCTTGCCCCTGCGTCTCATCTTTAAAAACAACTTTTAGGTACCATCTCAAAGCCGGCACCTTTACGGAGTCTCAGCCTTTTGACTGAGATCAAGTCCATACCGCGTCCATGTCTTATCTGGGGTCACTGTCCTTCACTATCAATCCCCTCTTTAATGGCATAGTAGGTTGGGTTGGGTGCCACGCCTGCTCTTTTGGGACTCCTGGAGTTGGGGCTTTCACGCTAAGACTCCTATAATCCTTTTGACTGTTTGGGACTTTGGAAGGCAGCCTTGAGTCTGTGCTTCAAGGTCCCCCCTCCACATAGTTGCTTTGTAGCTGAATCTCTGTCATGGCCTCTATTGTTCAGTTCTCTCCATCCTGAGGTAGGAACGACAGGAATCTAAGAACCAGCAGCCTCAGGAGTTTGTTGGCAAAGCAGTAATGGAAAATTCTGGTTCCTCCTCCCAGCATGGCCCTAGAGAGTCAGAATCCTAACAAGATATTAACACCATCCTCGGGGGATTCCTGGACGACATCCCAGGAATGTCAGGAAATGTAGCGAGCTGCGTGGTGTCACACCTGATGGAGATGTATAATCAACTCCTGAGATGGCTAAGGCCTGACCTATGCTATGATCACGCAATGATTATCAGCTGCCTGCATATGCGTGAACCTATGGGCAGTGCCCACCTGGCAGTTCAGGGTTGGCAGCCAATGCCTACTTAAGGGCTGGGAGAGGTTTGCCCAGAGAGAGAGGGAAGAGAGGAGAGAGGAAGGAGAGAGAGAGGAAAAAAGGAGAGAGGTCAACGGAGAGAGAAGGAAAGAGAGAGGAAGAGAGAGGGAGAGAGAGAGAGAGAGAGAGAGAGAGAGAGAGAGAGAGAGAGAGAGAGAGAGAATAAAGGTCCTGGAATAAACTGCAGCAAGAAGAGCTCCAGTGGTCGCGTCATTCCTTGAGGGACGAGGGTGGCTGTGACAAGGAAAGGGCAGGTCTACTTAAATGCACATATATAGAGAAACAGCGAGAGAACTTGGTTGACTTCCTCTCCCGCTAGCCACCTCTCCACTTCAGAGAGCAGCTTCTCCTTTTTTGCACTTATATCCTTTCGAGTCTAAAGGACCAGTTTCATAAACCCCATTTTCCTCTGCAAGATGAAGGGGCTCACCAAGAGAACGTCGAGAGCTTTCCAACTTAGAAATTAAAATCTCCAGGAGGAGTGACCTGGAAACTTCATACTGCACTTGGTGAGATGTTATGGCTTTGTGTTCTCTAAAATAATCCTATGAGGGTCTTGTGTCTTTTAGAGGAATCATAATTTAGGTTTTTTATGTACACCGATTATTCTAATGCATTTGTGAAGGTTTACGTTGGACAGCCTCAGCCTGTTGGATTTGACCTGCTCAAGTAGCGCCTCCGCCACCGGTGCAAGCGCGCCCTCTGCCGGCCACGAGCACACACTCGGCAGCAAGGGGCCTCGCTCCCCGTAGAGCAAAGAATTTTCATTTTGCCTTCAAGCAACAGCGACTTACTGCTCCCAAAACTAGGAAGGCAGATTTAGGGCTGGGCATACGAAGACAAATGACAGCTCCCCAGCTCTAAGAGGTCTCATAGTGTGATGGGGAACGCCCAATCCAAGCATCCTGACACTTGAGAGTTAGGGCGAGCTCTGCCTCGCGAATTCCCATTAGTTTTCTATTCCAAGTTATTCAAGAACCATACAGCTCAATGCAGGGCTCTGTCGCTAGGAATGACTCATGCTGCCTAAGGGCAACACAGTTCATGGGTGCTACCCTGCAGACCGAGGCTACCCTGCGGACCGAGGCAACCCTGCAGTCCTGGCAGCCCTGCAGTCCTGGCAGCCACCCCCCAGGAAAGACAAAAGCACTGCAGAGAAAGGTTAGATGTAGGCTCAGTCATTAAGAGTTGTGTGAGTGGGTGATGAATAATCTTGGTGTCAACTTGAACATCTGGAATAAACTAAAAGGTAACCTGGGCACTTCTTGATAAGATTATTTGACGTGGGAAGACCTTTCTTAAATGTGGGCGGCGCTTCTGATGGCAACCCCGATCAAGACATGGAAGACAGAAAGTGTTGCTTTTTGCCTGCTTGCCCTCACTCTTGCTGGCAAATTCATCTATTCTGTTGCTGCTGCATCCTTCCACAGATGGTAGAACCAACTTCTTTGGGCTTCTACACAGACTAAAGATAAGCAGCTAAGGATCCTCCATGTCGTCAGCACAATACTGGGACTTCACTGGCTGTGGCTTCTCGGCCTCTCAGTGTGAAACAACCATTGCACAACTGCCTAGACCACATTGTGTAAGCCTTTAATGTATGGATTTATCAGTTCTGTTACTCCAGAGAACCCTGGCTAACACACTTTAAAAGGGAGAGAGAACAACTGGGTATGATGATTGACATTTTAACCCCAGGACTCCAGAAGCAGGAGCAGGTGGGACTCCGTGAGTTCAAGGCTAGCCAAGTCTACAAAGCAAGGTCCAGGCTAGTCAGGGAGACACAGTGAGACCTGTCTGAAAACAAAGCCCCCAAACACCTGGTTTTTTTTTTTTTCAAAAAGAGAGAGTGTCAAAAATAAGGAGAGGGTTGGAAAATAGAAAGGTAGGGATATGGGTAGTTAAAGTAGGAAGGAAGGAGAGAGATGGAAAATAGAGAAGTGGTAAATACAGGCAGTTAAAGAATGAAAGAAGGAGGGAGAGAGTTGCCAAACAGAAGAGTGGAGATACATCAGCAACATCTTAAATTTACAATTCAAATGTAAGACATGCATGCATTTAAGAAGACAGACGTTCTGAAAGAGTGGACGGTAAAGCACGAAAGCATCTGTCGGACACTCCTAAAGCGCAGCCACCAGAGATGAACAGAGGGCAGGGTCAGCAGAAGGAGAAGGTGGAACACACCTGTCCTATTGCTGTGAAGAGATACACATGGGATGGAGGCTATGTGTGGGGAGATCATTCACACACACACACACACATAGGTAAAAGGATACCATATACAAAGATAGATAAATAGATAGATACAGATATTGCAAGATAGACATAAATACATATATGAAGAGAGACAGATGGATATATATGGAATATATATAATATAGAGAGAGGGATAGAGCTAGATAGAGAAGGATACAGAGAGATAAATAGATAACATGAGATGGGGGCAGATGAGTAGACATTGAGAGACAGATGAACAGAGACAGAGAGATAGGTAGATAGCAAAAGTGCCAGTGCTGGAAAACCACAGCAACTACACAAAACTCAGGAGCTTGGAGATGGTTGTCTCACATTCTCATCTTACTAACATAACATAACATAACATATTTTCAAAACTGATGTGCCTTTTGTCGTCATCCAGAGGTCATGAATTAAGGTTAGTCACAGTTTTCCAGAATAAGATTGTTTTATTTATATACATATATATATATATGTATATATATATATATTATGGAAATACATGTTCACACATCTTCCTATTATCTACCTATCTATATACCTATCTACCTACCTGTTTCACCCTATAGCTTTTAAAAACAGTAATATAAAAATACCGGAAAATACAAAGACAAAGGGGTAGGTCCTGTGCTGTGAGATGTGGGGTCTCCATCGGAGAAGCATTTCGTTTTCTTCATTGTCACTGAGATGAATACAGCAGAACAGAGGTGCAAAGGGTCATGAAGATTCAGAGTCAACTCAGCGTTTATAAGGAGCTGTCATTAGTCTCCTGTACATAGGAAAAGGATACCAGTACTGTTTTTCCTAGGGAGCTAGACCTCTGTAGTTAACAAAGCAGTTAGTCATAAGACTGTTAGCTGCTTGAGAAGCCACTGTAGCGGCGACCAGAAATAATCAAGGAATACCACTTCCTTTTCTGGGAATCAGAAGGACCTTGGTTGGTGAACAGGGAACCAGGCGGTGCACATACAGACAAGCAGGCAATACACATAAACACAAATAAAAACGTGTGTGGGGGGCTGGAGAGATGGCTCAGTGGTTAAGAGCATTGCCTGCTCTTCCAAAGGTCCTGAGTTCAATTCCCAGCAACCACATGGTGGCTCACAACCATCTGTAAAGACGTCTGGCGCCCTCATCTGGCCTTCAGGCATACAGACAGAATATTGTATACATAATAAATAAATATAAAAAAAAAATAAAAACGTGTGTGGATAACCTCATCTGGATATGCTGGAGCTGGTGTTACAGGCAGTTATAAGTACCCAACTAGATGCTGAGAACTGAACTCAGGTCTTCTGCAAGAACAGAATGTGTTCTTGTCCACTGAGCCATCTCTCCATCCCCAAATAAAAATAAATTTAATTATAAAAGATGGTTCTGTCTGTCAAACAGATTCATTTAAAAAATATGGCAACCAGCATTCCTCTGTTTCTAAGGAGTCAGTGGTACTGGTCACTGGGTTAACCATAGAAGCTCCACAGGAGTACAAACAGAACCGTATCCCTCATCCATACCCATGGTCTTGGTAATGGTCAAGAGCCACTTCAAATTAACTATCAGTAGATAAACCAGAAAATCCAAAACAGAAAGAGGATAAGAGATCAGTGCTCGGAATGCACTAACTATATAATGTTCCAGAGCCCTTGTAAGCAGAAGACAGCCTACTTCCATGACCTCTTTTTCCTGCTTATCTAAGGTGACATCATACTTCTAAATCTTTTTCCAACATTTTAATGTGATGTGGGAACCCCCTCTGTGTGCTGTGATTACCATTAATGAATAAAGAAACTGTCTTGGCCTGTTGATAGGGCAGAACTCAGCTAGGCGGGGAAGATGGAACTGAATGCTGGGAGAAAGAAGGGCAGAATCAGGGATGCTATGGACCTGCCTCCGGAGACAACCTCGTGGTGATACACAGATTAATAGAATGGGTTAAATTAAGATGTAAGAATTAGCCAATAAGAAGTTAGAGCTAATGGACCAAGCAGTGACTTAATTAATAGAGTTTCTGTGTGATCAATTCAGGTGTAAGCTAGTCCGGTGGCTGGGAAGAACAAGCAGCCCCTCCCTGATACATGAATATAAATTTGCAAACATAAGCCAGGCTGGACCATTCACACGTCATTCCAGCTCCGGGGTAGCACAGGCCAGAGGATCAGGAATTCAAGGCTATCGTTGGCTACATACTGAGTTCTAGGCCAGTCTGGACTACACAAGACTCTGTCTCAAGACCAATAAAAAAAGGTTACAAATAGGCAAAGTTGAAGGAATTTTATTGTGCATACCATCTAGCCGACAAACATAACTCTTCTTGCACTATCATGTCTATTAATTTCCCTCTGCATTCGTCAATCCATATTATGTTATGCATTCAAAAGTAAATTATAGTCATCAGCAGACATTTCCCTAAATAATTAATGTATGTATGTTATAAACTAGAGCTAAATATATGCTACAATTATTTCTACTAAAATTATATTTATATATACCTAAGTGTATAACTCTTGAGTGTAAATTCTCAAGTTGTCATAAATGTTTGTATCTGTGTATCCCGATTTCCTGCTACGATACTGAATGTTATTACTATTATGTTAGAAAACCCCAGTAATTTTATTCATCCGTCCGTCCATCCATCCATCCATCCATCCATCCATCCATCCAGTCATCCATCCATTCATTTCGGCAGTGCTAACCATCAAACCTAGAGTTGGCTAGGCCCGTGCTCTTCTACAGATCTACAACTCAAGCCTTTCCTAACTGTTAAGAAGGTAAGGTTCTGTGTGGGAGGAGGGTGACAAAGGTTTGGAATTTCAGAGTGTCTGGAGCACAGGTTTAAACATCTAGGGGAACTCACAGTGTCACAGTAAAGGTAAACAGGACTATACGGGCACTGTCTTACGAAATCACCCTAAATCACTACATCAAGGCAAAAGCTGACTGCAGTTCTCAGGCTTCACAGCTTTAGCAGAGCCCTCCCCTTCCCTCTCACACCCTCCGCTGACCGACACTCAGGAGGAAATGTACTCCTGCCTTCCCATCTTCTGCTTGCCCACTCAGGCGCATGTGACTGGCTCCTGGCCTGGGGTATTTTCTGCATTTTTTTCTAATCCTCAGGCTAGTCAAATTTCCAAGACCAAAGGGGCCATTTCTCCTAAAGATGCATTAGAAACCATTAAAAATGTTTTCTAACATCTCTCACAAAATAATATAATTATTTACACTAGTATACTTGTCTTCATTTAAGTTGCAGTTTCTGGCTTTAGAACATGCGACTCCGGTTGTTACATCTGTGCAGTGCCTAGACATTGTGATGTCATTAAAATACCATTTAAATGCTTTTATTTTGCAAAATTTTCATCACATACAAAAATAGGATAATGATTAACCCCCACAGTCCCATCTCCAGCCCCCCAAATGGTCTTGCTATCTTTAAGATGTCTTCTAGTAGATGAATTAACCTGTCTCTTCACTGACAGTTTCTACTGTGTGGATTGCCAGTTTCCGTGTAAACACTGAGTGTTTTATGTGACCACAGCCACATAGCTCAGTGCACTGGAGGAGATGCAACTCCTTGTTCCTCCCAGCTTGAGACTTCTCCCTTAGTTTTGACTCTAAGTGAATATCTATGTAGTAGATGCAAATGCATGTATAATGTAATACTATTTCATATTGGGTAATATTTATAAGTAAGCATAGAATATCCTTCATGCAATTATAAAAAGGGCTATTGCTTTGTAATGCTTCTTTATAGGAAAAAATTAATGAATTATTAAAGTATCATTTGGCCTCTAATTGGAATATCTACAAGAGACCTCAGTATGGTGGCACACCTATAACCCCAGCGATTGGGGGACTGAGGCAGGAGGATTACATGTTTGAGGAGGATTACATGTTTGATTACATATTGATTAGGAATAAACAAATATGTAAGTGCCTATTACCTATCAATTGTTTATCTTCATAAATACACTTCTGTTCCTCATGTGGGCCCATGGATTTTTGTATTATATTTTCTATGTCATATAGACAGGGCCCAATAAAGTATTTACCCAGAGCCTCACAGTCCCTGGAGTTAGCCCTGCCTAGAATGTATTTTAGTAGAAAGGCAGGAAACACGGCTTCTTCAACAGTAGTGAGGACTGGGGAGGTTGACCAGTGGTCGTGTATTTGCCTAGAATACAACAAAACAAAACAAAACAAAACAAAAAAACCCAGGTTTAATTTCCAGCACCACTAAAAACCAAACCAAAACAGCAACAAAAAACAAATAACCAACTGATGCCCTAGCAGTAGTCTTTGTGAGCAATCGACTCTTAGTATCATTATGAACAGTAACAAACAGGACTTTATAAAGTTCATGTTTCCATCAGTTTCTCTCATTCATCCTTTTTTCATGTTTAAGTTGTTACATCAGTGGGAACCATTGTGAATTTGAAATGCCACTGTGGTCCTTTTAATGTGAATGGCTCTCATAGGTTTGTATATTGGAATGCTTGGTCCACAGCTATCTGCTTGGGAAGGATTAGGAGGTGTAGCCTTGTAGGAGGGGGTGTGTCCCTTGGGGTGGGCTTTAAGGTTCAAGAACCCATGCTCTTCAGAGTTAGTCCTCTATCTGCTTAATGGTTGTTGTCTCAACATGTAAGGTCTTAGCTATTGTTCTAGCCCCATTCCTGCCTGTTGCCATGATGGTCACGGACTCACCTTCTGAAACTGTAAGCCCAATAAACTGCTTTTTCTGTGAGTTGTCTCAGTCCTGAGTCTGCACAGCAACAGAACAGTAACTGAAACAGCTCCTTTGGTGGTTAACCTTCTTTGCCATCTTGTTTAGGCTCACCAAGAAAACATACCAGTCTAACTACGATAACACTTTGAGAAAGGATTAACTGAAGCAGGGAAACCCATCTTGAATGTGGATTCACTCCCTACTATGGGGGCAGCAAAAGTTAATACAATTATTTGACAATTTCTCATCTCTTACAGATTATAGAACACACACATACACCAGACATAAATACACGTAGTACACAAACACACAAACACATGTACATACACACACACATACACAACTTCATGCTGCTTTAAAGTGTAACATTGGATTCCTGTAGTTGTGCATAAAAGCAAGTCCATTACCTGAGTTTGTCTAACAGTCTTAGACTCCCCTTGGATTTTGTTATTACCTGATGAATACAGTTGTGGTACCTGAAGTGGTTCTAGAGAAACAAAATTGTAAGGATGAATTTCTTTCAGTTATCTGACACAGGCTTTGCTATTTGCCAGTAGCCTCTCCTGGGTTCTCTTCAGGGACTCTGACTCTGCCTCATGGTGCCAAGCCTTAACCTCTCTCTCTAAGACCTTAAATCCTGGATTTCCACTGCAACTGAGGTTGCATCTTCTTCAGTGGCCTCTCCTGGCCTCCCAGAGTGCCAAGCCTCAATTATTATTCAAGACCCTTCTATGCTTTAAGAACCAGTACCACAATCATGTGGGAGACTCTTACACATCACTCAGCTCAGCTCTGAGTACAAGATGCAGCCTTGGCCCACTCTGGACCACAGCTCCAGGGTGCTGACCCCGAGGAAACACTCAAAGAAGATTTCACCTCAGTGATGCTGGGTGCTTTTTGTTTGTTTTGTTTTCGTTTTTCAAGACAGGGTTTCTGTGTAACCCTGGCTCTCCTGGAACTAGCTCTGTAGACTAGGCTGGCATTGAACTCGGAAATCTGTCAGCATCTGCCTTCTGAGTGCTGGAATTAAGGGCATGCACCACCACTACCTGGCTGGTGCTGGACTATTCTTAATCACACCTGATTCTTCAGCCTCAGCTCATCAGAACCATAGATTCTTAATTCAAAATATCACAGGAAGGGCCCCAATAGAGTCTTTGAAAGGTTCTCAAACGCCTCTCGTGAAACATCACAAACCACCCTTTCCACCGCTTTCAGGGTTCTTATCTTTCAAATTCCCACAAACGTTCATAAACTCTGAACACTCACTGGCTTTTCCAGCCCAAAGTTCTAAACTCCTTCGCAATTCTACCACCATACCATGGTCAGGTCTGTCACAGCAACAGTCCCTAGCACCAATCTCTGCTCTAGCTTGTTTCCTATTGGGATAAAACACTGAACAAAAGCATCTCAGGGAGGAAAGCATTTATTTGGCCTTCACAGCCCAAGCAGGAATGCAAGCAAGGCAGGAACTAGGCAGGAGGTAGAACTGAAGGAGAGGCCATGCAGATGTGCCGTTTACTTAGCCTGTGTTCTTACACCCCCAACCACCAGCTCATGGGGCCTTCCCATATCAATCAATCATTTCATTAAGAAAATGCCTTTTAGAGCTGCCCACAAGCCAATCTGAAGGAGGAATTTTCTCTACTGAGGTTCCCTCTACCCAGATGACTTTAGCCTGTATCAGTTTGACAAAAAACTAGCCCAGGACAAACCTGGAGTCTAAACACCACAGAAAGTATATGTTGCAGAAGAAAACTTACTGTCTCTCCACCCACAACATACTGATAATGCCCACCCACATGGTGAGGGCACATTGTCCTCTTTCCTTTTTATTTAAACAGAAAAGGGAAAATGGTGTGGAAAGCTCTTCTGTATATATGTTGCTTTTATTTATTTATTTATTTATTTTTGGTTTTTTGAGACAAGGCTTCTCTGTAGCCTTTGGAGCCTGTCATGGAACTAGCTCTTGTAGACCAGGCTGGCCTCGAACTCACAGTTCCAGGACAGGCTCTAGTTTTTGTGTGATTATTTTGGGAGTCTGGGCGACCAGGAAATGAACAAGCAGCCTCCTACTAGAAGACTATCTCTAAACAAGTAAAGAAAAATGCCTGAATAGAAACTATTTCAAAGATACATGAATACCTAGTCAGTACATGGAAAGCTACTTGGTGTTAGTGGTCACTTAGGAAAGGCAAATCCACAATGGGATACTCTTGGATAGATACCAGGGCGGCTGAGATTGTAAAAAGATGATACTAAGCATTAGCAAGGAGGATAGAGAAAGTGAAACCCCATACATCATTGGTGGGTTATACATAGTGCACCTACACTAGAAAAATAGCTCTGCAGATCTCCAAACATTTATATACGAACTTACCATGATTCAGCAATTCAGTTATTATGTATACAATCCAGAAGACTTAGAAATATGTTCACTCAAAAATCTACACAATTAATTCCATAGCAATATTATCCATAATTGCCCCAAAGTAGAAACTTGGATGTCCAACAACAGAGAAACAAAAATATGGTCTTACACACAGTAGAATATTGCTTAAGTATAGATAGGAAGGAACCATGCTACAACACAGGAAAAAATGAAAACACCATACTACATAAGCTAATACTTAAAAGATCACACATTATATGAAATGTCCATGAAAGACCTACACCCTCTGAGCTTGGAAGTCTATTGGTGGTTACTTGGGGCTAGAGTAAGGAAAATGGGGAGTAGCTACGGATGGGTCTTACAGAGTCTTACGAGGCTGATGGTACCTACTATGTTACTCTATACTGGAAATCAGGTTCAGTTCCCTAGCATGAGAACTGTAACTCAATGAAATTGCTTTTGTTAAATTTTATGTATACAGGATTCCTTTATACAGCAACCTGTCTCAGTGTGTTTAATGTGGAGTCTAAGAATCTGCTCATGCGCTACTTTGCTGTTTGAGTGAAACGAAACATGACTATCTGTTTAGTTATCTAGGGCCTCATGAATTCACTTACTATTTACTAATGCTACAGGTGGGCACTCCGGTGACTGCTCAGCCTGCTGCCCCCTCACAGAGTACTCAATGTTTTCCTTCTAAAATAATTTACTGCGTGACGACTACAGAAGGCAACAATGAATTAAGACAGATAAAATGGAAGTTTTTTCCTTTTTTCCCCTCAGAAAGTGGGAACTTCAAGTGTCCTCCTTTCGCTTCTCTTGTCTCTTCTTATAGACTGTGCTACATGTTTAATGGGAACTGATAGGTACATTTCCTAGACATCATACCTACAAAACCTGGGGGTTTTGTTAGTTCTCAGCGAATCCATGTATTCAGAAATGAGCTCAAGATGGACTATGGAAGGATTCCTCAGTTAGATAAAAGCCAGCATTCCTCGGGAACTTATGAAATGGGTTTTCTGTCCCCAAGAGTCCCTCTCCCCAGCTATCCGTTCTCCTTATGATCCACAGGATCGGTCCACCCCAGCTCCCTCACTGTCTCCTACTCGCACGGTGCTTGCTCACTCGGCTCCGTCTCGCTGTCTGCACTGCTCTCCCCCACTCCCTACCCCTGGCCGTGCTGTCTGCTTTCTTGCACTGTCTTGCAATGCTCTGTCTCTTGTCAGCTCCACGATTCTCTCCTGCTCTCCTGCTTCCCTGTGCCTTCCCTCCAGGTCCAGTCTGCTTTCCTTCCTGTGCTCTGAACTCGTCCAGGGGCCTCTGCATATTTTCTTTCTCCTTTCCATAATAAAACCTTTCCCCCGGTGGAGCAGTCATGTTGGCAGTTTCTATACTATGCCCCTTGCATAAAATTTTGTTATTGTTTTTCCAGTCCCAGGGCTCAAACCATGATTGGCAAGAGCTTGACCACTGAGCCACATCTCCACTCAGGGCTATAAAATAATTATTAAAGCATGCGATTACATTTCAGAATAGAAAAAAAAATGGTGTTACTGGAAATTGAACCAAGAGCATGCTGGGTAAGCTCTCGGCCACTGAAAAAGTTCTTAGCATTGGATGGCAGCTGCGGGCAGATTGCTGTGAGTTTGAGGCCCATCTGGTCTACATAGCAAGTTCTAGGCCAACCAGGGATACACAGAAAGACCACCATCTCAAAAACAAAAACAAAACAATGATGACGACAGTAAAGAGGAGGAAGAGGAGGGAGAAGAAGAAAAGAAGAGGAGGAGAAAAGTTTTAATAGCATTGGCTCTTGGCAGCTCCACTCACCACTTGCCACAGCAAAGCTCTCTTGGCCAAGCCCCAGAGCATCTTCTCACTGTTGATGGTCTCAGGGCATTTCATGAGTATTTGTTCAGTAGTTTTCAAACCTGTTAGAGTTACGGTTCTGTTGTGTTTTGTCTATAGATCACAACTAGGGCCTCGGTCACTAAAAAGTTCAATCACATTTAACAATTTCTGGTAGTCTCACACCCTCTGACTCAGGCCATACAAAGTGACCGCCCGGTTCCAGAGAACTGCACCTCTCTTCCCAGAACATCTACAACATAGACAACTGTCCTCACAAACATGACAGCATCTTCTCAACAAAAGCAGGCCTCTGACAAACCTCAAAATTTAGATAGTCTGTATTTTTCACATTTCCAAAATAGAATTATAGATGATGAGATAGTTACATATCTTAAATTAGCAATGTTTGATATACTTTTAACTAATAATCCATGCTCTCTTCCTTGTTATCAGAAATATTTTAGGAGTTTTTATAATCTCAATCATCTATATATGGTTCTGTTTTTTATCATAAATATCACATATACACCAAGAAGTTTTTTTTTGTTCATTTGTTTGGTTTTGGTCTGCAAATGTCAAAAGAAAAATTTTTGAGACAGGATCTTGCTATGAAGCACAGGCTGCCTCAGCTTTTTGAGTACTGGGTTACATGTACAGACACAGTGACCTCTTGTCACTGGCCCTAATGTAGGTCAAAGACACATATTTGAGTTACTATGGGAAACCTTTGATTATTTGGCACATTTGTAGATTTCCCTGAAATGCTAGATTGTGTTATAAAAACTGTCCAGAACATTATCTGCTCTTTGCAGGCAAGCTGCATGTTGAAATGCCCTCTCTACCCATAGACGAGGAGCACATACCTGAGGATCAGCTTTACTGAGCCCTACCTAACTGCCTTATTTCTTCTGAGAATGTAAAACCAACTTTGGAGTTACTTGCTTTGTTTCCTGTATTTATTAGTCAGGGTTCTTTAGAGTAACAGAACTTCTAGAATGAATCTCTTTCTATGTATATAAAGGGGATTTACTGAAACATCATACAGGCTGCAGTCTGTTACAATGGCTGTGAACACACAAAGTTTCAGAATCCAATAGTTGCTCAGTCCACAGTGCTGGATGTCTCGGCTGGTCTTCAGTATATGCTGGAGTCCCAAAGACGTAGGCTCCAATGCCAGTGAAGGGATGGGCATGCTGGCAAGGCAAGAGCGAAGCTTCCTTCTGCTATTCCTTATATCAGTAGGAGGTCTGGCCCAGATTAAAGGTGTGCCTTCTCGCCTCAAGGTCCGGATCACAGGCCCGTGTCCTCCCACTCGAAGGTCTGGATTCCCTCTTCAAACCAAGCAGAAAGCTCTAACAGCTGTGTCCTCCATTTCTGGACTCAAGCTGGCAACCAAGAACAGCCATTGGGCTTCCCTCTGTCTCGTCAGCAGCCTGCTCCTGACGCTGTGCTCAGATCTAAACTGATGACAGGAGGTTTAGAGAAGGGTGACTGCTGGCTGTGCAGGGACGTCACAGCTCCCTTTGGTTTCAGAGCATTATAAACACTTCATAGGACTCTCCGTAAAGAGCCTTTGCTATTGCTTTCTTAGTTTTTATACTAAAAACATTTTGCGATAACCTTTAACTTTTATACACCCCTTTTAAATTCCTTTATTACCCAATCTTCTCTTTTATTCCTAGTGATTAATCTTTGAATTTTCCAAGTCTCTAACCCTGCTTAATGATTTTAGCCATTAAAATTAAAACTACTAAGTAACCTTTAAAGACATCCTGAGAGGAGTGAGTAAGGTTTAATGGTGCCTGCTAATAGAGAACTTTTGAATCAACTAGCGACAGTAATTTTAACTGCAGTACAAAAATCTTCAGCTTAAAATGTATATTTTGGGACTGGAGAGCTGGCTCAGTCATCAAAGGCTAGGCTCACAACCAAAAATCAAATTTATATTTTTGGTTGTTTTATATACACACACATATATAATACACTTTATAAATTTAGTAAATTTGAATTGAGTATAATTAACACCAGATAAATTTAAATGTCAACATTTGGGGTAAAGACTGGAAAGGAAAAAGATAATAATAAATGTCATACTCATCACCTATGTTGCTGTGACAAGATCCCTGACAGGCACAACTCAGGAAGAAAGGGTTTATTTTGCTAGGGTTCAGAAGGGTACAGGTCTGGGTGGTGTGGGAGAATTGTCTGTATTCTGTCAATCATGTTATAAATAAACGCTGATTGGCCAGGCAGGAAGTATAGGCAGGAAAACCAGACAGGAAGTAGAAATGATGCAAAGAGAACAGGAGAATTCTGGGAAGGAAGAAGTTGATTCCCCCCACTTCTGCCCAGACCACCAAAGCAGCAGGATGTGATCTGCCCCACTGAAAAAGGTACTGAGCCACATGGCTAACATAGTTCATAAAAATGGGTTAATCAAGATATGAGAGTTAGCCAGTGAGAGGCTAGAGCTAATGGGCCAATCAGCTTATAATTTATGGAGACCTATGTGTGATTTTCTTTGGGGCTAAATAGTTGTTGGGTACCGGGAGGGACAAAAACCCTAACAACAAGCAGGACCCCTTCATGTTACATCTGGGCAGCTCCATTTATGGTGGCAGGAGTTTGAGATACAGAGGAGGAAAAGGGCAGTTCGAGCTGGAACCTTCCAGTACCTCCCATAGTAGCCCACTTCTGCTTGCTGGGTCAGTCTCAAAGGTTCTACAAACTCCTAAAGTGGAGCACCCAATTGGGAGGAGGGGGGTAGTGTTCAAACATATAAGACTGTGGGGTACATTTCATATTCAAACAATGGAAGAAAGTATTCTTACTCAGAGATTCACCTGCGTGTGCCTCCCAGCTGCTGGGACTAAAGACATGTGCCACCACTACCCAGGGATATAGAATGTCTTTTTAAACACAGTACTCTAGGGAGACAGTTTGCTAAGCGCCTAAAGGTGTAAAAGCCGAACCGCATGACCTGAATGCAGTGCCAGCCATCCCTCAGGGAGCAGGGCTGTGGGTATGTTTCTCAGACTCCTCATCTGTAAAATACAGAATAACTTCTCCCTCACAGGGGCTGTGATAAGGGTTCATTTGCAAAAAGTACTTGGGAAGTACTAGATAAATGTCAGCTAACCTTACTCCAAAAGGTTAACTGTGGGGCACAGTCACCAGAAACTTTGTTACTATTTATAATTCATGGTTTGGATCAGTCTAAAGAGTTAAAACCTGATAAATGAAGAAAACATTGTACGATCCAGTGCAGAGTGTGAAACTCAACAGATGTCCGCCTTCTACAAAATCATCAGAGAAACCCCGAGCACGTTTAAATTCGGCTGCCAGCCACATGCTGACATTGTTATCCTATCAGTTCACCTGTCTGCAGCAGACAGAATTTTCTGCCTGGTTGTCATTCTTTGTTACTGCTTTTGACTCAGACAAACAACTCTCTAACTGCTGAAAAACTTGTGTGTAGGCTTTATCTGTGATTATTATTTGAAGTGATGGTGCAGACTGTCAAAATATCCAATTTTCAAAACGAACTGGTAACACCTTTGAAAGGAAGAACAGAAGCCAGCTGTAAGGAAGTCTATGAGCTCATCATCATCATGTGCCAAGACTGGAAAGTCCGCTCCTGGTGCTAACCGGTTCTGCTTGCTGCATTCTGCTGAGTGCATGAGTTTCGATAGTGAGGACAAAGTATGCTGGGCAGTGCCCTGACAAATTCCTTTTCCAACCAGAAAAGACTATGGGATTTCTGCCTCTCTACGTTAGCGGCCTAGTCACAGCCATTTAACAGTCTTTCATTGATGATGTGACATTATTACAAACCTAATACATGTACTACTTTTAATAACATTTCTAAGCAACAGGTTTAATTTATAAAAATAACTTTATTCTTTACACATAAGTTACAGCAGATTAGCTAAATTGGAGACTAATAAACACACACAAAAAAATGAAGAGCAAATCTGCATTTTAAACTGGACATTTTCAGTGGGTTGTACCTTGAATTGTATGTTCAAACTTCACAATTCCAGAGGCAACAAGATCTGGCAAAGTAAATACAGGCTTGGAGTCAGAACCCTGGGTTTTGAATCCTACTTTGTATATTTTCTACCCTTGTTTAGTTGCAGTCTTTTAATCTAAGTCTATTTCTTCACCCACAAAGTGGGGACAATATCTGCCTTGAAATCTGGAAGGATCCTGTCACATATGTGTTTGTGTGTGTGTTGTGTGGGGGGGGGGGATTACCATGAGAGTACTTCAACAGTACATGGGCAAGGGTAGCCCTCAATCACTTTACCAATTACTCTGGATATCAATTCTGCGGTAACTAAAGCCTTGGAGATCCTCCTTAGTGTTATAATGAAAATATTTTTTATAAATAGAAAAGAGAACAAAGCCTGAAAGTTTCCCTCATTCTATGATAAAAATCTCCATAAAGGATATTTATACCCAGGTGACTAAAAAGTTAGGTATGGGAAACTATTACTTAAGAATTGGGAATTTACCGGGCGGTGGGGCACACGCCTTTAATCACAGTGGACTCGGGAGGGAGGCAGATGCAGGTAGATCTCTGTGAGTTCGAGGCCAGCCTGGTCTACAGAGTGAGTTCCAGAGATGGCCAGAGCTGTTACACAGGGACACCCTGTCTCGAAAAAACATAAACAAACAAACAAATGGGAATTTCTGTTTAGTTTCCCAGGATTTGATGAACCCCGGGAAAACTTTCAGGGTGGAAATGTTATTTCTGAAGAGAGTTTGAGCCAGATTCTGTTGCACATCAGATGGTGTCTGAAGGGTGATGATCTAAGTGATGAGGGAGATGACGAGAGACCACCACGAGGCCTTCTATGTGGTATCAGGAAGCAGCAAACCTTAGGAAGAACTCCAAGTTTCCCTTCATGGAGCCTCCCTGGATTCCTTCCCAATTCTAGTGACCCTCAGAGCAACTCTGAAGGCCTGAATTCCATCCCCGGATCCCCAGGGTGGGAAAAGAAAACCTGTTTCCGAAAGTCGTCCTCTGACCTCGCGTGGCTGGAGAGCACCTGCACACACACACACACACACACACACACACACACACACACACACAGAGAGAGAGAGAGAGAGAGAGAGAGAGAGAGACAGAGAGAGACAGAGAGAGAGAGACAGAGAGAGAGAGACAGAGAGAGAGACAGAGAGAGAGAGACAGAGAGAGAGACAGAGAGAGAGAGAGACAGAGAGAGACAGAGAGAGACAGAGAGAGAGAGACAGAGGTGCATGCGTACACAGTAAAAACTTGTTTAAAAGCTTTTTTTTAAAAAAAAAAAAAAAGTCCTCCGGCCCCGTTTCCCGCCCTCTGTGGTCTCTTCACAAGGGTGGCGGCCGGCGAATCCGCTGTCACAAGCCCAGCGATGAGCGCCTCTGCACGGATGGTGGTCGACGCCAACAAAGAGCCAGCCCTGCCACACGTCCACAGCGCAGTGCACAGGCATGTGAGCGGGCCAGTGTCAGGGTGCGGGAGCCCAGGCACTCGCTCGCGAGGAAGACTCCTGGGCATTTATTAGCTCCTTCCCCAGGCAGATCTGCTACCGTCAATCCGCCCTAGAAAGTCACTGCAGGGACACACGCACCACACGACACACACTGCGGGGACACACATCACACACACACCACACACATACACACTGCGGGGACACACATCACACACACACCACACACATACACACTGCGGGGACACACACCACACCACACACACTGCGGGGACACACATCACACACACACCACACACATACACACTGCGGGGACACACACCACACACACCACACCACACACACCGCGGAGACACACATAACACACCACACCACACACACTGCGGGGACACACATCACACACACACCACACACATACACACTGCGGGGACACACATCACACACACACCACACACATACACACTGCGGGGACACACACCACACCACACACACTGCGGGGACACACATAACACACACACCACACACATACACACTGCGGGGACACACACCACACCACACACTGCGGGGACACACACCACACCACACACTGCGGGGACACACATCACACAAAACACACGCCACACCACACACACCAACACACATACACTGCAGGGACACACACACAAAACACACCACACACACACACAACACACCAGACAAACACACCCCGGGCAGCTAACAGTACGGAACGCCGCGTCAGCACGAGTTCCAGAACCTGTGCAGCACAGCAAGCAGCCTCCGAGCCGGGAGAACCGGAATGACGCTCCTCCACTCACCTGTTAGCGTGACCGGGGAGAGGACGCGGAGCGGCGGCGGAGGGTGACGCCGCAGCACGCAGGCGCACGACGCCCCGCCTACCCGCCCAAGTCCTTCAAGCCCCTGGCCCCGCCCACCTCCGGAAATACAGCAGCCCCCACTCTCTACCACTCGTCAGGCCACTGGCCCCGCCCTCCCCCAGCCGTCAGCCCACTGGCCCCGCCCTCACCCAGGCGTCTGTTCACTGGCCCCGCCCTCCCCCGTCCGTGAGCCCACTGGCCCCGCCCTCCCCCGTCCGTCAGGCCACCGGCCCCGCCCTCTCCCGGCCGTCAGGTCACTGGCCCCGCCCTCACCCAGGCGTCTGTTCACTGGCCCCGCCCTCCCCCGTCCGTGAGCCCACTGGCCCCGCCCTCCCCCGTCCGTCAGGCCGGCGGCTCCGTTCAGTTCCCGACACCGCCTTGCCCGCCCGCCACGCCCTCCCTCAGCCGGTCGGCAGCTGACCCCGCCCACCTCCCGGCCCCGCCCCGCCCCTCCCTGCCGGGCGGTCCTCTCTTCTTGGCCGGGGGGCCTCGCCTCAACCTCGGCTTCGCCTCCCCGCCGAGGCGTAGCTGCGCGGGCTGCGAAGCTCCCGCGACCCAGAAACAGTCGGGCGCGGGCGGAGCGGCGGGGCTGTGTAGCTGCGCCATGGCCGCGTCGGCGTGGTGCTGCCTGCGTTGCTGCAGGGACGGCGGGACCGGCCACATTCCTCTCAAGGAGATGCCGGCCGTACAGCTGGACACGCAGCACATGGGTAAGGGCCTCTCAACCGGACCCAACGGCCCGTGGGGGCGGAGGGCAGGGGGGCGGGGACCACGTGACCACGCCGCCGCCTGGACACCCTGTGGCCTGGCTGGCTGCGGCCATCGGGCCCGGGGCCGTGCCCGCGTCCGAGGGAGGTGGACTCCATCTCCTCCTGAGCAGTCAGGTGTTCCCAGGTGAGGAACGCGGGGGCGCCCGCCATCCGTGCCCTGGTGTCGGGTGTCACCCAGTGTTGCAGAATCCTGTCTTCAGCACTATCACGTATAGGCTGAAGCTTGTTCTGTATCTCACTTCCTGAAGCCCCAACAAGGCCGGTTGCAGGAGGCAGGAGTAGCACCTCAAGTCCTAACATACCACTCCCACCAAAATCTCCATGGCTGGACTCCTTAGTCACTGTTGGGATCGCTGTAATTTCATCTGACTCTCCTCTTGCCATCGGATCAAGCGATTGCAAAATAGAACAGCGCCTTGCTTCTTCTCATCTACGTTTTTTCTTTCCAGTTCCCAATGACTTAATAGTTTCTCATCCAACATTCCTCTCCCCCTCTGTAGCATCTTTTCCCACACACCATTACTTCACTTTTTAGAGCCCCCTGCCCATATATTTCCAAGCTTCTGGAATATTGTCCAGGCAGGAGAGATTTCCCGGTATAATTATTTCAGTTAGAGTACTGCCTTTTTTGTGTGTATTATTACAATAAACTAATGTACTTTCGATTTCCCCAAATACCTCACTGTCTAAAGGACAGTGTATTTGAGTAACGCATACATTCTTAATACGTATAGCAAAACTCTCTTCTGCCCAGATAATCCGCAATTCTGGGAACGTTGCCCATGCTGTTTTCTATCGCAATACTATATGCAGTCATTGTTTAGTGTCTTGTACAATACTATTACAAATTTACAGTACTTTAATTCTTAAAGTCTCTAGCATCGTACAGAATCTCAGTACTTAATAAATACCCTTAATCTCTGTTTGTTTTCCAGACCATCTGTTTTCCAGATGGTGTGTCTTGTAGTCTTGGCTATCCTGATACTGATCTGTAGACCAGGTTGGCCTTGAATGCACAGAGATGGCCAGCCACTGCCTCCCAAATGCTGGGATTACAGGTGTGCGCCACCACTCTGCTGAACTCTTTCTTTCCCATCCCTCTAGGTGGTGGATGTTCAGATCTTGTACTTCCTTTCAGGAAGCGTTTCTAGTTGATTTCCCCACCACTGAACCGAGGTGCTGATGAGGTACTGTTTTGTGATAACAGTAGACGACTATAGTGGACCTTCGAGCCCTGCCCTGCCGTCTGTTCTGTAGCACTTTCCTCTTCTCTGATCTCCGTCTTTAGGAAAAACTAATTAATGTGTTGAATCAGTTTGCTGTTTCTGTCTACAGGCCTATCTAGCACCCTCAGGTGTTGATCGTAGTACAGAGATACCAGCTTCCAATTTCTTTCCTCCCACAGAAGCTTTTTTTTTTTAACTTGTCTTCCAGTAAATTCAGATTCTTCAAACCCAGAAAAACTTGCTATGAGAACCACAATGAAAAGAAAGAGGAGTGTTGAACTAGGAGAATACTTCAAGTGTGAGTTGCTCTTAAGTTGGAAAGATGAGAAACATATTGTTTGCATTTGGATATGGAGAAGTTATATAACCTAAAGAATATATTTGGGCTTTTGTTTGTTTCAAGCTTGTTTTCCTTTCTGTTTGTTTGTTTGGTTTTGTTGTTGTTGTTGCTGCTGCTACTGTTTTGTTTTTAAAGGGGGAAAAAAAACAAAAAAAAATTTTTTTTTTTTTTGGGGGGCAGACTCTCTATATTGCTCAAGTTGTTTCCAATTCCTGGGCTCAAGCCACCCTGCCAGCTCAGCCTTCCACATTCCAGGTATCTATGACTACCGGTGTGTACCACTGTGTCCAACCTGATTGCTTTATTATTATTATTAAGACAGGATTTCTCTGTAGCTTTGGAGTCTGTCCTGGAACTAGCTCTTGTAGACCAGGCTGGCCTTGAACTCAAAGAGATCTGCTGCCTTTGCCACCTGACACCTCCCCACTTGTTTTTGTTTTGTTTTATTTTGTTTTAGAAAATTTACAAACGTTGTTGCCTTACTTAAGGCCATTTTGGAGTTTTGTAAATATTGTCATTGGTTCTTTTAATTGTAAATTAGTCTTTTAGAAAAGCATGCCTTTCCAGGTACCTATTTTGAAAGGGACAGTATTTATTTTGGTTCTGTTTTGTTATTGTTGTTATTTATTTTGGCAACTTGAGACTAGCTAAAGTTATTTGGGACAAGCTAAAGACCTTCAGCTGAGAAAATGCCTCCATCCAGATTGCCTGTAGGCAAGTTTGTTGGGCTTCCCCCCTCCCCCCCCCCCACACCTTTTTTTTTTTCTTGACCAGTGATTGTTGTGAATGGGCCCAGCGCACGGCAGGGTGATATCAGCCCTGGGCAGGTTGTCCCAAGTTGCAAAAGAAAGCAAACTGGTAGGAGCAGGCCAGTAAGTGGAGCTCCTCCATAGCCTCTGCTTCAGTTCCTGTCTCCAGGTTCCTACCTGTCTTCCTTCTGTGTGGATTGGAAGGGTACTGTCCTTCCAACACATGGAAGATTGTTAGACTTGGTGGCTTGTGCCTAAAACTGCTGAGTCATCTTTCCAGCTCAGAAATTGGGTTTTAACATTTTATAAACTGTGTGTGCATGTGTACATGGAGGTCAGAGTACTACTTACAGGAGTTAGCTTTCTCCTACTGCATGTGTTCCAGGGGTTGAACTCAGGTCTCCTCAGGCTTTGTGGAAGGTGTTAGCCCTTAATATTTTTAATTAAACAAATAAAAAAAATGTACTTACCCTTAACAGTGTCTGATCTTAGAAGGACCAGTTTAGACTGTCATTAAGTAGGAACTCAGCCTTTTATTACTATTGTCTAGCTTTATAGCCCCTTCTGGAGGCGTGCCACTTAGTCCTAATACTTGTATCTGCTTGGCTTATGGCTTTATCACAGGTGAGGAGATGTAATGGCCACAGACCTTGGAAGTCACGTGTATTAATGTTAAAGGATTTATCTTACACATAGGAATTGTGCCGGCGCTTCATGATTGCAGATGGGCTTGCTTTCCTAAGCTAAAATTCAGAACCAAAGTACTAGTAGGTCCACATTTCAAAAGCAGTATTTTTCTTGCTGTTATCTATGAAGTTGTTTGAGATGAAACTAAAATTTTCTCTGAAAATAAAGTGTGTTTAATGATGGCAAGATCTTATTTATAGTGGAGCTCTGTGGCACACATCTGTAATCCCGTTCAGGAGAGCAAGGAAGGGGAGTCAAAAGTCTGAGGCTGGTACAGGCAATACAGAGAGACCCTGTCTCAAAACAAACAAAACACGCTAACAGAAGCTCTCTTAGTGAATGTGTCAAGATCCTGAAACTAAGTCCTGTTCAGTGTCAGCCATTTCAGCGTGAAGCTGTCCCTTCCATCATAGCTGTCCCCACTCTGCTTTCACTTGACCACTCCAGCCAGTATCAGACTGGCGGCTAATGGCTGCTATCTAGTAGACCTTCTGCTGTCTTGTAATAGATTGTCTTAATTCGTTTGGTTAGAATTGAAAATTGTACCAATATACTAAGTGTTTTTGGCTCAGCTTAAATGAAAATTGTTAAAGTCTGTTTATTGGTTAAAAATTAAATTAGTTTCCTTTTACTTACAAATGTTTCACATTTTATTTATTTTGTGTGCATTTATGGGGGTGCATACATGCCATGACTTGTATTTGAAATCCAAGGTCACCTTCTGGGTGTCAGTTCACCCTGTGGGCTCCTGAGATCAAACTCAGGTGGTCATCAGGCTTGGTGGCATAAGCTATCTCATTGACCCCTTACAAATAATTTAAATATTCAGCATAGTTTAGTTTATTTTTGGAACAACTTAATTGAAAAAGACTCGCTATAAATGAATAGTGTATATAATCAGTCTCTTAAAAGTGGAAAATTAAGTATTTAAAATAATTTATCAATATTTGCCATATTTGAAAAGGCTTATACTATTCCTGGTTTGTTGTTGTTGACTGAATTAGTGAACAGGGCCTGGGGCAATGGCTTCATGGGTAAAGTGCTTGCTGTGTTAGGACTCTCCAGCACCCACACAGAAAGCTGGGCATGACAGTACATGACTGTAATTGAGGCACTGATTGGCCAAAACGAGAAGGTCCAAGGACTCAGTGGTCAGCGGTCTAACCAATTGGTGACCTCCAGGTTCCGTCTCCAAAGTAGGGTGGGAAGCTATGGAGGTGGACCTTTGACAATGACCTTTACTAACCACACCTGTGGACTTACCTCCCTCTCCCCACCCCCGGCCCCTCTTTTACACACACAGTACACATATTAACCGTGGCTGGTATCTGTGTTTTGTTTAGGAACAGATGTTGTCATTGTGAAAAATGGAAGAAGAATCTGTGGCACCGGAGGGTGTTTAGCCAGTGCACCTTTACATCAGAACAAAAGCTACTTTGAGTTCAAAATCCAGTCTACTGGTTAGTATGATTTATAATTGTACTTAACTATTAAAAGTCAGCTATTTTGCATATTAAAAATAATTTTGATTATGAAAAATTCAAGAGACGATTAAGAAAAAGTCCCACTCTTATATACAGGGCCTAAGTCTTCTCTCTTTGTGATCTAGGTTAAATTAGCCAGTTTGCTAAATTGTGACTTTGCAACACCCCACCCCAGGAGACAGCTTAAGAGGAAGATTTATTTCATTCTCCATTTCTGAGGTTCATGGTCACTGGCTCTGTTGTTCCCAGTCATAAGAGACAGAAGATCCTGGGGGAAGGCTGCGGTGTTGCAGAGTTGCCCACTCCATGAGAGCCCAGAAACAGTAATGACACGAGAGTGGCGGGGACAAGACTGTCCAGAGTGTGCTCCCAGTAGCGTCCTCCTCCCAAACACGCCCCACTGCCCACCTTCTAATAGTGCCAAGGGATTAACCCCTTGTTGAGAGCAGTCCCCTCCCCCTGATTGAATCCACCAGCAGGGATCTATGTGGGCACTGGGAGGGACACCTCACATCTAAACCATAGACTTCTCTTTTGCAGTCTTATGGAGTTTCTTGAATTGTATGGCAAGCCTGTATGACTGTTAGGATCATAACTGTAGCAGAGTTACATATGGGGACCTAGTGGGTTTTGTTTTTAGTAAAAGTCGGGAAGTCTTCATGGGTGACGTAAGTGCAGAACAAGAAGACTATAATGGGATAACTGAGTCTGTTCCCTGGACAGCACGGTGCTTCTGGAGCTGGTTTCTTAAAGTAGTTTCATACTGTTTGGTTTGGGTTTTTCGTTTTGTTTTGTTTTGTTTTAAGTGAATGGCATAAATCCAAGTCTGTCCACTGTGCTGTATTGTAAGATACCTCACTGATTGTGGACTGTCCTAATTACAGTTGTCTTCCCAAATATATATTTTCTTCTGAAAAGAAGCAAATAGTGTTTGAGCCTTAAACCTAGTAAGAAGTGTTAGTAATCCTGTACACGGTTCTGCTGGAATAAGGAGACTGCAGAATCCTGCCTGCAAATGTCATGAAAATATTATCACCTGCTGCCGTTCTCATTGTTGTCTCTTTGGGGAGAAGAATTATTCATAGGTCTACGTATTTCTGATATCAAGATAGCCAAATCCAGACATGTGTGCATCAGACTTTCTGATGGAGTCAGACAATCTAGGAAGTATTCATAGCATTGAATTCATACCTCCTTCCATGTGTTTCTTCTGATTTTTCTTTTTTAATAAAAACTGAAAGGTAGCAGCTTGAGAAAAAGTCCAGGACACTAGATATTTTGTTTGGCTGGAAAAAAGAATACCTGCTTCTGGGGATACAATCTGGTGGTAGAGCACTTACTTAGTGTATGTGAGGTGCTGGATTTAGAGCCCCAGCATTGGGAAAATTATTTTGTCTCTTCTTCATGTTCAACCTTTGTGTTGTTGTTTATAGCACGTGTACTTGTCACTCATTATAAATATAACTAAAGACAGTAACCTGCCATTTCTCAGAAACAGCAGAGAGAGAAGGGAGAAAGAATAAGAGAGCGTGTTTTGCTGGGAATTGAGTCCAAGGCCAAGACTACCACAAAGCTGAACTCCCACCCCTACAATGCTTTAAAAAAAATTAAGAGAAAATAGTAATGGTAATAACTAGCATTTTTTTAAATATTGAGCGTGAGCTTTACTTGCTCATTAAAAACCAAAAACTTGTAACCTATCCTAAGTGCTGTGTTTGAGCAGTCCTGTGTCTTCTTTACCTTGTGTTCTAGCTACTCTTCTATTGTTGTGGAGAGACATCGTGACCAAGGCAGCTTATAAAAGTAGGTAGTTAGTTGGGGACTTATAGTTTCAGAGTGGAGCATGGTGACAGGCAGGCAGGCAGGCAGGCAGGCATGGCGCTGGAACAGTAGCTGAGAGCTTACATCATATCCACAGGCAGGAGGCAAAGGCAGAGAAAGACTTCGCCTGGTGTGAGCTTTTGAAACCTCAAAGCCTGCCACCCCCCCCCATGACACACCTCCTCCAACAATGTCACATTCCAGGCCTTCTAAACTGCCTAAACAATCTACCAACGGCAGACTGAGCATTCAAATATGTGAGCCTGTAGGGGCCCTTCTCATTCTAAGCACCACACCTTGTAAATACTATTAGAGCCAACAAATGAAGAAACATTTAAGTTTTATGTTAAGTATGTAACCCAAGATAACATAGCTGTGATTGTTTAAACCTAAGCAGTACAACTCTTAGTCTCCTAGTTTCCCTATGGAGGACATTGTATACTTTGTCATTATTGTGTGTGTATGATTCTGGTGGGCAGGTGTGAAAAGCAGAGTTCAGCTTTAGAGAACCCATGGGTCTTTCCTTCCACTTTCACTTGGGTTCTGAGGATAAAGTTAGGTTTTCAGGCTTATCATTTTCTCTGCTGAGCCATCAGGCTGGCCCTGCAATCTGCTTTTTAAAAGGTTTGTTTTACAAAACAAAACAAAACCAAAAAAACAAAACAAACAAACAAACAAGGATATATCCTTAATTACTTAAGGCTCAACCCCTAATTCCAGCACTCCAGGGAGCCAAGCCAGGTAGTTCTCTGAATTCAAGGCCAACTCAGTCAGTAAACTTAGTGAGCTCCAAGTTCAAGCCAGCCAGAGCTACAGCAGTGAGACCTGACTGGAAGTGGGAGGGGGGTGAGGGGAGGAGGGAGAAGTAAAAGAGTTGCTATTCCCTTTTGAAATAACTTCATTGTTTGTGTTCTTCAGATTTGTGATGTATCTGACTTGTATTTTTAGGAATCTGGGGTATAGGTGTTGCAACTCAGAAAGTGAACTTGAACCAGATTCCTCTCGGCCGAGACATGCATAGTCTCGTGATGAGAAACGATGGAGCCCTGTACCACAACAACGAAGAAAAGAGCAGGCTGCCAGCCAACAGCCTTCCTCAGGAGGGCGATGTAGTGGTGAGTCTCCTGGTCGCGGTCCTGTCCTCCGTGAATGACTAAATTCGAGCTGTTTTGATTTTTATTTCAAAGCCCTGTGCTTGGATCTAGTGAGGTAGTGCCATTTCCAGATAGATCGCTTGCCAAACACCGCTACCTCACTTCACTGCCCTGTCCTTGCTGGAATCGCTGGCACACCAGGACATGAGGGTTACTGACCCTATACTTCCATGTAGTAGGATCATTTACAGATTGGCTGCTAAACAGTGTCCTACTGTCACAAACCTTGGCACATAATTGTATAAGTTTTTCTGATCATATTACAGAATGTTAGGGGTTTTTTGGGGGGGGAGGGGGCAGGTTGGAGACTGGTTTCTCTGTGTAACAGTCCTGGCTGTCCTGGAACTAGCTTTGTAGACCAGACTGGCCTTGAACTCACTGGTTCCTGCCTGTCTCTGCCTCCCAAGTGCCGGGACTAAAAGTGTGTGCCATCGCAGCGTTTCTCTGTGTAGCTCTGGAGTCTGTCCTGGAACTCACTCTGTAGACCAGGCTGGCCTCAAACTCACAGAGATACACCTGCCTCTGCCTCCTGAGTGCTGGGATTAAAGGCATAAGCCCCCCTCCCCCGCTGCCCAGCTATGTTAGGTATTTTTAAGGCCAGAGGTCTCTCAAAGTATTTCACGTTTATTAATGTTAGTTTGAATGTTAATTGTCCCCATAAGCTCATAGGAGTGGCACTATTAGGAGGTGTAGCATTGTTGGGAGTAGGTGTGGTCTTGTTGCAGGAAGTGTGTCACTGTGGAGGCAGGTTTTCAGGTGTCTTTCTTGCTCAAGCCACGCCCACTGACTCATGTAGCTTCTTGTTGCCATTGGGTCAAGATGCAGGACTCTTAGCTCCAGTACCCTGTCTGCCTGAAAAACCACCATGTCACACCATGATAATAATGGACTAAACCTCTGAAAACGTTAGCCAACCTCATTAAATGTTTTTACTTTATAGAGTTGCTCTGGTCATGGTGTCTCTTTACAGCAACAGAAACTCTAACTAATACAGAACCATTAGAAATTGCAACATTTTACTGCAAATATTGATCTTTGTTAAATTTAATCTTGCTAAATGCCTCTACTTTTAGAACCTTTCAAAGAACTGCGTTCAAAAATCCCAAGATTTAGAATAGAACATGGTGACACACCCCTTTAATCCCAGCACCAGGAGGCAGAGTCAGGGGCATCTCTATGAGTTTGAGGACAGCCCACCTTACATAGTGAGTTCCAGGACAACCAGGGTACATAATGAGACCTTGTCTAAAACACAGTCTCAAAGGTTTTTTTGTTTGTTTCAGTTTTAGTTGTTGTTGGTGCGAGTAGTTTTAGGAAGTTTCAGAACAGCCTGGCTTATATAGCAAGATTCTGTCTCAAAAGAGAGAAAAAAAAGGTTACCTACTAAAGAAAAAGAAACAAAAGGCATAAGCTATCATAAAATCTACTTGTCTTTTTTTAAAGTAGTTGTATGCTGGTTAGTTTTTTGTTGTTTTGTCAACGTGGCACAAACCTGGATCATCTGGGAAGAGGAAACCTCAGTTGAGGCTGTGCGATGGTGGTGCTCCAACACACGTGTTCCTGGCCATGTATCTCGTATGCAATGCAAGCTGAGTGCGCCATGGGAAGCAAGCCAGTAAGCAGCACTCCTCCATACCTCTACTTCTATTCCTGCTGCACCTTCCTGCCCTGACTCCTGTCATGGTGGAGTGGAAGCTGTAAAATGAAATAAGCCCTTTCCTCCTCAAGTTGCCTTTGGTCACGGTGTTCATCAGAGCAATGGAAAGCAAACTAAGACTAGTTGATTTTGTATGTTAAGTCATTAGCAAATATCCATAATATGGAGCATCATAGAAATAATTTTTTTGGGTAGTGTCTCACTAGGCAGTCCTACCTAACTGGCCTGAAACTCATTGTGTGGACCAGGCTAGCCTAGAAATCATAGAAGTCCACCTGCCTCTCTGCCTTCGGAGTGCTGGCATACATCAAAGAAGTTTGCCACCATGCCCAGCTAACTGATTATTTCTTAAAAGAGAATTTTGTTGTCAAGTTGAGGCTGTCAAAGTATTATAATAAAAGATGAAATTGAAACATGTTTTCTTCCTTGTGATACTGAATTGATGCATATTTTGTCTTCCTGTACCATCTTATTCATTGAGATGACTGATACAACAAATGAACAGATCTAAGAATGCTGCTGTAGTCTGTCAACATTGTTATTAGACTGAGTTTTCATGCCCATTCTGATTTTTTAAAAAAAGACCTAAAACATTAAGTATATGCAGACTCAAGAAAGCTGACCATTTCATCGTCCTGATCTGAACACTTGGAGATGTTCAACGTTGTCAACAGTGGCAGCAGAAGGAGCAATTATAAGACAGGAAACTATTCTTAGGTTTTATGGGACAACTGTGACAGACTCAAACTTGGTTTTGATGTCATATAAGAAAAAAACCAGGTTTGAACAATACTTGAACTGAACTTGGCTGTAGGGGGTGGAGATTCTTACATCCTCCTCAGTTTTCTGAGATTTGTTATCTGATAGTTGCCTGGTTCATAACTTAACTTGCAGTGGATTTTGGTGCCACAAGGTGGTGAAGGGTGCCTGAACTACAGTCCCATAAAGAGGATCACATCATTCTTTTTTATGTAATTTATGTTTTGAATTTTTTGAAAATGAGAAGAGACCTATTGACAAAAAAAATGACAAATGCATTTTCAGTGTTTTTAAACTAAAATTAAACAGAAGCTGTAACTAAGTCATAGTTTAAGGTAGGATTGATGGCTCCCACCTGTAACCACAGCACTGGAGGAACAGATATAAGAGGATCGCCTCAAATCCAAGGCCAGCCTAAGCTCTGCGTAGGGAGTTCCAGGCCAGCCACAGCTCCTGGGTGAGACTCTGCCTGAAATCAATCATTCGGTGTGTATTTGCGTGTTTATTGAGAGAAGGTCTTATGTAGCCCAGGCTGGCCACAAACTTGCTCAGTAGCTACGTAAGATAACTTTTAGCTTCTGAGAGACTGCCTCACCCCAAGTTCTAGACTTGCAGGCGTTCACTACCACACCCAGTTTTGGTGGTGCTGGGGATCAAACTTTGAGCTTTGGACAGACTGAAAAGTTCTCTGCCAGCTGAGCTACGTTCCCAGCTCTAAAGCCATTGTTCTTTAGCATTGCTAAACTTGGAGTAATCCTTATAGCCCTCACTACACTGACTCTCTGGAACCTTTCTAACTTACCTAGGTACGCATCTATGAAGTCATTGTCCTAGAAAGCATCTGAGTCGTGTCTTTATAGTTGGTCCATACCGACTTACCAGAAATCCACAAAAGCAATCTGCTCCTTGGTTTTTTTGTCCGTTTGTTTTGTGGTTTATCAGTTGGAAGAGCTCTCTGACCTCTATGCTTTCTTTTTAAAATATGGCTGTTATTGTTGGGTTGGGTCTCAAACCTCAGGTCTCACATACACTAGGCTGCCTCCCCAGACCATAGTGTTTCTATTCTTAACTTTTCAAGACAAAGATTCGGTGTTGCCACTAGTTAGTAACTATAGGTTCAATATGTCTTATCTGAAATGCTTGACTAGAGGTCCAGCTCCAGGGTTTTGATTGATGTTGGGATTTTTATATATACACAGAGTTCTTGATATGATGGGACCCAAGGAAGGGTAAGCATGGAATCCACATATACTCAGCTGGGAGATAATTTGTACTATATGTTTTGTTTTGTTTTATTATGTGTCTGGGTGTTTTTCATGCATGCATGTGCACATGTATATGCTTGGTACCCGTGGAGGCCAGAAGAGGGTGAGAGATCCCCTGGACCTTGAGTTAAAGCTGCTAGCGTGGGTGCTGGGAACTAAACCCAGTCCTCTGCAAGAGCAGCTAGTGTGACCACTGAGCATCTCTGTAGTGTAAGGCAGTTTTTTTTTTTAATTAATTATTTACTTAAAGACAGGATCTCAAAACATAGCCCTGACTGTCCTGGAACTCAGATTCAGCTGCTTCTGCCTCCCAAGTGCTGGGATTAAAGGTGTGCCCACCATGCCCAGCCGCTGTAAGGTTTTTCAAACTTTATTTACATTGTATTATGGGGTTGCTAGCACGTCACATAGAGCTGGTGGCCATCACAGGGCAACTTGTAGGAGTTTTCTCCTTCTACCATTTGGTCCAATATCAGACTCAGGTTCTGTGGCAAGTACGTTTCCCCTGCTGAGCCATTTTGGTGGCCTAATTTGCACAGTATTTTTGTATGCCCTTGTTTTGACTGTGATCCATCATATGAGATGAGTTTTGAAATTTTCCGTGTGTTGTATAATAGTGTAGTCTTAGGACTCAGAAGGCTTCAGGTTTAGGAGCATTTCATATTTCTGACTAAGGATTCCAAATTGTACAAAGTTTTAAAGAAAAGTAGTATATGGCATGGTGAATAAGAGTGTCCTGAAGCCCACCTCAGGGGTCAAATCTCAGTTCTCCCGCTTTCTAGCTGTGCAAGCCCAGGTGAGTTACTGCACTTCAGCTGCTCCATCTCTTACGTGGATCTCACTGTCTTGTGAGCACTGAATGACTAAGTGTGAAATGCCCAGCCAATGCCTCACAGTGCAGCTGTCTCAAGTGACCTCCAGCACCTTATCAACATGCTTAGCAACCCCGTAACTGTCATCAGTATATACAGCAGTGCCCTTTATCCTGGTGTTTAAAGTCTTTTAAACTGTTGTTTTTAACTGGATAGCCATCATCATTCATATTGAATTGTACATATTGGTTTTACCATGAGACCAGAGGAAAAAGATAGAAATACATGATTTCTTAGAAACAGCTTGTCTGGGGGGACTTTGTGGGTCAGAGCACTTGCTCTTCTAGAGACGTGATTCAGTTTCTAGTGCCCACATTGGGGTAGCTTACAATTGCCTCTGACTCCAGCTCCAAGGGATTCAACACCCTTTTCTGGCCTCCTTGGATACCTACCTGCATGTGTGAACATTCACAACCAGAAACAAAAATAATAAAAAATATTTTTAAGTTAAAAATGATTAAAGTTTAAAAAAATAAATACGTATTATTTCACCTCTTCATAGTTTGAAAAGATTGGCAGGTAGTCCCTAATGGGAACAGTGTTTTCCCCATCAGATAAAATTCTAGAGAAAGACCAGGGTTTTCTTTATAAAATAGTCTTCATGACATATGGACTTACTCTTTCTATTTAAATAATAAAACCCAGGTTATCCAAATATAATACTATAATTTAAACTCTTATGTTTGTTTTACCTCTAACTGGAATTTTGCATTGTAAGCCTCCCTCCCCAATAATGACTAGTAATGTTTTAGTTAAAGTTGTCTGCCAGATTGTCAACCCTGATAAAAGCTTCTGTGACCCCACACTTAGTTTCTGTGTGCTGTAGCTTACTTGGGTTTCTGTGCAACGTTTATATCTTTATCCTTTAATTTTTTTCCTTCATAGGGTATCACATATGACCATGTAGAATTAAATGTGTATTTGAATGGGAAAAACATGCATTGTCCAGCATCAGGTATACGAGGGACAGTGTATCCAGTTGTGTATGGTAAGCTAATGTGTTACTCATCTGTTAGTTGGTATATGTTACCTGTTATTTGGCTTTATGTTAATTTTGTAGTTATCATTCAGAAGTCTGAACAAGTTGCTAATAAGGACATTTCATGTGGAATGTACTCAGGCCATTACATTATTTCTGCAGAATTAAAGATAATATTTATTCCATACATATATATACATACACACTATATATATACATATATATGTGTGTATATATGTATGTGTGTGTGTGTGTATATATATATATAGTTTTATTTTGTTTTTCAAGACAGGGTTTCTCTGTGCAACAGCTCATGCTAGAATTCACTTTGTAGACCAGGCTGGCCTCAAACTCACAGAGATCTACCTGCCTTTGCCTCCCAAGTGCTGAGATTAAAGGTGTATACCACCACCCAGCTTTATTCCCTACACATTAGAAAGTTTGTTAAATATAGTGGTAGTTAATTACCCACAATCATGTCCCCTTTTATTATATCACTTGTTTGTTTGTTTTTAATTTCATGTGATCTGTGTTTTGACTGAGTGTGTATCTGTGCACCACGCGTGTGCCTGGTGATGGAGGACACCAGAAGAATTGGAGTTACACGTGGCTGTGAGCTGCCAGCTGGGTGCTGGGAACTGAATGAACCCTGGTTCTTTGGAAGAGCAGCTAGTGCTCTTAACCACCGAGCCATCCCTCCAGCCCCTTATGGTGTAGCTTTATGTTCTAGAAAGTTCAGACGTCACTAAATTTACAAATCTTTTTCTACTAATTATTAGTGAAGATTTGATTACCAGGAAATGAAGTTAGAGCAGGTATTTTGAAATTAGGGAATTTTATGTGAATTGAGCATTTCTTGTCTTTATAAAATTATCAAACATTATCACTCTTCTGAGAGAAATTTTAACTTAGAATAGTTTCTGATTAACTGCTTTGCTTTGATAGATGAGTAAGTATAAGATCTATCATTTCTGTATGAGTTGGTTCCTAAGAATCAGTCAGTGTACATGACTCTTAATTCCTTCAGTTTTTTATTATGCAAAATTTCAAACTTTCACAGAAGTAAAGGGAATATTATAATGAGCCCTAGGTACTTGATCACCCAACGGTTTCCTCCACCCAGCACTTCTTTCCTTCCTTGAATTATTTTGAGGAATAAGTCAGACACATCATTTTGTTAGTAAGTATTTTATACTTATCTTTAAAATAAGGCCTTCAGGCAGGCAAGGTGGCATACACCTTTAATCTCAGCACTTGGGAGGCAGAGGCAGATGGATCTATCTCTGAGTTCCAGGCCAGCCAGAGACACAGGGAAACCCTGTCTCTTTGAAAAAAAGGTAACTAATGTCTTTATCATTTTATTCTGCTTTTATTACTTCTCTTGACAACTTCAGATCAATAAATATATGACTTTTATACCTGTGGTTTACTGTCTAAAATATTCCCTTAATTATGTAAGTTCTTAGATTTGGGTTATAATAAAAGCTATTATTAACCTTTTATAACAATGGTAGGCTAGTGTGTGAGAATGGGTGCAGTCATGAGGATAAATATTTAATGATGACCAAAGCTGGTGATTTGCTTTTCAGTTGTGTCCTAGTAGTCTTTTCTTCTAAAAACTTATCTTCAGTGATTTTTACCTTTTATATCTTTGTATGCAAAAAAGTATGTGTGCTTTCCTTCCTTTTTATACCTTGTTAATTTCATGTACATGTATGTGCATTTGATTATTTTTACTCCCCATTACCTCTGTTGTCCCCTCCCACTGAGCCTTTTTCCCAACAAGTCCACTTCCTACTTTGATGACTTTTGTTCTGCTGCTGTTGTGACCCATTGAGTTTCATTAGGGTTGCTTACATAGCATGGGCCGTGGGTTAGAACTTACCCGTGGAACACCTCTGAAGAATGCCTTCCCCTTCAGGATTCATTCACTCACTATTGGTAGCGCCTCACGGAGAGATGGGGACTCATCTTTAGGATAACAGAATGCTTGAGAGTTTGCATATTGTCTTTCCACAGGGCCTTTCTAATCTCTGTATCTGTCCAAGTTACCCATGGCCCTGTGGAAAGACAATGGCGTTCCACTGAGTACAGAAGGGTGCCACTGGGCATGGTGGCCCAAGCTTTAATCCTGGCGCGTGAGAGGTAGAGTCTGGAAGACCTCTCTGAGCTCAAGGCCAGCCTTATCTACATAATGAGTTTCAGAACAACAAGGACTACATAGAGAGACACCCTGTCTCAGTGAAACAAAACAAAAATTGTGTTTTTAAATTTAGTGTAGGGCTGGAGAGATGGCTCAGCGGTTAAGAGCATTGCCTGCTCTTCCAAAGGTCCTGAGTTCAATTCCCAGCAACCACATGGTGGCTCACAACCATCTGTAATGAGGTCTGGAGCCCTCTTCTGGCCTGCAGGAACACATACAGACAGAACATTGTATACATAATAAATAAATAAATATTAAAAAAATAAAAATAAATAAATTCAATGTAGGTTAGTGTTCTTTCATTATTGAGTAAGCTTAAAAGAAATTCTTTATTGATTTAAATGAATTTAAATGTAGCTTAATATTTTAAACAAGTTAGCCTGAGAAATTAAAAAATGAATAGGTAATTAATATAGGTGAGTGTATGAAATAAAATTATTCAAAGCTGGAGAATTGACTCAGCTGTTAAGAGTGCTTGCTCTTCTTGTAGAGGACACAGATTATGTTTCCAGCACCTATATTGGGTGGCTCACAACTGCCTGTAACTGCAGTATCACGGGGTCTGGTGCTGTCTTCTGGACTCCACAGGCATGGGCATGTGTACACACACACACATACACACACAATTTAAAATAATAAAATAAATCTTTCAGAATATAAAGTGCTCATGAAGCAAATTATTTTATGTAAAAAATATTTTATGGTTTAGGTTGAGGAATAAATCCAGTTAAACTAGATATTTTAGTAGTCTGATGCTACTTAAGGTAAAAATAGAACTAATTTCCCCTTTGTCCTGCATCTTTTCTCGTCCTTAATCCTAGAATAGTCTGCTTTCATTCTCTACTCTTATTTATTTATTGAGGCAGGGTTTCTCTGTGTAACCCTCGCTGTCCTAACTCACTTTGTAGCCCAGGGTGTTCTCAAACTCACTATGTAGCTGAGGGTGACTCTGAACATATGATCTTCCTTCCTCCACCTCCTCAGTGCTGAGATTATAGGTATGTGTACCACCACTCATGGACCCAGATCCAGGAGTTTGTGCGCAAGAACTTTGTCACCTGAACTACAAGAAAATAATTATAATAAAATAAAGTAAAAAATTTTAAATAAAGTAGTACATCATCGTATAAAATGGAGAAAAACAGGCAAATAAAGACTTGAGATTATTGATATTTATAACTTTGAGAGATCATTATTATTGTTTGTATTTAAGATGATATGTCAGCCAGGTGCTGCCTTTAATTCCAGCATTTGAGAGCCAGAGGCAGGGAGATCTTTGTGAGTTTGAGGCTGGCCTGGTCTAGAGTTCCAGAACAGCAGGACAGCCAGGACTGGTTCACAGAGAAACCATGTCTCAAAAAATAAAAACAAAACAAAAAACAAACAAAAAGGGAGAGAGTAAGAATTAGTGAGAAAAATGGAGTCTTACCACCTTGCCTCAGATGTCCTCTCAGGAGATCCTCCTGCCTCAGCTTTTCACATAGTTGAGACTGCAGACATATACCGCCATATGTGGCTAGGATCGTTATTAATAATGTTTTGATAACCTTTGTATGTTTTGCCAGATTTTGTTGTGGATATTCTTACCTAAAGATTTTGCAATTCAAGGCCAGCTAGATGGCTCAGCAAATGAAAACATTTGTTGCCAACCCTGACAGTTAAGTTAGATCCTCAGGACCCATATGCTGCAAGGACAAACTTGACTCCTGCAAGTTGTCCTCTGACTTGTGAGAGAATACCATGTTATGCATACATAAATACACACACACAATAAAAAATAACTTTTTAAAGACTGTATAGCCCAGATGGCAGGTGTATTTACACTTATTGACAATTAATATGATATTAAGAATTGCAGAGCCGGGCGGTGGTGGCACACGCCTTAATCCCAGCACTCGGGAGGCAGAGGCAGGTGGATCTCTGGGAGTTCGAGGCCAGCCTGGTCTACAGAGCTAGTTCAGGGACGGGCACCAAAGCTACAGAGAAACCCTGTCTCGAAAAACCAAAAAAAAAAAAAAAAGAATTGCATAGATGGTTCAGTGGTTAAGAACACTAGCTGCTCTTGCTAGAACCTGGGTTCAATTCCCAGCATCTAAATGGAAACTCACAGCCATCTGTAACTCCAGTTCCAGGGGATCCAGTGCCGCCTTCTGGCTTCCTCGGGCACCAGGCATACACAGTGGTACACAGACATACATGTAAGCCATGCACATAAAAAATATTTTAAAAATTAAAATATTTTTTTTAAATATTTATTTATTTATTATGTATACAATATTCTGTCCGTATGCCTGAAGGCCAGAAGAGGGCACCAGACCTCATTACAGATGGTTGTGAGCCACCATGTGGTTGCTGGGAATTGAACTCAGGACCTTTGGAAGAGCAGGCAATGCTCTTAACCACTGAGCCATCTCTCCAGCCCCTAAAAATTAAAATATTATAACATTAGAAAATAGTTTATAATTAAATTGTTTTGTGGTGCTGGAACTCAGAAATGTTGCTAAGCAGGTGCTTTATCACTGGGTTATACAATACACTGCCTGAAAACAGTGTATTGTATAACTTTGTGTGCATTTGAATGTGCTTCTAACTTAGTTTCTTTCTTTTTCTCTCTTCTAGTTGATGACAGTGCAATTCTGGATTGCCAGTTCAGTGAATTTTATCATACTCCTCCACCAGGTTTTGAAAAAATATTATTTGAGCAGCAGATCTTCTGAATGTGTTTGTTTTCAAAACTGGCGCTTCTGCACAGCCACACAGCGCTTGCCACTTAATAAAGCTCTCCCTGACCTAGAGAGGGGAACTCATCCTGAAAATCGCTCCTTCTTACTGTTGTCTGAGGAACCCGTGTCTTCATTATACCATGCTGAAGTTTGGTTTGCAATATCTAGGCATTGTGAAATCAACATTTGGGGCCACTTATTTAATCTTATTTAAACTAATAAACCATGGGTTTGGTTAACAGTATTACATGGTAACATGTATATAAATATTTAAAGGGAATTTTTCTTATATAAAGTATTTGTTTGACAGTGATGTGTAATTGAGTGTTTTTTTTGGGTTTTTTTTTTTTTTTGCATTCTGAACTTGAATCATCACATCCGTAAGCCAATAATTTTGTGTCTCCTGTCCTTTTTGATGAATTGAACTGGCAGGAACTTATATACCTGGCAGCTTAGTTTCGCTGATATATTTCCTCTGTTCATGGACCGCTTTTCTTCAAACATAAACTGCCTCTTTTGCTATGTTATATATATCACTGCTCTCTGTTGCTGTTTTGAAAGGTGAGAGACTAGTTATCAGACCATCGAGTGAGTAAGTCGTGGTTGATTATGTGTAGTACACGGGCCGACATTTACAAGATTTGTGATGCTTTAAACCTAAATGAGCCAGGTGTTGTGGCACACAGCACTTGGGAGACAGGCAGGCAGATATCTGAATTGAGGCTAGCCTGGTCTGTATAGTGAGTATGAGTACCAGGACAACCAGGGCTGTGTAGGGAGACTCTGTCAAAAAAAAAAAATTTAATTGTATGTTTGCTGTAAGGAATAATAAACACTTATTAAGTATTATTCAGTATTGTATTTAAAACATTCTCTGTTTTGTTAATTACATGGTAATAATTTTAGAAGTTTTGGGATAACTGAGTTCTGATGACCCTGACTGACCTTCAGTGAGTCCCTGTCCTTTAGTTAACACGCTGACGGAACTAACCACATCTTCAGGGACATCCTTTTTCTCAGATAAGCACAGTCAGGAAGCATCACCACAACTGGTAAGGCACATGGGTGTGGGACAATGAACACACGGGCGCTAGAATGCAGAGAGCAGGTGCCCAATCTCCTGCCCTCTGTTGAGTTTTTTAAAGCCTTGGGGCTCTGGTGGTCCTCCCACCTTACACAAAGGGCAGGCCATCATACTGATTTTCTGAGAGCCTGTAACTAGTTGATGGTTGTATAAAATGCATTCATTGTCGGACACTTAATAAACATAGCTGCCTTAGCTGTGAAGTAGTAGTTTTCATTGTGTCGCAGACCAGCACGAGCAGCTGGGGACCTCGTTAGAATAGGGGACATTCTCATAACCAACCTAGACTTCTGAAGCAGAGAGTTAGGGTGGCATTCAGGAACCTGTTCATACTAGATGTGAGAGAGATCACATGTTCTAAGGATTTAAGGTAGGCTGTTTTGTTTTTATCCCAGAAGCTATTGAGTTACAAACAATGCATATTTCTTATTTGGTAGACAAACATTTGATAATGTGTTTTTGTAAACATATATTTACTAATCCCACATTTTACCTCTGAAGATATATAGGATTCAGATTGGTATGCCTTTATTCATTTTCATCTGACTTTCTGTTTTATGAATTTTGATTCACAAAACAAAAACCAAAAGACATGTTTGGCTGGATATAGTGATACAAGACAGTAACCCAGAACTTGGGACACTAAGGAAGAAGGCTAATAGATTTAAGGCTAGACTAGACTTTGTACTGAAATGCTCCATCTCAAAAGACAAAAAAAAAAAAAAGGAAGGGTGCATATGGAAAAGAATATACTACCTTCTTCAGTGATCCTAATATATCCACTTCTAGTTATGTTTTTAGATTTCTTTTGATTTATGTGTGTGTGTGTGTGTGTGTGTGTGCACTTGCATGCAGGTACCCACAGTAGTTCAAAGAGTGCATCAGATCCCCTCAAGCTGGAGTTACATGCAGTCATGAGTTGCACAGTATGGGTCCTGGCAATCAAATTCTAGTCCATTGCAAGAGCAGTAAGTGTTTTTAATGTTTGAGCCATCTGACCAGCCCTAAACTCTTAGTTATATTTTTAAAGTTAACTTTTAAAATTATTTTATTATTTTTCTTTTATTTATTTATTGTTTTCAATAAATTTCAATACATTCTAACTGCAGTCTTCCCTCTCTCAACCCCTCCCAGTCCCTCCACCTCCCCCAGATCCACTCTTCCCAGGGAGATCCACTGAACATGGCATAACCAGATACATTAAAACTGTGTACAAACCCTTAGAACAGAGCAAGTCAACCCAGTAGGAGGAAAGGGGTCCCAAGAGCAGGCAAAAGAGAAACAACCCCACTCCCACTGTTAGGAGTTCTACAAAATCACAAAGCTAACAACCATAACATACAGAGGACCTAACTCAAACATGCAGGCTCTGTGACTGCCACTTCTATCTCTGTGAGCCCTGCCCCTATAAGCTCTACTTAGGTGATGTCTGTGGGCCGGTTCTCCTGGTGCTCGCCACCCCACCTGTTCCTTCAATTCCTCCTTCTCTTCCATGGAGTTCCCCAAGCTATAAGGAGAGGGACCTGATGGAGAGCTCCAATGTTTTGCTATGTAGCTTTGCATCTGCTCCCTTCAACTGCCAGAGGAAGCCCCTCTGATGATGATGATTGGGCTAGGCACCAATCTGGACTTCTGGAGGCCTGGAGTGGTGTCTGGTCTCTTTCTAATACTGTATCTATTCTTTGGCACTTCTCTACATGTATATATACAATGTATCTTTCTTGTCTTTTTTTTAAAGATTATAATATAATCACATCATTCCCCCCTTCCTGTTCCTCCCTCCAAACCCATTTACTCTTCCTTGCTCTTTTTCAAATTCATGGTCTCTTTTTCTCATTAATTGTTGTTACATGAAGATGTGTGTGTGCACATGTATATTACTAATTATAACCCACTCAGCCTGTATAATGTTAACTCATCTGTGCATGTTTGCAGGGCTGGCCATTTAGTACTGGATAACCAGTCGGAGTGCTCTTTCTTGGGGAAGACTGTTTCTCCCACTCTCAACATTTCTTAGCTGCCTATAGTTCTTTGTGTAGGGTTGAGGCTGTGTGGTCTTTCACCTGTTTACCTTGGCATGTCTGTTGCCCTTGTTCAGCTCATACTGATGAGACTTTCAGGGTGTAGCTTCTGACGTGACTAGGAGACACAGTTTCAGAGCAAACTCCCCGATCATCAGACTGTTAACGATCTTTCCACTCCCTTTTCTCTCAGTGAACAGTGTCCACTGGGACTGTATCCCACAGCTCTGCGTTTCGATTGTTGTAATTTTCCACAATGGGGCTCCATCTGTTGCAAAGAGAGGTTTCACTGAGGATGAGTATTATACTCCTCTCTTAGGATTTAGAACTAGGAGCCTCCAGTAAGTGAGAACATGCACCATTTGTCTTTCTGGGCCCCAGTTACCTTCTTCAGGATGGTCTTTCCATCCATTTAACCTGCAAACTTAACGATTTCACTTTTTTAACAGCCAACTAGTGTTTCCTAGTGTACCACATTTTCATTATGCACTCGTTGGTCGAGGGCATTTAGGTTGTGCCCATCTTCTAGCTAATGTGAATAGAGCAGCAATGAACATGGCTGAGCAAGTACCAGTGGAGTAGGATGGAGAGTTCCTTGGACCTATTTGCCAAGGAGCTGGGTCATATGGTAGCTTTATTTTGGATTATTTTTGAGAGTTTTCCATACTGATTTCCATAATGGCTACACAACTTTGCCACCCGACCAATGGTGGATGAGAGTTCCCTTTCCCCCATATCCCCCGTTAGCATTTGCTATTGGTTGTTTTGTTGATTTCTGCCATTCTGACTACTGGGATAATAGTTTTACCATGTCCTATCTGCCCGCTGTTGGCCTTAATCCTTGGGTAATGGAGTCCCACTCAGGAAGTCCTTTCCTACATCTATAACATAAAAGGTATTGCCTATTTTCTTCTAACAGTTTCAGTGTGTTTTGCTTTTAGGTCTTTGATCCAGTTGGATTTCTGTGTGTGTGATGCTGGTCTAATTTCATTCTGTGTGTAGACATCCAGTTTTCTCAGCACCATTTGTCGAAGATGCTTTCTTTTCTCCAGCTTATGTTTCTGGCATTAAATGGCTGAAATTTCATGAACTCATGTTTGGATCTTCCATTGGTCTACATATCTGTGCCAATACGATATTGCTTTTATTACTATGGCTCTGTAATATATCTTAAGATCTGGAATTGCAATCCCCCAGCACTGTTTTTTGTTTTGATTTTGTTTTTTGTTTTCTCTAGTTTTGTTCAGGATTGTGATTCTGTATGAGTTTTAGGTGACTTTTTCTATATCTGTGAAAAATGAGATTAGTGTTTTGGTGATTTGGGATTGCACTGAATTTGTATGTAACTCTTGGGAAGGTGATCATTTTCACAGTATTTCTTCTACCATGTATGAGAATGGGGTGTTTTTACATTTCTAGTGTCTTTCTCTACCTCTTTTTTCAGAGGTTTAAGTTTTCATTGTAGAGGTCCATCACTTCCCTGGTTAGGGTTTTTCCTAGATATTTTATTTTGTTTGATGCTTTTGTGAATGGAGTGTGTCCATTATCTTGTCTGTATGCTTGTTGGTGGTGTATAGAAATATACTATTGACTTGTGCAAACTGATTCTGTATCCTGTCACATTGCTGTATTTGTTTACCAATTCTAGAAGTATTGTGGTAGAAAGGGTTAATGTTAATCTGTCTTTAAATTCAATAGTAGACTTTTTTTTTATGCAATTGAGTGCACCAGAATTTAGTGTGTATATGTTTAGGACAGTAATGTCTTCTTGGTTAACTCTTCCCTTGTTAAAAAAATAAAGTATCTGTCTTCTTCATCTGATTAGTTTTAATTTGAAGTCTGTTGTATCAGATATTAGGATAGCAATACCTTCTTGCTTCCTGATCCCATTTGATTGGAGAATCATTGTCCTTCCTTTTACTTTGAGGCTGTGCCTATCTTTAAAGCTAAGATATATTTCTTATAGGCACTGATGGATTTTGTTTCTTGATCCATTCAGTAAGCCATTGATGTTTAAAGTTATTGAAATATATGTGTTAATTGTGGTTATAGTGGTGTTGATTTTTGGTGGTATTGTTTCTGTTCTCAGTAGTAGTTTGTATTATAATAATTATGGCTTCATATTTCTTTTCACAGTCTCTTTGCTGTGCTCATTCCTCTTTCAGCCCCAAATACTGCTTCCCGTATTTTCTTTGGGTTTAGTTTGTTGGATGTAAAATGTTTAAGTGATTCATGCTAGGTAGGTTTTGCTGGCTATATTAGTCTGGAATGGCCATCATAATCTTTGGACTTGTAACACATTGCTCCATGCTCTTCTGGCTTTCAAGATTTCAATTGAGAAACCAGCTGTTACTCTGGAAAGTTTTCCTTTGTATGTGACTTACATTTTTTTTCTCTTACAGCTTTTAATACACTTTCTTTGCTCTGTATACCTAACTTAGTGTATGCCAATATACTAGATATGCCAATGTGAACTTACTTTCCTGGTTTTGTCTATTTTGGTGTTCTATGTGCTGCTTGTATCTGTATGGGTTTATCTTTCCTTATTTTGGGGAAAATTTCTTTATGATTTTGTTCATGATCTGGTCATTGAGATTGACTTGGAATCTTTAAGGGTTTTTGTTTTCTTTTCATGGGAGTTGCACAGTTTCTGTTATGTTCCTTTCTCTGTGTGTTTAACTTTTCATATTTTTTGCTTATTTGGTCTATATATTGTATCTTCCAGTCCTGTCATTTTGTTGTTGTTGTTGTTGTTTTGTTTTGTTTTTTGAGACAGAGTTTTTCTTTTCTTTCTTTTTTTTTAAAGATTTATTTACTTATTATGTGTACAACATTCTGCCTCGATGTATGCCCGCACACCAGAGGAGGGCGCCAGATCTCAGTACAGATGGTTGTGAGCCACCATGTGGTTGCTGGGAATTGAACTCAGGACCTCTGGAAGAGCAGCCAGTTCTCTTAACCTCTGAGCCATCTATCTCTCCCCGAGACAGAGTTTTTATGTATAACAGTCTTGGCTGTCCTGGAACTCACTTTGTAGAGTTCAGGCTGGCCTCAAACTCAGAGATCTGCGTACCTCTGCCTCCAAAGTGCTGGGATTAAAGGCGTGCGCCACCACTGCCCGGCCTGACATTCTGTCTTAAATCATTTTAATTGTAAGGCTTTCTCTTTGAGTTTTCTCATTGAGTTATTGGGTTTTTCAATTCCATCTCCATTATGGCTTGATTCCCCTTCAATGTTTCTGCCTCCTTACTGAATTTCATATTCAAGGCCTGGATTGTCTTTATCATATCCGTCATCCTTATGTTTGTTTTCCTTTGCATATTTCATGCCTTCAGAGCCAGTATCATGTACATAATGCTTAAGTCATTGTCAGGTTCTGCTGCCTGCTGGAGATGCTGCCCAATATCCTTGAGCCATAGCTGGTATCTGCCTGCATGTATATCTGTGTGAGGGTGTTAGGTCCCCTAGTACTGGAGTTACAGACAGCTTGAACTGCCATGTGGGTTCTGGGATTAAACCCGGGTTCTCTGAAAGCGCAGTCAGCACTCTTAACCACTAAACTATCTCTCCAGGCCCCTTTAATCACTTGTTTTGAGTTAGAAAAAAATAATTCTAATAAATGACAGGGACTAGGAAGGTAGCTCAGATGGCACAGTGCTTGTCACATAAGCATGAGGGTCCTCTGAAACCATGAGCCTAGCTAAGTGTTTCTTCTTTTCAGGTTGTAAGTATTTTGGTCAGAGCGCTGCAGAAGTGACGCAAGCAGTCTCCCGTGTGTTCTGACTTCAGGGAGAGGTCCTGAAGCTGCCAGTACATCATGTAATGATCATTCAGAGTATCCATTAATCACAATTAGGAAGGAATTTTGTAAATTAAGCAGAGAATCTTACTAACCATTATAAATAACAAAACATGAAACTTACATTTCCAAGCTTTGTCTTCCTGGACTTATTTTACGGCATTTCCAGTGAAAACCCAGGGGGGACAATCAAGAGTGTTTGAAAGAAGTGCAGGCCATTAGGCAGGCAGAGCATTCACTCTGAGTGCCAAGACCGAGAAGGATTCTGAGCAGATCTATGGGAGCCTATGAGTATATTCGTACCTTTCCTGTTGCTATGACCAAATACCAGGCAAGGAACGAGAAGAAGGGCTTATCTTGGCTCACACTCGAGGGTTCAGTCCATCCTGGCAGGGAGGCGTGGGGGCAGGGAGGCTCCTTGCCATGACAAATGAGCATAAGTTCATATCTCATTTCAGGGCGCCAGGAAACAAAGACAGGGAAAGACGGTGCTCAGCGGGATTGTTCCTCTCCCCCTTTACCCAGGCTGGGGCTCCAGCAGTGGCATGCTGCCATCCACACTCAAGACAGGCACCTCCCCTTAGAATAGTCTTCTCTGGAAGAGACACACCAAACTGTATGCTGCGTTAAAGTCCTGGTTGTTTCTTCTTCCAATCAAACTGACAATTGGAATTCACCACCGTAAGTGTTGACGAATGAGTGAACTTAGAGTTTACTTATCAAATACCTGAAACTAAAAAAGTGACAAATCTTGGGTCTGGAGAGATAGCTCAGTGGTTAAAATCACATGCTGCCCTTGCAGGGGATTCAGGTTCAGTTCTTAGCACCTATGTTGGGTGACTCACAGTGGCCTGTAATTCCAGCTGTAGGGGACTCAATATTCTCTTCTGGCCTCCATGGGTACCTGTACTCACATGAACTTATATACATACATTCACATAAATAAAAAGATTGAAAGAGCTGGGTGTGGCACCATCTATCTTTAACCCTAGCACTCAGGAGGCAGAGGTGGGTTGATGGCTATGAGATCACCCAGCCTGGTCTACATAGTGAAGTCAAGTCCAGGAGCGACCTAGTGAGACTCTGCCTCAATAAAATAAAACGGTTCTTAGTGGCTGAGGCAATAAGAGTTCTAGAGGATAGCTCCGCTAGTAAGGAGCTTTCCCTGCAAGCTTGAAGACCCGAGTCTCCAGGACTCACGTATAAAAGACAGCAAAGTGATGCCTATCTGTAATCCCAGTGCTAGGGAGGCACAGGCTAGAGGGTCCCTGAGGGTCCCAGCTTAGCCAGATCGACAAGCGTCAGGTGTAGGGTAAAAGGGCCAGTCAAAGAAACACACCCTGACCCTGAAACCAGAGCCCCCCCTCAAAAAAAAACAACAACACATTTTGCCCCTGAAACCAGTGCCAGTGAAATAAACACACCCTGACCCTGAAACCAGAGCCAAAGAAACCCACTCTGCCTCTGACCAACTCAGCACGAAAACCAACCAATCCCTGAGCAGGAACATGGCCAACAGACTAAACCTGACCATGAGAAGAAAGAGAGGAGGGAGCATAAGAGAGGAGCCACTCACCAAGAGCCAAAATTGCTGAGTTACTTAGAGGTCAGGCTAGGGGAAGGGAAGTGGAAAGCCAGCTCCTGAGAGGGAGAGATTTAGGGTAGGGGGCAGGGAGAGAAGAAATGCTTGGAGGAGCCACTGGTGCTGAGTGACTCTGGGAGAATTGGCTTTTGTTGCAGGTTTCTGAGACCTAACAATGTTCCTATACCCCCTCACCCTCCCCGCCCCCCACCAGACACGAGGAAAGGTTTACAGGCAAAGAAGCTGATGCTACTTCCATGGTATGTTAAGGCATATAGGATTGTTCTATCCAAGGCTGGCAGGGAAGACAGTTATTTTGTCTGGAGTGCTGGAGACTAGACGCAGGCTTCGTGCATGCTAAGCAAACATCCCACCACTCACCTACATTTCTAGCCTCAGAGTTTTGAAAGTGGATGGTGAAGCAAGAAGCCACGCTACAGGCAGATCGTCCCAAATCTTCACTTTACAAATTAGGAAAGTAACTTGAGTGAGGATAGGTATCTCGGCCAAGGCGACACAACAAAGTCCAGGAATTCCAATGTTCATCATGTAAAGTCAAGCATTTAATCTGCTGCACCATTAAGGTTCATCTGACTTTGCTGTGTGATTATATAAATCCATTTGTAACTCCTACAGGGTCTCCATGGAAACTAGGAGGTTAGGAGTATCTTCTTGTTTAACATTGACGGTCTGAAGGACATAAACCCAAGAAAACAACCCCTCATACAACCACTGGGGGTCAGGGCAGAACCAGGAAAGACCATCAGAGATTGCACTTGGTTACTGGTACTCTACTTGGTCCTGTAGAAGTGCCAAGAGTCACAAAACCTGTGCTTTATCTGTGTAATGTCTCTCTGTCAGCACATAGCTAGTTATTCACTGTAGTGGTACTGTGGGTTAGTTTCCATCAGAAGGGTGGCCCAAAGGCTGGTAAGGAGAACATATTTGGGTTCTATATTTCTATTCCTGTACTCGAGATGGACTGTTGGGTATCTGAAAGTATCAGTCAATGCACAAGCTTGAAATAAGTTTATGACAATATATTTTCACATCTGTAGTTTAGAAATTTCCCCTAGATTGTTTCTTCCTGTTTGATTTAACTTTCGTTAAACTGATCTTTGGGGAAAGTTTTGCCATGTGCTGGATTTTACCAACTCAGATTCAAACTCTAAAGTGTCTTTTTATTTTTTGATTTTGGAGGGCACTTCCTCGAGCATAATAAAAATACCATCACAGGGAAGCTTTGAGAACCATCACAGAAACATGTCCAAGCACTAATACAAAGCTCCTGGCAGTCTGACAGGATCTTGGCAGAGAAGATGGCTGCCCAGCTGACATGATAGATGAGCAAGTGCCCAGAGAATGGCCCTAATTTGCCAACAGCCCACAGTACATTTCCTTAGGGTTCTTCATTCAGTGAATATGGTCAGCATATTCTGTGTGCAGAGGGCAGGCTCTGCTGGGGAAGGTCAGAGGCATCCTTTGCCTTTCCAACGAGTGGATTTCAGTCACATGCTTCCTCCAGCAGCCCAGCCGGAAGTAGTTGGAGCAGACTGACCTGGATGCGTCTGTCCTGGTGTTGCAATGACAATACTTGATGGCAGTAGACCAGAGTCCTAGGTCCCCCTTGACTATGCCTTCTCTTCTTTGCCTCTTGGCAAATGGATGAGGCCTGATTCCAGCACTCAGAATCTACTCTATTCACAGAAACCCTCCTTCCGACACAGCGGAGCCTTTTCCGTTCATCCCCACTGCAGCAGGGCTTCGTAAGTGTTGGAAGGCTGCCCATATCTTGGTCTTGCCCATGCCCTCTGAGGCCTCCTCTCTCACTCTCTCTCTTCACCACATTAGTCAAGGTCTATGCCTTAAGTAACTGGACCCCAGTTCCACCTGGCCCTTGTGCAGACATGTTTTATCTCTCCCCTTGAAGTCCTGGCCACAGACATGGTACGACTGTCACTGCTGTGTAATGCCGTGGGTTCATCCTACGTCAGCATGCAAGGATCACATCCCAGTATACACAAAACCCACGAATCAGGGGAAGGGTGGTGGAGAAGCAGCTCAGGCAGGCTCTCAGCCCATTTCCACATACTCATCACATAGGGATGCTAACGTCACTCACAGGATATCAGAACATTAAGACTTATAGCTATGAGGTTTTATTTCATTGTTTCAAGATGATTCTGGAGTGTTCTGTTGAAGCCATATCTGGTAGAATGTTTTCTTTTTTCCAGTAGAATTAGCCTTTCGTTTGACAGTTAATTGCCCTGACCTGAGTAGAGGGCAGAAACAGCGGTGCTGCTGGTTGCCAGCCTGCATGTCTGTAAGGAGGAGAGGAACCAGCGAGCATCTCCCATGTGTCCACAATGGCTGGACATTGCAAGGAGAAAGAATATAGAGCATACTGCTAACTCCAATGATAGATGAAGAAAGCAACACTTGATGCAGAAGAAAAAAACTGAAGCATCCCTTTCCATAAAGAGGTTTGTTAGTATAAAGGGCCTGCTGACCGATTTCATCATTACTTTGTGCTAGAGGGCCTGATAGACCCATATGGGATCTAACGCATTATACACAAAGGATGATTTCGATTTCTGATTATTTATTGTAATTGAATAAGTAGCGAAGTTCATACTGAAAAATCTGAAATAAGTTTGGCAGCTTCAATATGCAAAACAACTCCTTCTGCATATTGAAAGTCAGTAACTATATTAAGAGGTTCTGGAAAATTTAATAATACCACGAGAATAGCATATAATTTTGACTTTTGCACAGAATCATAAAGACTTTGAGCCACTTTAGTTAAATTTCCTGACTTATAACCTGCCTTTCCTGATTTATTTGCATCACTATAGAATGTAAGGGCTCCAGAAATTGGTGTTCCTCATACAATGTGAGGGAGGATCAAATTAGTACTTTTTATAAACTGAAATCTCTTGCTTTTGCAATATTTGTTGCTAATCTCTCCCAAGAGATTATTGCAAGCTCTTTGCCAATGTTCATTTTCTGCCCATAATGAGGCAATTTCAGCATTACTAAAAAGTACCACAATTTCTGTTGGGTATATTCCTATTAATTGACAAATTCTTAAGATATCTTATCTTATACCCTAGGTAATTAATAAAATCCCCTCTTTGTATTTTTTTTCTGGAGAAATTTGTAATCCCCAACAAGCAAAATTTTCTTTACCTCTTCAACCATTTTTCCTAAGGTATCTGAATCTGAAACAGCTACTAAGATACCACCCACATATTGCTCAATTGTTGATTGAGGATATTATTTATGAATTATTTCCAATAACTGTTGTACAAAATATTTACACAAGGTGGAGCTGTTTTAACATTCTTTGTAGAAGAATTTTCTACTAATACCTTTTAACAGGCTGGGAATTATTATAAGTAGGCACTATGAAGGCAAATTTTTCTCTATCCTGTCCTTGTAAAGGTATAGTAAAAAAAACAGTCTCTCAAATCAATCACTATAATAGCCCATCCTTTGGATAATAAGGAAGGCAAGGGAATTCCAGACTGTAAAGAGCCCATTGGTTGAATCACCTTATTATGGCTCTTAAGTATGTTAAAATTCTCCATTTTCCAGATTTCTTTTTAATGACAAATATAGGACAATTCTAAGGACTGTTTGATTCTTCGGTATTGTTGAGGATTTAGCTGTTTCTGTACCAGGTGTTCTAATGCCTATAATTTTTCTGATGTCAAAGGCCATTGTTCCACCCAGACAGGTTGGTCAGGTAATGGTTTTAAAGGTAAGGCTGTTGGTACCTTTGAAAGATCTGCAGCTGTTGTGCCCTGCTTATATACAACCTGAACAGTCAGAGACTCTTCTTTATGATACCTTTTAATATTTTTCTTGAAGCATACTTTAGTTTATGGTTTGTTTCTGAGATTAGAAGAATGTTAATCTGGGTTTTCTATTGCTGTAACAAATCATGTCCCCACATATTTATTGCTATGTTAGCTACATATGGCTGTAATTTTCCTCTGTCCTTCTGGCCCTATACATTCTACCCACCTTATGCTTTGTTTTCCTTGAAATAAAGTTCCAATTCCTATAGAAGTTGAATGTTTACCTCCTGAAGAGGCCAATCTGGATGCCAAGATTTTGGTGAAATTATTGTCACAGCCACACCTGTGTCTAGTAATCACAATGTCATTTATTTGTATGTTTAGCTTTATAGAAGTTTGCCAAAATACTGTTTTATGGTCTCTCCTGAAAATTTTGTTTTATCTAATGAAGGTGTTGTGTCATCTAGAGCAGTGTGGCTTTTAACAATAGGTATTAAATCTTTTAATTGCTCTGTGGAGGGTTTTCCCCAGTGTTAACAGGGAATGATTGAACCAAATGTGATACTGGAACCCACAAGAGGCATTTGTCAGTGGCAAAGGGTTACCTTGCCTGTTCCTTGTTGATCTGCAATCATTAGTCTAATGCCAGCCTTTGACATACCTTCTGCATATTCCAGAAGTCTGGGGTCTTCTATTTGTATTCTCTCTCTTAAAAAAAAATATTGTTCCTAGGACATCTTGCCTACAACTCCTCTTCAGATGACTTGGTTTACCACAATTAAAATATCTAACCTTTACATTTCTCTTAAAATTTTTAGAAATCATTTTTCCTATCCAAGTATCATCATAAGTGTGAAATCTAATATCAGTTGTATTTCTAACTCATTCATCTATGAATGCTGATCTTGCCTTTAGAGGCTTAATCATCCTTTTGCATTCTGAATTAGCATTTTCAAAAACCAAAGGTTCAATTAATGTTTTTCTAGCTTCCGGATCTGATATCATTCTATTTGCAGCTGAAGTCAATCTTTGTAAAAGATTCAGGGAAGTTCAGGGAAGCTAGAACCCTCTTCCAGAAGCATATGGAAGCAGACGCAGAGATCCACAACTAACCACTGGACCGAGCTCACAGAGTACAATCAAAGCGAGGGAGGAGTGATGATATGAACACAGGGGTCAAGACCATGGTGGGGAAACCCACAGAATCAGCTGACCCGAGCAAGTGGGAAATAATTGGCTCTGGACTAACAACTGGGGAACCTGCATAGGACTGAACTAGGCCCCATGAATAATGGTGACAATGGTGCGGCTTGGGCAGTATATGGGGCCACTGGCAGTGGGACCAGGATCTGACTCTAATGCATGAACTGACTTTGTGGAGCACATTCCCTATGGAGAGATACCTTGCTCAGCCTAGGCATGGGGATGCGGGAAGGCCTTGGTTCTGCCTCAATGAGGAGATGGGCAGACTTAGTTGACTTCCTGGGGAGGCTTTACCCTCTTTGAGGAGTGGAAAGGGAGTAGGGTAGGGGGAAGGTGAGGGGAATGGGAGAAAAAGAGCAAGGGGGAACTGGAATTGTTTTTTTTTTTTTTTTTTTTGGTTTTTTGAGACAGGGTTTCTCCGTGGTTTTGGAGCCTGTCCTGGAACTAGCTCTTGTAGACCAGGCTGGTCTCGAACTCACAGAGATCCGCCTGCCTCTGCCTCCCGAGTGCTGGGATTAAAGGCGTGCGCCACCACCGCCCGGCTGGGGAACTGGAATTGGTATGTAAAAATAAAAAGATAAGTAAATAAAATTAATTATAAAATATTTAACATCTGCTTCACAAAAGGTGAATGCATACCATATGAAACTACTGCTTCCTTAAATCTCTTCAAATCTAACATTTCTACAGGATCCCAGTCAACTTCTTAATAGGCTTGGGGGGTGTATAATATCTGGTGGTTGTTCCTGAATGATAACTGGATAAACTAAGGTTAGTTTTCTAATAACCTCGAGCCACTCCTCTTCAGTTTCATAATGCAATGGCGTTGCAGTTTTTGCTCTAACTTCCCTGTCTATGGGAATATTTTTCTTAGTTTCATCAGTAGGGCTTTCTAAATTGACTGTATCTTATCAGTCAATTTTTCGTATTTTGAATGAATATCAATCAACTTTTTAAAGGATAGAACATGAATTACCAAACTGATAATGATTATACTTGACATTATGCCAATCCCAGCTAATGCTGAGTTGATTATCTCCTCATAATAATTAATGTTTTCATTTTTAAACCATCCATTGTGAAACCAAGCAGAGACCTAACTCACTGCATCGTAACATCGTTCCCCATTCTTAATGTGTGGATAAAACATTTCTTTAAACTCATTCCTACCTCAAAAATTCCCAGGTCTCTCCAGATCTGCTGACGACAACAATGAAGTGTCAGGCTGGCTGTCTCAGTGCCACAAGGCTGTGCAGAGAACACGGGAGGGGCACAGCCTGGTCAAGGGCAGCTGCAGCTAGCTGCTTGCATGTACTTTGGCTGAGAGTATATGGTAGTGGCAGCAGCAGTAAAAGCCCAAGCAGGTGTCGTGGTGGCTGACCTGGCATGGCAGCAGCCCAAGGAGGGGGTCCAAGGGAAGCCTGCAACCCATGGGAAGAGCTGTTGGTTTAAGTTTAGTGTTAGAACACTTGCCAGGCATGGATGAGCAAAGCCAAGCACCATCGCCAGCTCACACCCGAAAGTCAATGTAAAGAAAAGCTGTGTCTCTAGATCACACCTGATATCTGGAAGCAAAAACCCCAGAGCCATTCCACCACCGAGTCAAAGCTGGGAGGGATGGGAGCCCGCTGATTCTCTTTCAGTCTGTGGAGAGGGCAGCATGGAACCTGGGAACTGCAGGTCTTTAAGTCTAGTGATCCAGTGGCCGGAGATAGTGGTGTCTTTGGCATCATTAAAACTCTGTGAAATTGAGGTTCCTAAAACACACCTTCTCTGGTCCCATAAGATCTGTTACATGTTCTAGTAAATGACAGTAAATCTTTAAGTCCTTCAGACCACGGCTGCACACACCTCTCATTCCGGCACCCTGGAGGCAGAGGCAGGTGGAGCTCTGAATTCAAGGCCAGCATGGTCTACACAGTAAGTTCCAGCCCAACCACAGCTACATAGTGAGGCCCCATCCCAAACAAACAAATAAACAGTCTTTGAGTCTTTCTTACTCTTGGGGGAAAAAAGTATATGGTGGCTCAGAACGAGTTAGTGCACCTTGGAAATGAGTAGGGGCACTTTTACTATTGGCAAACCTGAGGTGCCAGGAAGCTCACTGGTTAGTTCTAGTGGATGAACCACCCTCACCTCTCCCCAGACCATTTTGGATGGTGTCCCGACTAACACCTAATCAGGGCCCATGGGGATAAGGGAGTGTCAAGTGTGTCCCTAAAAACCTCAGAGTACTGTCTGTAATAGGTATTTAGTTCAGTCTGGCTACAGAAAACAAATAGGACTCAGTCATTTTTAAAAGCAAGTCTTCATTCCTGTCACTACTTCACACACGGGCACACTTGTGCTGGTTCCCGTGAAGCCCTGGGCAGATCCCGAGGATGGAGGTGGTTGGATGGAGACAGGAGGCTCTTTGCTCTGAGGAACTCACACATTCCTTGGGATAAGAGCCTTGTGGAGAGATCGCTACTGGATGAGGAAACAAAGAAAATGCCATAGGAATCCAGGAGGGAATGCCATGACCTTTCTTCTTGTAGCGAAGGGACAAACAGAAATGTTTGTCTGTTTTATACAGAGGTAAAAGGAGGATTTCAGTTAAAAAATGGGGACATCCTAAGTGGAGGAGATGATGGACAGGAAGACAGCCTGGTCAAAGAATAGCGAGTGTGGGTGGACAGTAGAGACCTGGAGCAGGGAGGGGCTCACATGGCAAGCCAGGGAAGTGTCCTTTATCCTGTTGACTGGGAGACATCAAAGAAAGGTGTGGATGGGAGTTTTAGAAAGTGCATGAGCAAAACGGGTGACATGCTAGCTTTCCATTGTGATAAAGCACCAGAGAGAAACATTGAAAGGTAAGAAAGTTTTGATTTAGTCCACCATTTCAGTCCATGGTTGCTGGACAAGTGAGGCAGAGAGCATGCGGAGAACAAGCTGTTCACTCCATGGCAGCCAGGAGCACAGCAGAGAAAGGCCTGGGTCGCAGCCTTTCCATCAGAGAGGCTTCCCCAGTGACCCTCCTCCTCCAACTAGATCCCCCCCTCAAGTTTTCATAGAGGATATGGCTGCAGATCAGGCCGTCAACACAGGAGCCTCTGGAGGACATTTCTATTCAAACCAAAGGAAGGCGAAAAAGCTGAACCTTGACCTTGCTCTCCAGTACTTAGAACTCAATACCCTTTAGGTGCTGTATCAGAAACTGCTGTGGATCTTCCCTCTTCCTCTTCCTCTTCTTCTTTCCCTTCTTTAAATAGAATCTTCAGTTTTTAGCTGGCCATGTGGTGATGGGGGTGTTTCCCAGCCTCAACTGCAGTCCAGTGTCTGCATCACTGTGTTCTTACGGCCTACAGGTGGCATATGAGCTTCCTAGGGTGTTTTCTTAAAAGGTGGGGCATGTCTCTTCTTGCTAACATCATCCTTATGATTGAAAGGAGAAGACAATGGAAGCAGCCATCTTAAGAGATGACGCCATCTCAAAAATATCTTACACAGTATCAGCACCGTGGAAGGCCCTTGTCACCATGAAGCTAACACTTAGCTTTACGCTGCTCACCTTCTGCCCTATACGCGACAGCAAATGCATTTCTGCCTTATACAAACCTTCTTATTTTATTGCCCAACCCAGGGTTTCCCTTGTCTTCACCCCCACAGTGCTGGGATTACAAGAGCACAGATGTGCCCAGTTTTTTCTATGGGAGCTGGGGTTCCAAAGTCAGGTCCTCGGGCTTCACGACAAGCTCTGCCCTGACTGAGCTATTGCCCCAGCCCCATTTACTCTTTTGTTGTTTTAAATAGAAAAGATCTGTATTGAGAGCAGGCTCTCCTCTTCTCCACGTTATTGGATAAAATATGCTGTATGAAGAGGTAGGTTTTCAGACTATGCCTTGCTCTAGGAGACCCCAATTTCTAAGCAACTTTTGACTCCACTTTGAGGGAGAAGGAAGCACCCCTGGGCAGACACAGAAACAGCACCATCTATCAGGAGCCTCACATCCAGCATGAACTGACAGATGACGCATTCCCGGGAAGAAAAAAGGATACACCTTGTAGTTCATTGGGGGAGGTGAATTGAGACCACAGGGACATGTGGGTGCATTAGAATCTTACAGGAAAACCAGGCCCAAGAACTTACCAGACAGGCCAGACAAAGGGAAGGGTGTCACTCCCTAACCTTGACCTCATAAAATGACTGACAGACACCCGGTACTGAAATGGCACAGCCGGATGCCACCTATCCTCTGATGCACCAAGCAGGGGCCTCTGCAGTTATGCCTATAGCTCTGCTCAGTTTGGCCCCTCAGCATTGACGCAGCTGATTCTACTGTGTGCCCCGGTTGCCCTTCTGGTCCTAACCAGATGTTTCCTGTCTGCAGGCCCTGGCTTGACCTTTCACCTCACAGCTGCCTTTTACAACTTTGCTCTCAAACCCTGACTCCGGACCCTCTAGCCAGCAGCTCCCTTCCGGCCAGGTCTGCCTCGTTATCTTATTAAGGCAGACTTTCTCTCAGTCACCTTCTGGAACTTCTTAAACCCTGCCACAGCGTCTCTAACGTGCGTTCATTTTATAGACCACGCGTTTGCGCATAGGGATATTTACTGTGTGATGTGTGACGTGAGGGTTAACGTTAGCGATTAAGATCTTGGGATGTGGTGGCCCACGCTGGTAGGATTTAAGATCGCAATAAAAGCACTTGCGTTTGCCGCGGCCAGATCACTAAAGGAAGCAGGATTGCGCGTCAAATTTCCAGCACTGAAACTGGGGGGGGGGGGTTGTCTTTTCTTTTAAGCGAGTTCTGCAGCTGTACATCTGACCCCCCTAGCTCCCCCACTTCCCATCCCACCTGTCAATCTTCCTCCATGAATCCTGGAGTATGGCAGAGCTGCCCTGCCCCCCCCCCGCCTCCCCCCGACCCCCCCCCCGTCTTTTTCAAGGCTAGTAGATTATAAGGTTGCACTTTTGCCAGCAAGGGACAGCCAGGCCCCCCCGCGGGTTGGGGCAAAAAATGAGCGCCATTTCTACTGCTGTGGAACTGCTAAGCCGGCTCTGCTCAGGAGTGGGTTGCTTTGGTGAGCTCTCTTTATTTTAGCAGCGGTCTCTTGACTTGTAACCCCAATCCTGTCTCCCAAAAAACCGCTAAACCTTGTGAATTTATTGCAATTCAACAAATTGTGACATTGTGGAACAACACACAAAAGGTGTTTGTCTGTGTTTCTACATGGTGTGCTCACTATAGTGATATTTTATTTATGTTTTAATTAGTAAAACTTGCCTGAAGATCGGAGGGTAAAACTAAGCCACCAGGGGCCAGGAGGTGGTGTCACACACCTTTAATCCCCGGATTTGGGAGACGTAGGCAGGTGGATCTCTGTGAGTTCAAGGCCACCTTGGGTTACACAAGGTGGTGGTGGCTCACACCTTTAATCCCAGTTCTAGGGAGTCACACCTTTAATCCCAGCGCTAGAGGGAATATAAAATGGGAGGAGACAGAGGTTCAGGGCTCAGTCTGCAGTCACCCAGCCTTGGTAGAGGGAAGACTTCTCTAGTGGCTTGGCTGCTTTGCTTTTCTGGTCTTCAGCTTGAACCCCAATATCTGTCTATGGGTTTTTATTATTCGTGCTACAGCTCACAACAATCTGGCTTCTTCCACTCAGCATTAGTCTCAGATTCCCTGTCATTAAGTGTATTAAAGTTCACTCCTTTTCATGGCCGAGAGGTATTCGGCTGCATCCCGTGTGTTGCTTGCTATTCACACACTTGTTGCTTTCAGCTCCGCACGACTTCAAACAAGAGCGCTGTTATGGGCGCGAAAGTCACTGTCTCTGGAGACAGTTTGCTTCATTTCTCACAGTGAATGCCCAGCAGTGGATGGCTGGATTGTGTGGCAGATGACCTAGCTATTCCTTTACCTCCTACATCATTTTGCCATACCCGGTCAGAGAGGTATGAGGGTCTTCCACCTTTCCACCAAAGTTATCATGGTCAATCTTGAATTTGAACAATTTTATCAAGAGTACAGCAATATCTTCCTGTGATGTAGCCTTTTCCTCCAGACACAGCGTGATGATCCCAGCACTATCACTGGGGGCAAGATAAGAATCAGCCACTAGAGAAGTCTGTGACAGTTATGGGGCTGTGCTGGCTGTTGTCAGCTGTACATGAGCTAGGGTTGTCTGGGAAGGGGAGCCTAAATTGAAGGAATGCCTCGACCAAGTTGGCCTGTGCAAGCCTGTGGGACATTTTTTTTAAATCAGTGATTGAGATAGGAGGGTCTAGCCAATTATAGGAGGTATGGCCCCTAGGCAGATTGTCTTGGGCACTAAAAGAAAGCAAGGTCAATGAGCCACAGTAAGCAAACCAATAAACAGCATTCCTCCTTGGCTTCAGCTTCAGCCTCTGAGGCAGGTCCCTGCAGTGAGCTCCTGACCTGCCTTATCTGTGGTAAGGGTGTATAAGCCAAACAAATCCCTTCCTCCCTACGTTGCTCACACCAACAGAAAAGCAAACCAACACGGGCTGGTAATACTCCCGAAGAGAGAGAGGAGACAGGGGCACTCAGTTGAGATTCTACCCACCACTTCCCTCTGCCTCCAGCCGTACTGGTCTTGGAGGACACTCGAGTGTAGAGTGTAGCTTCCACGAGGGCATCATCCATACTAGGATGGAACTCTGTGGTGACGAAGCCGTTTTTGAGGACACCATAACCCTTCACCACACTCTGTAAGCTCGTTGGTTCAAGTTGGGCTTCGGTGGAATCATTTTGGTCTGTAGTTGGTGCTCCACTTGGGGTGAATAGATGTCTGTTCATGCCTCTCCAGGAATTGACTGGCAACATATCCCTTCATGGCTTTCATTTACATTTCTCTAATAAGTTGATGATGTTTACCCATTTGTTCCAATTCTTTGCCCTTTGTTTTGATTGGGTTGTTGTTTTGTTATTGGTGAATTTTCAGTATGTATTCTATATTTTGGTTCATGTAACTACTGGTAAGAATAAGAGCAGCTCCGCTGGCGCAAGAAATCCAATTAGGTCAAATCAAACCAAATCAAAATGCCCATCATTTTATTAAGAATGACGCTCTCGGGTGGCCAAGCGCATGGCGGGGAGACAGGACAGCAGAGAGCCCTTGCAGTCCTCTAGGAGGCCCCTTAAATACCCTGTGGAACTGCATGCTGGGATTTGGAGTCCAGAGCAAAGCAACTCCCAGGCCAGGGGCTGGGGCTACGCTCCCAACTTAACAACTACCACACATGTGATCCTCAAAGCACTTTTTAAAAAGGTGGGGTTGGGGAGGGGTCTCACTATGTAGCCCTGGCTGTCCTGCAATTCCCTGTGTAGACCAGGCTGGCCTCACCCTCAAAGAGACCCTCCTGCCTCTGCCTCCTGAGTGCTGGGATTAAAGATGTGCTCCACCACTCATACTCTCGAAGCACTTTTAAGAAAACCTTTAGCAAATCTTAAAAGCCCTGGTAAGACCTGTGAAGTTACTCTCTGGTGATGTGGGAGTGTCTTTATCTATCTGTTGCTTTCATTGGTTAATTAATAAAGAAACTGCTTGGCCTTTGATAGGACAGAAAATTAGGTAGGCGAAGTAGACAGAACAGAATGCTGAGAGAAAGAAGCCGAGTCAGGCAGTCGCCATGATTCTCCCACCCGACACAGCCGCAGGTTAAGATCTTCCCTGGTAAGCCACCTCGTGGGCTACACAGATTAATTAGAAATGGATTAGATCAATATGTAAGAGCTAGCCAATAAGAGGCTGGAACTAATGGGCCAAGCAGTGTTTAAAAGAATACAGTTTCCTTGTAATTATTTCGGGGAATAAGCTAGCCATGCGGGCGGCCGGGTGCCAGGGATGCAGCCCCACCGCTCCTACTACACTCTGGGCAAATGAGAAAATGGAAGCAAAGGACTTGGTAACTTGTAATCTTCCTGTTGCCTCAGCCACTGTGTGCCGCTGCAACCTCTATCTACTTCCAAGACACTGTTATTATCCCCAAAGAGGGTGGGTTCCCTCCTTCCCCCAGAAAGTTCTGGGAGGAGCTTGGTTGCTGGGACAGAGACCTCTTGTCCCTGCTTTACTGTCTGTGATGTTAAAAGTCTCATAGTAAATCTCATTGCTGATGGAGATCTCAGGGCCTTTCTACTGACTGGATCCTCTTCCTGTTTCTCTCTCCCTAAAACCTACTAGCTTCCTGCCTCCCGCCCTCCCAGCTCTTGTTCTCTGAAATCTTTGAGCATCCTAGCTCTCCTTTGTACACCTCACGCCTGAGAACTGTAACTCCCTGCACCTGCCTTGGCTGGACACCCATCCGTCCACTCCTGGTTTCATGGTTTTCTCCTACGTGGCCATCCTCCATTTCACGGGCCACCATTATAGCTGGTCTCTTATTAATAGGCAGCTGTTTCTTCTGAATTAATTTAATACATGGCTCCCTGGAGGGAGAGGGAGGCTCCCAGGACTCAGGAAGCTCCCAGAACTTAAACTTTCACATGGGTCCTCCCCAGTATCGCAGAAGTGGTAAGGAGTCAGGGATGAGACTCCGTGAAGCTGCCTGCAGGTTAGTGGAAGCTTTGTGGACACAGTGTCTGTCACCTATGCCGGGGTGGGTGGCGATGAGCGCCTTTGAGTCACCTCCGCAGCTCCTCCTCCCTAGTGCTCCTGTAAGTAAATCCAATAAGCCTTCTAGCTCACGAGTCCACGAGTACGCGCTCGTTTCTTGGTTCTGTTCTCAGTGCTCAGAGGTTTGCTTTGTGTCCCCCCTTCCCCCCGGGGGCCAGGAAAAGTCACATGACCTTTATGAATGCCCGCTGCTCCTCAGGTCTTTCTTGTTTGCTCTGAAGTGTGTCCTGAGCCTTGTATTTGCCTTTTCCCTGAATCTAGACAGTTGAATATTTTGGAGAAAACCCGCACATGAACTTATATAGCTACACTATTAAAAAAAAAAACAGCAGGACGATGGTGGTGCATGCCTTTTATTCCAGTGTTCCAAACTGGAGGCAGAGGCAGGCAGATCTCTGTGTGTTCGAGGCCAGCCTAGTCTACAGAGTGAGTTCCAGCCAGGGTTACACAGGGGAACCCTGTCTTGAAAAACCCAAACCCAAAGCAAAAACAAACAAACAAAAAAAATCACCTAAGTAAACTGTCATTTTGATTGAAATAAAATCCTGTTTTAGTAAGAGACTGCTCTGGGGTAAGAGTTTCCTGCTGGGATGCTGGGAATCTCTTGGAGCTAGATAGAGACTGTGTCTTCACACATTGTTCACTTTCAAAAGACTGATTGTTAGTTTATATCAAGTTAGTTTAACCTCAACTTTAAAAAAGTAAACCGTGGGAGCCATAGAGGTCTTTGTGCTCACAGATAAACACTAGGGGGACCTGGGATGTTAATACACAGGGTTGTTCCTTCAATGAAAGAGATTGTGTACCAGTCATCCACCCAGAAGACTGGAGAAGACGTGTTTATTAGCCTGCTGACCTTTGCCCTACTTGTGCGGCCAGAGGTTTTTCCAGCACCAGACCTTCCCCCAGACCCTCATTATAGGTCTGCTTTTCCTCAATCCATAGAACTTATCTCTGTGGACTTTACAAAGAGTTTCGATGTAGTAACATCTGACCTGTAGTTCCTCAAGAAGATTTATATATGCTCTGTTGTGAACGCGGGACTGAATTATTATCAATAGAATAAGGTTTCACCAAATTGTGCTGCACTGAAATATGCATAGCCAGACTCCTGAAGTTTGAACTCACCCTGACCACTGAGTCATGTTAAACCAAACTGCCTTCTTGTCTCTCTCAAATGTCACTCTGGTGATGGTGGTGGTCCAGAGACCCCCATGGTAAGCAGATTTATTAATTGATATAGGTATGAATAATTTGTATTGATAGAGATTTACGGTCAATTTTGTTATATGTATAAATGTTTCTGATGTAATTTTTACTTGATAACTGTTTTGTTATATGTAATTTTGCTATGTTAAGGTTAAAGCCTTCCTTTTTTTTGTTTAAACAGAAAAAGGGGAAGTGATGTGGGAGTGTCATATCAATCTGTTGATTTCTTTGGCTAAGCAATAAAGAAACTGCTAGGCCCATTTGATAGGCCCACCCTTAGGTGGGTGGAGTAAACAGAACAGAACGCTGGGAGGAAGAGGAAGTGAGGTCAGACTCCGCAGCTCTCCTCTCCGGAGCAGACGCAGGAGAGACGCCATGCTACCTGCTCCAGGGAAGACGCACACCATGCCCCAGCTCCGACCCAGGATGGACTTAGGCTAGAATCTTCCCGGTAAGCGCACCTAGGGGCGCTACACAGATGATTAGAAGTGGGCTAAATTAATATGCGAGAGTTAGCCTAGAAGAGGCTGGGTAGAAGTGAGCCAAGCGGTGTTTAAATGAATACAGTGTCTGTGTAATTATTTTGGGGCATAAGCTAGCCGGAGCCGGGCAGGCCGGGCTGGGGTGTTGGGAACGCAGCCCCGCCGCCCATATTACTACAAATGACGCCCAGACGTGTGGCTAACTGAGTCCACAGAAAGCCTGAGAAAGCTTGGAAAAGAATAGAGTAAAGCATGTTTCTTATGGCAATTTCTTGGGTCTGCTCTGCTTGCTAGAGGCAAGCAAGCACCTCATCTAAGAGAGGCTTCCTGACTCAGCTTTAGCTGCAAAGCCTGCAGCTCATTAAGAGGTCCTGCCACGAAACACTTAAACGGTGTTGGCGAAAAGCTGAACGCATGCTTTTCGGTTTTCAGCCATAGCAGGAAAAAAGCTGCGCGTTTAAAAATGCCGGCTTTCAGCCGGGCGGTGGTGGCGCACGCCTTTAATCCCAGCACTCGGGAGGCAGAGACAGGCGGATCTCTGTGAGTTCGAGACCAGCCTGGTCTACAGAGCTAGTTCCAGGACAGGCTCCAAAAACCACAGAGAAACCCTGTCTCGAAAAACCAAAAAAAAAAAAAAATGCCGGCTTTCTGGGCCATCCTGCCAGGGCAAACTCTGACTGTTTGAGACAGGAGGGCCGGCTACCAAGAGAGGACTTGAATGTTGTCTGTTGTAGCTCGCTGGCTAGCAGGGACCTTGCAGCCAATACCTCAGCCATGAGGCTGGGAAGCTAAGGAATGGACTGGATCTAGCTGGCAAAGCCACGCCTTTAGTCCTACTGATATTGCTTGGTAAATTAAAGGCTCTTGTGGTCAGAAAAAGAGAGATATACAGTAAAGAGAGATTCAAAGACAGAGAAAATTTCTAAATGGTTTACAGTGTGTTGAAAAATATATGCGGACTAAAAGTTAAAATTTTTAAAGTAAACCTCTGTGACTTCAAGGTGTGGTAGCACACGCCTTTAATCCCAGTGCCTAGAAGGCAGAGACAAACGGATCTCTGTGAGTTCAAGGTGTGGTAGCACACACCTTTAATCCCAATGCCTGGGAGGCAGAGACAGGCGGATCTCTGAGAGTTCAAAGACAGCCTGGTCTACAGGGTTATTCCAGGTCAAAGATATATGCTCAAAAAGCAAAAAGTTAACCTAGGAATGTCACAGCTTAGATTCTTAAGCGCCTAGTGATTTAAAGGCGCAAATCAAAAGTGCTCCTGGATAGTAAAAAATTGTAGATTCACAATAGGACAGATTCAGACCACTAAATGAGTCACACTGTTGGATGAATGTACGTAGGCTTGGGAGAGAGAAGAAAAGGAATATAGAGAATAAAGTTAATGGTTTAAAAAGAAAAAAATAAAAGGTAAAGTCTTTAAAGAGACAGAGTACAGATAGTTAAGAGATTAAAAGAAATAAAGAAAAATAAGCTACGTAAAAAATGGAAAATTCACAGAGAGTCTGGATTATGTACATTGTGTTTTCTTTAAAATTTTTGACTGTGAAGGAGCTAAGTACAGAGAGACATTTCATTACATGGGCTGCCAAGCTAAACCAGAATGGATATAAGGGTATTACGATTTCAGAATTTGGGTCTAAGGATATGATGCTTTGGAGAGAGTCTTCTTTTGTTTTCACAGAGGATGAGACTCTATGGATTTCTTCAATTCCGATTTGGTATGATGGACCACGTCCTCCTGAAGGTTTGCTGTGAACATCTTCAGAAAATTGCTTCGCTCAACTGCCAACTGAGATGAACCTGGCACACAGGTTATACCATGAAAGACCTAATTAACGACGCCCCCATTCAGCAGGAAGCAGTTTGGAGAGAAAAAACTGCGCCCATGTTCCCAAATATAGTTTATAAATGTTCTTTTACATTTAAAGGGGGAAATGATATAGGTATGAATAATTTGTATTGATAGAGATTTACGGTCAATTTTGTTATATGTATAAATGTTTCTGATGTAATTTTTACTTGATAACTGTTTTGTTATATGTAATTTTGCTATGTTAAGGTTAAAGCCTTCCTTTTTTTTGTTTAAACAGAAAAAGGGGAAGTGATGTGGGAGTGTCATATCAATCTGTTGATTTCTTTGGCTAAGCAATAAAGAAACTGCTAGGCCCATTTGATAGGCCCACCCTTAGGTGGGTGGAGTAAACAGAACAGAACGCTGGGAGGAAGAGGAAGTGAGGTCAGACTCCGCAGCTCTCCTCTCCGGAGCAGACGCAGGAGAGACGCCATGCTACCTGCTCCAGGGAAGACGCACACCATGCCCCAGCTCCGACCCAGGATGGACTTAGGCTAGAATCTTCCCGGTAAGCGCACCTAGGGGCGCTACACAGATGATTAGAAGTGGGCTAAATTAATATGCGAGAGTTAGCCTAGAAGAGGCTGGGTAGAAGTGAGCCAAGAGGTGTTTAAATGAATACAGTGTCTGTGTAATTATTTTGGGGCATAAGCTAGCCGGAGCCGGGCAGGCGGCTGGGTATTGGGGACACAGCCCAGCCGCCGTCCTTATTACTACAATTAATGATCATATTGTACATATAGATTTAACCACCACACAGTTCAAAAGACACCGTGAAGTTCACATTGTATTTCACCCAAAGACAAATGCTATTTAATCTGTCATCCTTGTCAACATTCTGTGGGTGCAATTCCTCCTCTTAACGCACATAACTGAGCTCATCTCTTCCATTTGAATTGTATGAATTCTATTTTTATGACCTCACCTTTCCATTTATCAGGGTTAAAGTGTTTTTATCTTCTCAGAATTTAACCATTAAAAGTTTAATCAATAGTGCAGCAATCTTGGGGGACTGACTCTTTATAAGAGGTGCATAGGTTATAAGGTCAAGAGCAGGTTAGTTCCACTGTAGGCTGAAAGCCGAGACTCCTGTCTGTCCTGCTCTTCTGTGGTATAGGACATGTGTTCCTCATTATAGGGGATGTAGTAGTCGAGGAGTAGTCGTGCAAGCAGAGAAAGCAGCGCTTGGGAGGATCTCCAGTACCAATAAATGCAGTCTGTAATTCCAATACTTGCTGAAGCAAAGGCAGGAGCTCCCCCAGAGCAGGCTGGCTAGCTAGACTAGTCATATCAGCAAACTCTAGGTTCAATCGAGAGACTCCTATTCAACAAACAACGTGATGGTGATTGAGAAAGACTCTCCATGATAAGCCAGGCTCCTACACACATGTGAACACACAACATATATATGAGTGCACACCACACACACACACACACACACACACACGGAAAATTTTAAATAAAGGGCTAGAAAGATGGCTCCACAGCCAGAAGCATCTGCTATTCTTACCGAGGATGAGGGTTAAGTTCCCAGCAGCCACGTGGCTGCTCACAACCATCCTTAACTCCAATTCTCAGGTATCTGGCTCCCTCTTCTGACTCTGCAGGTATCAGGTATGTGAGTGTACATACTCACAGGGAAGTGAAACACATACACAAAATAAGAACAATAATGGCATCTTTCAAAACTAAAAATGTCATAGTACCTGTGATGGCCAATACTGTCAACCCAACTGCTTTAGAGTTACTGTGGGACACCCTTTGGTCACACTCTACAGGAGTGTTTTCAGAAGGGCTGAACTGAAGAAGGAAGACCCACCCTAAATGCAGCCAGCACTGCAGGTGTTGGGGTGTTGGGGGAAGTCCCAGGCTGTGTACATAGGAAAGTAAGCAGGACATCAGGGTTCATTGGTCTGTTCTTCCTGACTGCGGATACCACGTGATCAGCCCATCTTGATGGAGTGCATCCTCTAAGTGTGAGCCCAGAATAAGCCTTTCCTTCCTTAAGGTGCCTTGGTTGGGCATTTGTCACAGCAACAAAATTTACCAATACATTCCCACTTCTGTAGGTAATGCACTGAAGAGACAAGAGTCCCAACCTTCCCTGTTGCCAGTGACAAGCCCCTACCCTGCTCCACCTGAGATACCTCCCATTGCCCCTGGTGTCTGTACCATGTAGTCTAAGGCAACATCTATAGGAAATGACATAAAATAATGATCCTACACTGTCATTAAGGTAAGAAACCCCAAAGTTGGATCCTGATTCAACATCCATAGCTCATGAGGAATTCTAGAACAGCTAGCTCACGAACTTCCTTCAAAAAACCAAAGAACCAATCAAGCAGGATTTAAGGGTACCATGGTACCAAAAAAACCTACAGACCTGCAAAATAAATAAATAAATTAAAGAGTCTGTGACTATACCATCCCGCATGCCCAGTAACTACCAATAGGATAGCATCTGCCCAAGCAGTTGGACCGAGGACCCTCCCCCGTGCCTCTGTGAGAAAAATGGCTAGGAGGGATCTTCCTGTATGGCAGAATTTGTTGGTTGAGGCCCTGGACATTCTCCTAGAAAATGAGGAGATCCACACTGGTGTTTGTAGCTTTCCATTCCCAAACCACTTTAACCAACCCTGATTTTGTATACTGAACTAAAGCGATTTGAAGCAGGTCTTTGGAAAAGTGTTGGTGAATATGTATCACCATAAACCATGACCACAAAGGAGACCACTCAACATGACCATCAACCTTTAAAGTCTTCTCTGTCTCTTTTCTGTCTATCCCTTCCTTCAACGTGCTTCTAAGCAACCCAACCTCCAGACAACTGTTGGTGGATACTGCTTGTTCGTTCCTGGCTGCCCATACCCAAAATAAATCACACAGACTGTATTAATTAAAACGCTGCTTGGCCAATCACTTAGGCATATTGCCAGCTAGTTCTTATATCTTATATTAACCCATTTCTTTTATTTTGTGTTTTACCACGAGGCTCATGGTTTACTGGATGGTTTACTAGAAGAGTTTATGGGCACCTGTCTCCTCCAGCAGCTATGATGTCTTCTCACTGACTCCACCTACTTTCTCCTCTTTATCTCTGCTTGGAATTCCCACTTTATTCTGCCTTGTGATATCCCCCAACACTGCTTCTTTATTAAACAATGGTATTCATAGAATACCGAGGGGAATCCCACATCAGACAACCAATAATCTGTAGTCTACATGCATACATTAGCTTTTGCTTTCCAGGACTGAATGTAAATGGAATAATACAGTACATATTCTGTATCTGGTTTCTTACAGTCTGCATAATTATTTACCTGTCTGTGTGCATCACCCCCACCCAGAGCTCTGTTCCACTATATGGATATGGCACAATTTGTTTACTCCCTTGTTGGCAGGTATCTGGGTTCTTTCCACTTTGGGGCCTGTCTTAGTTAGGGTTCCTATTGCTGTGAAGAGACACCATGGCCACAGACGCTCTTATAGAGGAAAACATTTAACTGGGGTGGCTTACAGTTCACAGGTTCAGTCCATTATCATCACGGTGGGACATGGTGGCATGCAGGCAGACATGATGCTGGAGAAGTTGCTGGACTTCTACATCTTGCAAGCAACAGGAAATAGTCTGTCTCTCTGAGAGTAGCTTGAGCATAGGAAACCTCAAAGCCCATTCCCACAGAGACACACTTCCTCCAACAAGGCCACACCTACTCCAATAGGGCCAATACCTCCCAATAGCACCAATCCCTATGAGCCTATGGGGGCCAATTATATTCAAACTACTACAGGGCCACTGTAAATAGAACTACTCTGAGCACAGGTGCACAGGAATTTGTGTCGTTGAACACTTTTTTTTTTATCCTAGATAAGACTCAAGGACAAGATGGTTGGGTGCAGTGGAGGAAGATAGATCCCTGAAGCTGGACCCTGAAGTTCATTGGCCCACTAGTTAGCTGAATCATTGAGCTGCATGTTCACAGAAAGGCATCTAAATAAAAGAGGTGGATAGTGATTGAGGAAGACGCTGGTGTCCATGCACACGTGCATATAACAATCAAAGAGAAAACACGCATATGTAAATGTGTTCTCCTTCCTTTAATTGGCCAAGAGACCATCACTGCTGTCTCTAGTTCCTCCCATTTTCACCACCCATTCTGTATTTCTCCTGCCTCCTTCCACTCTCAAAGGACTGGGGACGCTGTTGCCTTGGGGTTTTGTGTGCTTGTTTCTGTGATGGCCACTGGGCATGGGGAGTATTAAAAGAAACCCCAGAAAGACATGCTTCTCTTTGTTGCCCATTTCCCTTTGGTGACTAAGAGGATCAGTTCAGCCGATCTTTTGTGCCTATTGGTTCGATTGCACAAGGAGCCTCAGTGACCAAGTGGCTGCCCCTCATTCCCTTTTGAGACACAGTGGAGAGGGTTTTCTCTTTGGAAACTAATGTTCAGTGGAGCTCGTGGTTGCCAGGAGGAGAAGAGAAACTCCGCTCTAAGAGTGTTACTGGATTCAATAACAGGAAGAGCTGGACTCCCTTCCCCTTGATTCTGAACTCACAAGTCTAGCCTGGTGGGAAGCAGTAAGGGTCTTCCCTAGAAGGACCCCGGGTTCCTCTTTACTCAAGGAACTTGGGGGCCCCTGGTCTTGAACTGGAGCCGAGGTCAGGACTCTCTCCACTGTAATTGGGCCAGGTGTGTGGCTACTTGACCTGTAGGGTTTCCTTTTGTAGACCAGGCAAAATTCTAGGAGCACCCCTTGCATTCACTCTTAGGAACACGGTGATAGTGTACAGACCATCTTAGACCTCTGTAGGCCAAGCTGTCCTTAAAGTGAAGGCATCCACTTTTCACCTTTGCTAACCTCGGCTGCTACTCCTGCCACTCTGCGGCCCCAGCCTCATGAAGATAAGCTGCTGTTCAAGGCTGTACTGTCCTCCAGCCAACCATGGAAGGCTGCTGTTCAAGGCTGTACTGTCTTCCAGCCAACCATGGAAGTCTGCTGTTCAAGGCTGTACTATCTTCCAGCCAACCATGGAAGGCTGCTGTTCAAGGCTGTACTGTCTTCCAGCCAGCCATGGAAGGCTGCTGTTCAAGGCTGTACTGTCTTCCAGCCAACCATGGAAGGCTGCTGTCCAAGGCTGTACTGTCTTCCAGCCAACCATGGAAGGCTGCTGTCCAAGGCTGTACTGTCTTCCAGCCAACCATGGAAGGCTGCTGTTCAAGGCTGTACTGTCTTCCAGCCAACCATGGAAGGCTGCTGTCCAGCCAGGGCATTTCTTCTTCTGTAGTGAGCGATATTTTGGGCCTGCGATCGAACTAAACAATAGCAAGATGAGAGCTGTAATCTTTTTAAATTTGTTTATTTATTTATTTACTCATTTATATAGTATGTGTAGATGTTTTGCCTGTATGTATAGCTAGACCACGTGCACATCTGGTGCCATGGAGGTCAGAAAAGGGTGTTAAATACTTGGAGACTGGAGGTACAGGCATTTGTGAGACATCACGTGGGTGACAGGAATCTAACTAGGTCCTCCGGAAGAACAGCCAGTGCTCTTAACTGCAGAGACATCTCTCCAGCTGTGAGAACTGTAATCTTTAGACCATTTCCCAGGCCTTGCTCATGACTGAGTGATATGCCCTGATGCTAAGGACTATCTGATCATTTTGAAGTATGACAGAAGACAGTGAGATGTTGGTGTGGCATGGTTGTGTTCTCAGGAGGGCTGGATGCCAAGGAAGAGCCGGACCCTCTCCTACATTATTTTATGTCTTTCCTTTGAGAACTGCCAACCTCATCATAAATTTCCTTCTCTTAAATTTGGGTACAGATTCAAAATTTTTAGGCCTGTTTTCTTTTCCTTCTCTTTTACCAGCATTCTTGGTGCCTTTACCCATCAGAGTCAAATTCAGTAGCAAAGCAGACTTTGTGCAGCCCTCATGGGCCCTTCCTATCAGCCTCTCCTGGAAGGAGCTCCCAGGGCATCACCACAGAAGTATGCCAGCTCCAGACGGGAGGTCCTCACAAGGCACAACGTGAGAGTGAGCTCAGCAGAGAAAACTTCAGATTCCCTTGTGGGGTGGGAACACCCACCGTGAACAGCAGCACTGATTGTCCCTACAGCATACTCTCCAGGCATGAGAAAAAGCAAACTTCCTGAAGTGGTGTGTTTGAACTTCTATTTAAAAGAGAGAAGAAATCTTGGAGACCTGATATTTTCTCTCCCTGGTAATTAAAAACTAACTTCTGCCCTGGAGTTCCAGAGCAGGGACGGCTTGGTGCTCCTGGCCTGGGAACCTCTTCTTCTGGGTGTGAACTGCCCTTGGCATGCCTGACCACGTACCAGGGCTACCTGTGAGCAGCTGCCTAGCAACTTCCTTAGTGTATGCAAATGAAGCACTTTGGCTGCAGAAAGGTGAGCCTTCTGAAATACTTAGTTCACAAAATTCTCAAACCAGAAGAAGTAAAGATGTTAACAGAAACAAAACAAAACAAAACAAAACAAAAAAGCCAACATGATGTTTTGGCCACAAGCAGGTTTTCCTGTTGTCTAGCCCAAGCACACACTCACAAATGCTTGCACACACAGTAGTCACACACACTCACATACATATATTTGTGTGTGTGTGTGTGTGTGTGTGTGTATAGGATTTACTTTTATTTTAAGATTGATCTCATCTTTAGGACTGGCAAGGTGGTGTAAACTGTTAATTGCAGCACTCTGGAGGCAGAGGCAGGCTTATCTCCATTAGTTCAAGGCAAGTCTAGTCTATGTAGAAAATTCCAGGCCCTCTGGCTTACAGAAAGAGACTCTATATAAAAAAATCTTGTTTTTAATTGTTTGAATGTGCATGTGTACGTGCACATGTCTGCAGGTGCTGGAAGAGGCCAGGGCATTGGACCCCTGGATCTGGAATTACAGACAACTGTGATTCACCTGACATGGGTTCTGAAAACCAAGCAAGCCCACTGGAAGAGCAATAAACACTCCTAACTGCTGCTCTGCCTCCCAGTTCCTGTCTTACGGTCACTACTGCCGTGATGAAATACCACGCCTCAAAGAGAGTTGGGGAGGAAAGGGTTTATCTGGCTTACACTTCCGCAATAGTTCATCATTGAAGGAAGTCAGGACAGGAACTCTAACAGGGAAGGACCTGATGGAGGCAGGAGCAGGTGCAGAGATCACGGAGGGGTGCTGCTTACTGACTTGCTCCTCATGGCTTTCTCAGCCTGCTTTCTTATAGAAGCCAGGACCACCAGCCCAGGAGTGGCCCCATCCACAATGGGCCGGGTCCGTCCACATCAATTACTAAGTAAGAAAACGCTCCACAGACTGTCTGCAGCCCCATCCAAGGGAGGCATTTTCTCAATTGAGATTCTCCACCCTCAGATGACTCCAGCCTGTGTCAAGTTGGCATGAAACTATCCAGGACAACCGCCCCCACCATCTTTTTTGGCTGCTATCAATGTATTTGTATTTGTTTTCTTTTTGGACCTTGAAAATCCTTGATGTAAATCTCTGATTAGCATTTATTTTTGTGATTCCTTCCTGTCAAAGCTAACTGCTGCCCGTTCATCTCTAGTTGGCCATTACAGTTTAAGTTTTTCTTTTTCATAGAAACCAAATTTGACTTGTTTAGGATGGTGGTTTCTCTGTGTAGAACTAACTGACCTGGAACTTGCTCTGTAGACTGGGCTGGTCTTGAGCTTACAGAGATCTATCTGCTTCTGTCTCCTCGATGCAGAGATTAAACATATGTGCCAGTACTACCTGACTAATGTTTTCTTTTATTATTAAGAGCTAATCCCAATTGACTTTAATTTCATGAATTTTCTATCTTTTATTCCTTTGTCTAAACCCAGTTCCAGCAGTTGATATTTTAACGTTTATTTTGAGGGAATCAAACTCAAATCATAAGCAGTATGTAAATATCCAAATTTAAGAGAAAATGACACAGTTTTCTAATGTCTCTATGGCTTACAAGATGGTTGGGCAGAGATCCTTTTCACACACATAAAGATGGAAAGAGGAAAACAAAAAAAAACTTCATGTTTGCTTTAATATGCCCTTCTGAGTGTGCGTGTGCACACATAAACACACACACACACATAAACAAACAAAAATAATGTTGGTTTTTTTTTTACCCCCTTCAACTGTGACTTCATGGCACGTGCTGCCAAGCGTGATAATCTTAGTTCAATCGCCAGGATCCATAGGGGGAAGAAGAGATTTGTCCCCTCAAGCTGTCCTTTGGCCTACACATGCCACATCCCCGTGGCATGCATGTGTCCCAACACACACATACACACACACACCCTAAATCAATGTGTATGATTAGTAAAAAGAGCAGGCATTAAGAGGCTGTTGGGATTCCCACCAGCAGAGTGGGAGTGAGCTGTGGGCGATTCCAGTCTTGGCTCACACTGCCTGCCTGCTCCCTAATTGTGGTAAACAGCTCTTCGGATGTTTGACATGCGCTGCCTCTTCTGTGAAGAAAACTTCTTCTGCCATCTCTTCCCGTTTTCCTATTGGCTTATGCTGTTAGCTGTTAGCCATGAGGCAAGAGAGAAAGACAGGGAAGCTGGGGGTGGGGCACAGGAGGGAAGGGAACTGTCTTCCAGGACAGTCCTGTCATTCAGGACTGAGGCTGAAGCCTCTCCCAGCAGAGAAACAAGAACCCCAGCATAACTAGCTCCCGCCACAGAGGCCCCCCTGGCAATAATGTTTTTCACATGTACAGATATTTAATGCTGAAGAAACGGTGATGCTAGTTTAAGGCCTGGAAGTACATGAGCTTGGGTAGGGCCTCATTCCCGGCCCAGGATTTTTCAGGAGAATCTCAAACAAAACTGTCTACAGCCAAGACAACCCAACTCCCTGTATCCTGGCAGGCTAGACTTTCGCGTTATGAATTGTAATCTTACCAAGTGACCTCAGGAACCACCAGTGTCTACTGTGATTTCCACCCCCAACCCAGGGCCTTGGCTGGTCTATTGTAAGGACCACGCTCTCAACTGTGTTTTCCTTCTGGGCTTCTCCTCGCTCTCCTGCTCAAAGTTTGTGCTCATTCCTTTAATAAGGCTTCCAACCAGTGCTTTACTGAACCCTTTTCAGCACCAAAGGCTGACCCTAGGTCAGCCTGAGTTAAGGTCCTTAGGGTGACTCTTGCAGCTGTGACCGTGACCTTTATTTGGTCTCTCCCCACCCTACCCCACCTCTCTCTCTCTCTCTCTCTCTCTCTCTCTCTCTCTCTCTCTCTCTCTCTTTCTCTCTCTCTCTCAGCGGGTTTTAACTTCGTAGTGCAGACTGGCTTTGAATTCATGATCCTCTGGCCCAAGCCCCCAAGTTCTGGGATCATGAGTGTGTAGCACCACACCAACCTAATATTTTCGTGTTTTGTTTAAAATATTTTTTCCTAACTCTAGAACCAACACTTTTTGAGTAATAAGTGGGATGATAAAGGTAATGCCATACTATTCTGACTCCATTTCATGTTTGCTTAGGCAGTTCTCAACCATCTACCCCTCCTCCCTCTAACGTCACATCCGCCTTGGCAACACAGTTGAGATTTCCATGGATTGACCATAGTGCAGATGTATTAACCAAAACTAACGTGTTATGTCTAAAATAACAACTGGGCTCTGCCAGGAAAGAGCATTTAAAGGCTCTCTGACCTCCCTCTAACATTAATGTAAATTACGGTCTTTGTGGTTTTGGTCTTTAAAAACTCTACACCCCTGACCTAAGGCGCCAAGAGACTTTTCAGAGGCACAGCACACTCTTGGTCTGGCCATCAGGGAAGGGGACCTAAAAATGTCAATCAGTGTAGCTGACAAAGCTACCTCAAGTGGTCATTACAATAAGCATTTGTGTCCTGTTGCCTGAGAACACTAGGTTGACAAAGAGGAAAGAAACCTATTGTCTTTTAGGAACCAAATAGTTCTGAATTCCACAAGTGCATCCTTTCTTTGACTCCCCCAGAGAGGTTTCCTGACTTTCTTTCATGTCTCTCACTGAAGACATTTGTTATAAGCACCCTTTCCTTCCGATTCGCCAGGCATTGTTCGCTGTGGTTAAGGAGGCTGGACTTAGCACGCCAGAAAGTCAACATTCTCAGAAGTTCGAGAACGATTCTGTTATTTGCACTCGATGCGACGCTGGAAATTTAACAACAGATAGAACGGACAACTGGAAAGCTCGCTGACTGCCTCAGCTTCCCCACGCAGTCTCTGTGGAAGTGGCTGGTTTGATAACGCCATCTCTATCTGTTACAGCGTCTTCTTGTCTTCTTTCATTCACGAGCTCACCCAGGGGTCTCCCCTCTTTGTCTAAGGTTTTATGGGGGGGAACTCTGGCTATCTACCTTAAAGGGGCTTCCACAGTAGGCTCCTGAGGGATGATTTGGGAGTACACAGTTGGACAATGTGTTTCCCCCCCTCTCTGCACAGGTTGATTGAAAGCTGTATTTGGTACTGTTATTGGGACGAAGAACCTGTGGCTAGATAGGTCACAGGCAGGTCATAGGCTCTCGGGGAGGGCCCACTGCTGTTTCTCTGCTGACGGACATAGTAGCAAACCAACTTCTAATGACCCATTCTGACATGCTCATTAGTGCGTCTCTCAATCCTCATCAGAGCAACTTCTCTTTGCAGGAGACGGCAATTGGCACAGAGAAACTGCCGGCCAGGCGTGGCAGACAGGCCGTTAGTTCAAGCCCTCTTTGAGACTGAGGCCACCCTGCTTTGCATAGGGCGTTCCTGACCAGCCAAAGCAACGTAGTGAAATCTTTTTATGCACAAAAACAACCAACCAACAAGCAAAAACAAGACGACAATCACAGAAGAAAACAAAGAGATGGGGTATGCTCAGCTCTAGATGGGACTCCCCCTCCCTTGGACTTAGGGATCACCCTAAAAGAGGAGGTAGAAAGAGAGTAAGAACCAGAGGTGGTGGATAACTCCAAAATAATGGTGTTTTCCAGGCAAGTAAATATGTGTGGTCACGCCAGACAAAAATCCCAAGTGGAGAGGTAAGTCAGGCACAAAGCCCACTCCTAGCCGAGGAGCTCTGGCAATTGGTAACTGCTGGGAGATAGAGACAGTCTTCTTTTGTTTTTGTTTGTTCTTGAGACAGGTTTTCTCTGCGTAGCCTTAGCTGTCCTGGAATTCGCTCTGTAGTCCAGGTTGGTTTCGAACTCCCAGAGATCCACCTGCCTCTGCCTTTTGAGTGCTGGGATCAAAGGTGTGTGCCTCCAGCACCCGGCTCAGAGACAGTCTTCTTAAAGACGTCACCACAAGCAGGCTGACCACACTCCAGAGGACTGTGGGTGGATATGTTGAGTAGGTAGGGAAAGGTGGATCTGGGAGGAATCGGGGGTCGTGAATATGATCAAATATTGTGTATGAAATTTTCAAAGAATTAATACATTAGAAAAACAAATATTAATTCTTCTGATCCGTGAGCATGAGATCTCTCTCTCTCTCTCTCTCTCTCTCTCTCTCTCTCTCTCTCTCTCTCTCTCTCTTCTTTTTTGAGACAAGATTTCTTTGTGTAATAGTCCTAGCTATCCTGGAACTAACTATGTAGAACAGGCTGGCCTCGAACTCACAGAGACCCGCCTGCCTCTCTGCCTCCCAAGTGCTGGGATTAAAGGTGTGCGCCACCAGCACCCAGCCTGCCTGGCCTTTTTGAGACAGGATTTATCTGTGTAGTTTTGGAGACTGTCCCGGAAGGCATGCACCACCACCCAGCAAAATATCTTTCTCAATTTCTTTCTTCAGTGCTTTAAAGACCTTTTAAATATAAAGGACTAACATTTCTGGCTGGGTGTGGTACCCCATGCTTTTAATCCCAGCTTTTGGGAGGCAGAGTTGAACTCAATAAATTCAAGACCAGCCTGTGCTACGTAGACCCCCATCTCAAAACAATCAAAAGGTCTTTCATTTCCTTAGGTTTATTCCAAGTTGTCTTTTTCTTTTCTTTTTTGGTTTTACCTTTTGAAGCTATTACAAATGGGGTGGGTCCCCTGATTTCTTTTTCAGTATGTTGTCAGGGTGTACAGCGGGGCACTGATTTTTACAACACACCCAACTCCTGGGAACGCCCCCAAAGATCTCAAAGTCAGTCTATCGTGTACCATATTCTTGCTCATCGGTGGCCACTGCAGCGCCGCTCACAAAAGCCAGGTTGTGGAACCCACAGGATCCCACAACAGAGGAAAGGATAGAGAAAACGTGGTCCACGCACGCAGTGGAAATCGTACACCTGGAGATTATCATTTAGATGAATGACGTCCATCTCAAGAACACAGATACAGCATGTGTAGTTCCTAGACATTACACAGGTATATAAAATCCATGTGTATATGATATGGAAGAAGAAACAAAACTGTCTGGGGGACACAGGGCACTGATGGAGGAAGAGGGGAAAGACACGGGCCGACAAGCGGGGCTGTGCTCACTGTACAATACACACTAGCATAAAGATGTTTTTATGTGAGGCAGCGCCACGCAGGACAAATATTTACAATGACAATTCAAAATCCTTTCTCTATTAATCTGACTTCTGCCCTCTTTGTGCTTCTTTGTTTCTCTTCTCGATCTTTCAAGAGTTTTCTCTTCCTTTGACATCCTAATTCTTCTCTGAAGTGTCATGTGGTACCCAGGCACATGGTGATGGAGGAAGGCCATTGGTTAAATAAACTGCCTTGGCCCTGATAGGTTAAAACATAGGTGGGTGGAGTAAACAGAACAGAATGCTGGGAGGAAGAGGAAGTGAGCTCAGACTCGAGGGCTCTGCTCTGGAGCAGAGACGCCATGCTCCCCTCTCCTGGGTAGACGTGATAGCTCTGCTCTCTGAAGCAGACGCGATGGAGCAAGCCGCCAGGTCAGACATGCTGAATCTTTCCCGGTAAGACCAGTGCTCACAGATTATTAGAGATGGGTTGATCGGGATATCAGAATTAGCCAGTAAGGGCTAGAGCTAGAGGGCCAAGCGGTGTTTAAAAGAATACAGTTTCCGTGTAATTATTTGGGGTAAAGCTAGCCTTGCGGGCAGCGGGATGCTGGGGACGCAGCCCCGCCACCCTTATTTCTACAACATGGCATGCACTTTGGTGTCTGAGGGAGGGGAGGAGGTCCTAAGCTTGAGGCCACCCTGGGTGAAAGCCCCTGTCACCAAACGTGACAGCATCATCTTTTTGGTTTTGCTTTTGTGTTTTTATTTTTCTGTTTTTGTTTTTCACGACAGGGTTTAAGCCGGACGGTGGTGGCACACGACTTTAATCCCAGCACTCGGGAGGCAGAGGCAGGTTGATCTCTGTGAGTTCAAGGCCAGCCTGGTTGACAAGAACTAGTTCTAGGACAGGAACCAAAAAACTACAGAGAAATCAAAAAAAAAAAAAAAGAAAAGACAGGGCTTTTCTGTGTAACAGATCTGGCTGTTCTGGAACTGGCTCTGTAGACCAGGCTGGCCTGGAACTCAGAGATCCTCCTGCCTTTGCCTCCCGAGTGCTGGGACTAATGGCCTGTGCCACCATACCCGGCCTGACAGCATGATGTTGATCTTCAGGACCCACAGAGGGGAAGGAGCAAACCAACGCCCACAAGTTGTTCTCCGAGCCCCAAACATTTGCAGTGGCATGTGACCCATGCATAACCTAATAAATAAATTGGATCAGGAACGCGATCCAACCCTGGTGCTGATTGCTCCTCGTTTCTTCTACAAGCCCCTTTGATCTCCCACCTTTTTTATACCTACAGAAATTTTTCTTTAAACCTTCCTCTTCGCTTTAAGTTTTCTACTCTCCCTAGGGGTCATGCATGGAGATGGGTGGGCATCAAGGGATGGACGTGAACCAAGACACAGACACACTGACCCTTCCCACATGAAAGTGAGTCAGAAGTCAGGTGTCTTCCAAGCCATGCGACCCAGGCAGCTGACAGTGCTGTGAGCCTCCCGAGGATGAGCATAAGGGGAGGAAATAACAGGACAACTAATCCTCACCTCAAGCACAGCCATCGTGTGCACGGCCCTGTTCAGTATTGCTGGTGGCAAGTCGGTAGTGAGCTATCCGCCGCCTGGTACTGTTTGTTCAGGCTTCTTCCCCAGTGGGGACCAAGACATCCCTTCTGCCCTGGGTAGCTTTCCGAAGCTTTCTCTAGCCAGAGTCCCCTGACCCGTTCTGTTTCTTTCCAGGCAGTTCTTCCCCTCTTGTTTTCTGTAAACATTATTCCGGTTTACAATGTGCTGGCTGTTGTGCTGGGTTCTCTGGTTCTGACCCATGTAAGAGCTGGTATTCTTAAATAGGAGAAAGGGGATCAGGGCCCATTATGGTGGTACATGCCTTTAATTCCAGCACTGGGTGTGGGGACAGATGCAGATCTCTGTGAATTTAAGGCTAGCTTGGTCTACAAGGCAAGTCCAAGGCCAGCTAGAGTTACAGAGAGAGAGAGAGAGAGAGAGAGAGAGAGAGAGAGAGAGAGAGAGAGAGAGAGAGAGAATTTCAAAAATAAACAAAAATCCAAACAATAATAACAACAACAACACACACACACACAAACAAGCAAGCAAAATAAATGTGCAGAACTGGATTCAGGTGTGGCTCTCAAGACAGATGTGGTCTCCTTTCCTTGGTCTACAGGACAGGAAGACATGCCTTCCTGGGTGATAGATCCCACTACCAGTGACAGAAACAGTTCTAGACTGCTCCTGTGGATGGCCTCTAGGGGGCGCGCTAGCCCCAGCCCGCTCCTACACTTGACTGTGGGGCTGAAGGGATGTAGCCGCCTCGGCAACTTGCTGCAGCTTCTAGAGCAGAAGGCTGAATGGCTAAGAAGTCCCGTTCTTCTTATTCAACGAGGTAAATGCAGGCTCAATTTAAGTAATTGGCCTAAAGTCACACAGCTAGAGGGAATTAGCCATCTGTTAGCTAGAGTGTGCAGCCTGCTAAGGAGCCAAGCGGCTTTAGTCACGGGCTAAGCAAGGAGAGGCAGGCAGAGCAGCCACTACAGGGTCACCAAAGGGGCCAGACAAAAAACAAGGCAACAGTGCTTCAAAAGACCTAGAAGAAAATACTTTTTAAAAATATATATTTTAATGTGTTTTGTGAACCTACGGTCTCAAACGTGCTAAACCCACACTTTACACTGTGCTGCGTCTCCAGCTCTCGAGAAAGGAGTTTGAATCTGCTCCCTGGTTAGAAAAACAGTAAATGTTTCAGGTGATGGATATGCTAGTATCATGGTCTGGCTGATACGGGCTGTATCCAGCTATCACGACCATCACCCAGGCTCAGAGAAAAGCTGCTTGCCCCCGCCCAGAGTCCCTAGGTTAGACCCCTGGAATCCACAGAGTGGAAAGAGAGGAGGATTCCAATCCGTTGTCCTCTGACCTCTACACACACACGGGTCACAGGCACACTACCCTGATACAAATATATATATATTTAAAGTATATATATATATAAAACTTTAAAGAACCACATCGCACTCCCATAAATGTTCAATTATTTATCAATTAACAATAAATGTTAAAAATTCCAGTAACATCACAAACATGTGTCTTAGGTCCTGTCCTATTGCTATGAGGGGACACCATGATGAAGGCAATTTATAAAACAGAACATTTGACTGAGGAATGGCTGACAGAGAGCTAGTCCATGACCAGTCATCATGGAGGAAAGGTTGGCAGCTGATAGACTTGGCACTGTGACTCTACCTGAGCACTTACATCCATCCACGAGTCTCAGGCAGAGGAAGAAGAAGACTAGGACTGCCCTGGGTTTTTTGTTGTTTGTTTGTTTTAACCAAAAGCCCACTCCCAGTGACAGACCTCCTCCAACAATGCCACGCCTCCTCATCCCTCCCAAACAGTTCCCCTCACCTCACCCATACATCCCACCAACACTTCAGAGTCAAGCTCACACTGTGCTGTGGGGAGGCAAACCTGTCCCCACGCTGCCACCAGGCCACGAGGCCCAGGAGAGTGGCCCTCAAGAGACCGTCAGGGAAAGGTGATCAGAATCAGTCTCAACAGAGGCCACGCTCACCCAGAGCATGCCAGCACTCTGTGGAAACTATGTGGTTTTGTTGGTGGTGAACTTTTGTTTCGTGAGGTGAGGCGAGGACATTGAAATAAGGTCTCAGTAAGTAGCCTGAGCTGTCCTCGAACTTGCGGCGATCCTCCTGCCTCATCTTCTCAAGTGTGAAGATGTTATGGGCATGAGTCACCACATCCTGCTGTGTGTGGTAGTTCTCCTGAGGGAGGCTAAGGCTTGGGTCCTCTGTACAGGTCCCCTGTCCAGCTCTGTGGCCGAGGTCCTGAGCCTCTGTGCTGTGAGATAAAGAACACACACTACGCTGTCTCTTGTGTCACAAACTAACATCATTAGTTCCGCGGCCTGGAAATGCCTCTGTTATCTCTCCAGTCAGCAACAAAGTTCACAGGCCCGATGATGTCCTTGTGCACAGAGACTGTCTGGAGTCTTCTGGAGAAGCGCCCCAGGGCCAGGTCGGCCTTTGAGCTCCTGTTGTGTAGGTTAAGGGACAGAGATGGGTTTCCTGCTTCTGATAGCTTTGTGGGAAGACATCACCACCAAAGGCTTGGTGAATATTAGTGCTATCAAGGCTCAGGGACTCCTGAAAGGTGCTTGGAGTTAAAATTGTGGAAGAGCAAAATGTCTGAGAAGAGTTTTCAAGCCTTGGTCCAACTGGCTGGAGCCAGTCCTCAACTCCGAAGGAGGTCTCTGTGTCCTCATCACAGTTCCTACCTAAGCTACTTTCCCCAGACTAAGCATCCCGAGTCCAAGGCACAGCTGCTGCCGGGGCAGAGATCACAGCATCAGCAACAGATGAAACAGAGCCAGGGCCCGTGGACAAATCCCTGACCCCTGCCGCCGTGGTCCCCAAGCTCTGTACCTGTGGACAAATCCCCGACCCCTGAGCGTTGTTTTCCTTATTGGGAAAATGAGCCCAGAAATATGAGCATCCAAGATTCCTCAGGGGATGTACGTGGGCAGATATGGGACACCAGCATGTGGAGGGTGATAAATAAATGCTGGGTTGGTATTTTGTAAAAGTGTTACTTCCCAAGAGGAACTTACACTTTTGTAGACAGAGTCCTGTTTAAGGAGAGATCTCATCAAAGCTGGGCTGGAGAATGCTTGCAAGCGCAGTTTGCCTTCCTATGGCTGTTACTTGTAGCCAGTGGGCAGCTGACAATAGCAAAAAGACTTTTTCTGGCCTTTTTTTTTTTTCTTGATGGGGAGATCATGCTATGTAGAATTTGTGTTCTCATGCCTCAGCCTCCCAAGAGCTGTGGTTCCTCCTGTGTGCCGTCACCAGTGGGGACGGAGGTCGATACCGGAAGAACTCTCGGAATGTTTCAAATGCTGCCTGATGGAGGACTAACACCACATTCTGAGTCTCTCTGACTCCTTTGACTCTGGAGACTTTTAAGACGGATGTTGAAATCCCATGTCAAGGGTGAGATGACTTGCCAGGAAGTGGCTTCGCCCTGGGGGATAGAGCCTTTGGAATCCAAGCTCTGGGCTCTTCCACCATGCCTCAAGGCACACAGGCGCCTTCACCGGACTGTGGGGTCCATGCTGACCTAACTTTTGCCATCTTGAGTCTGACTGTTAAAATTGCGCCGCCCCCCCCCCCCCCCCCCCGTCATCCTGGACAATGCTTTCTTAGACGAGTCTCCAAGTGTATTGTAAGTAGATATAACCACTGGAGTGGACATGTGGAGTTCCAAGCCAGGAATGTACGGGACTCTTGACTTTTTGATATTAGGTCATGATAAACCAGGGAGTGTGGCTTGGATGAGTCATGTCTGTGCATTTTATATAACCTTTTTAAAACCAATGCTCAGAGACTCATCTTTCTCGCAGCCTCCGAGGACCATACTTCTATCAATGATTCCATTAATAAATTACACTTAGGACAGATTTGAATCTGTCCACCTCTTTCTTTGTGTGAGTAGAAAGGGGTCTAAACATATGTACATATGATTATTCAAGAAACCAGAGGTCAACCTCAGGCATCTTTCCTCAGGAATTCTTCACCTTATTTTTTTGAGACAGGGTCTCTCCCTGGGACCTGGGTTCCCTGCTTAGGCTAGGCTGGCCAAGGAAGGGGGCTCCTCCTGTCTCCCCCTCTCCAACTCTGAGATAATAAGCACATGCCACCACACCCCAATTGCTGCCTGAGTTCTGAGGATTAAATTTAGGTCTTTGTGCTCCCATAGGAGGCTTTATAGACTGTTATCTTCTCATCTCCTTCCTCCCCTTCCTTTCTCTTTCCTTCTCTCCCTACTCCCTTCTTCCCTTTCTCCTTTCCTCTTTTCCCCCTCCCTCCCTCTCTTCCTTCTCCTCTTCCCTCTCCCTTTTTCTTCCCTCCCTCCCTCCCTCAATCTCTTTTTCTCTATTTGTTTTCCTTTTCAGTTTGTTGGAGGAGGAGGGTCCTTGCTACATAGCCTAGGTGAGCTCAGAACTTGTAACCCTTCTGCCTCAGCTTCTTGGGGATACAGATGTAATCCTGATAACTAGTCTTCTTTCTTTGTTCTCAAAGCACTTGGGGGTGAGCTAGGATACACAGGGTTAGTATTTGGGGGCATCCATGTCATCACAGCGGCCTACGCAGCTTTGTGACAGGAGCCCATCTTAGGTCTCAGCCAGGAGCCATGGCAGGATGTGGGTCTGACTCAGATTTCCACTTTCCAGCCGACCTCTGGGGACGTCTCAGTTCTGTGCCATGAGCTAACTGCATCTTTGCCCTTGCCCTGTGGACCTGCACCTTCAGCCTCCTCATCCCATCGCCATGTGGGACACTGCCATCTGCCCACTTCCTCTTCCGGGAAATCTGATTTTCCCCCTTTCCCCACCCCCACTCCACCACCCTGACTTCATCATTCCCCCACTGAGAGGCAGCTCAATCTGCTCCCTCTCTGTTGCTCTAACTCAGGGACTACGTTCTCTTGTGAGACTTCAGCTGGCAGCCAAATCCCTGGGAGAATTTACTAGAACACAGGTTCAGGACCTCCAGCCCGTGACTGCCAGTGCCGCAGAACTGGGGTGGACCTGGGATGTGCTTTGCACAGGAACCACACTTCCACAGCTTCTATCTACAAGCTCTTATAGAGCTCCTAGTGCCTGGAAGCCCCCTCTAGTCTGAGGGACCGTTGCAAATGGTCCCTGGGTCACTAACTTCCTGGTGGCCCCACAAATATAAAACCCTTCTGGAACTTAGGGAGAGACTGTAGACCCATGTCCCTACAGATGCTACACAAAGTCCCTTTGGAGCTGATGCCACCAGATTAAGAACCTGCCACCCTCTTGGTGTTGCTACCGTTAGTGCCCTTGTCACTTGATGTTGGGTGACAAAACTTTCCCTGGGAAGATGCCACACACACATCTACCCAACTCAGACGGGGAACCCATGACAAACCAAAGTATGGAAACCGCTGAAGTCCGACTTGACTGTTGAGTTTTATTGGGGTCGCTTACAGCAGTACAAAGTGATGTGTTTCTCTAATTATTCCTTATCAATAAATACTTGGGAATCAAATATCCAGGTAAGAACCTGAATGACCAGAGAAGCAGCAGAGAAGCCACCAGGGACCTCCTATGTCTGTCTTTCCTCCTTCCAAAAGGGCCTACCGAGACCCTCTATCTGTTCTCACTCCTCCAAAACATCTATGGTTAATTTTGGTCAGCTAGTGGCTAGTTTCGCCCTCTGATTCAAAGCAAACTTCACCGTCAGAATGCGATCAAAATATCCCACAACAGAAAGGGGTCCTTACAGCAGAAATGACTCAATGACAGCTTTGTCACCAAAGCCCCCTGCAGCACGGATGAGAGCTCCCAAAAGCTGGGACTATGAGCACACTGCACAGCCTGTGGGCTGCTCCACAAGTGAAGTTGTGTCCTTCCCTCTTCCCGGCAGCTGGGCTCGTCTCAGAGTCTTCCTTGCAGTTTTTACTGCTTAGAGGGGCCAGGTCAATCTGGTCAGTCCCAAGGACTTCCTGAAGCTATTTTAGGCTGTTTCCCTAGCTGCTTAAGACTCTTTCCTGAAGGATGGAATGTTTCAATTTTGGAGGAAGCTGTTATACAACACTCGAGGACTGTGGAGTACGGGGCTTGGGCTGCCCATCTTCACCGACACTGGTCTTGTTATTTAGGGAACAGTCCACTTAATACCTTGGCCTCTGAATTCCTTGACCTCCTCATCTCAAATTAACTCTAACCCCACACACTCCTGGAAACCACCCACTTGACTTGTCATCACTAGTTACCATCTGACCTCTAAGGCCCAACGTTCAGCCTCTCGTTTAATGGCCCCCTTCCCTCCTCCTTCAAGTTGAGTGACTAAGCGTTCACTGCAGCTGTCTTTGACCAAAAGACCCCACCATTCACCATCGGTCTCACATCGGCCCCACCTCTCTTTCATTGTCTGTCATCTCTTTCTGTCACTTGTCACCTGACTCGTTGTCTAGACAACCTTCCATCGTTGTAATAAAGAACTGAGGTCACCAACTCATACTTCCCAGGGCTCTAATCCTTAATCCGTTGGTCCTGCTCTTTTCAGCCTGAGCTAAACAGCCCATCACAGGAGAGCACTCGACAAAGAAATCTGTCCGTTTCCCTCATTGCAGAGGCACGAAAGAGACGTAATACTGAGATCACAGTCCCACAATCTCTCCCGAGAGCATGCCCCCAGGGACTACCCTGCTTTATATTTCGTCAACGTGACACAAGCTAGAGCTGTCTGGGAAGAGGAACCTCGGTTGAGAAAATGTCTCCATCAGATTGCCCTTAAACAAGACTGCAGGAAATTTTCTTGATAAATTATTGATGTGGGAGGTCCCTGGACACTGGGGGTGGTGCCACCCTGGAAGCATGGTCCTGGGTTATATTAAAAATCAGACTGAACAAGTCAGTCATCGGCACTCCCTTGTGGCCTGTATTTTAGTTCCTGCCCCCCAGATTCTTACTTTGTGTTCCTGCCTTGGTTTCCCCTGACGATGAACTGTAACCGCAAATCAAATAGAGCTTTTCCTCCCCAGGATGCTTTTGATCATGGTGGTTGCCAAAGTAATAGAAACCAAATAAAAAATGACAGAAGACTTCCCAAGAGTCCCTACCTCTTAAAGCAACGGTTCTCAACCTTCCCAGTGCTGCGACCCTCCAATACAGTTCCTCATGTTGTGGTGACTCCCAACCATAAAACTATTTTCATTGCTTCTTCATGACTGTAATTTTGCTACTGTTATGAATCTGTGTTTCCTGGTGGTCTTAGGGGACCCCATTTGAAAGGGTCATTTGACTGACTCCTAGGATTAAGAACTGCTGTCTTATAGGTTCATCAACTCCAATAACTCCAAATTGGAGACCAACACTGGGTCTTGTGATGGTTTTAATGTCAACTTACTACAAATGAGAATCACCTGAGCTTGGGGCCCCATTTGATGGATTGTCTAAATTGCCTTGTTGAGGTAGGAAAACCAAATGTGGGCATTCCCTTCTGGCAGCAGCCTAGATAAAGAGGGGCATGGCAGAAGGGAGATTATTTGCTGTTTGGTGGTATGCCACTCCCTCTTCTGCTGAGTTAATTTATTTTGTTGCTGTTGCTGCTGACTCCCCTGGTATCAGAATCAGTGTTTCCAGGCTTTCATAACTGACTGAACACTGGAAGCTTTCCACGGCCCTTCCAGGATCTCAGGGCCAGATTGGGACTCCTGAAGCCCCAGCCCCATAGACTGAAAAACTACCAGACTGTCAGCCTCTCCAGTGTGAGACAGTTACTGTGGGATATACTCAGCCTGCTGGGCACCCACCCTTAGGACCAGGCAGCTACCAGGTTCTCCATCTCTCAGGTGTGATTCAGCTGCTGCTATTATTTTGAAGTATGATATTAAATAAGTTATACATATACATACAATTTCTATCTATATATCTAAATCCATATTTACACATACACTCATCCTGTCAATTCTGCTCTTCTAGTAAGCCTCGACTAACGCAAGGCCTTTGGGTCACACTTAAGATACAAACCATACAGTGCAGCGCTCAGTCCCCATCAGAGGTCATTTCTTCATGCAAACAGCAGTGAATGCAGAAACTCCTAACTAGTTAAAGTGCGAAGAACAAGAGTCTGTGGAGTGCTTGGCCACAAAGGGAACACCTATACCGTAATTCTTACCCACAAGGCTCAGGGACCGTAATGGAAGAGGGGACGGGAAGGATGGAAGAGCCAGAGGCCTGGGAACACAGGCGTGAACAAATGGACCCATGAACTCTCAACACTGTATTCACTGGCACAAGGTCCGTTCAAGATCAAGCCAGCTGATATCTCAGCATGAAGTAGAAAAGGGCACGAGTGTCCATCCACAGCTAAAGAGTTGTCTCGCTTTCCTATTGATATGGCAAAACACCACAACCAATGCAACTCATAAAATGAAGTATTTACTTGGGTTTATGGTTCCAGAGGGTTAGAGTCCGTGATGGAGGAGCATGGCAGCAGGAACAGCTGAGAGCTCACATCTTGATCTGCCAATAGAAAGCCGAGACAGAAAAGCACACGAGAAATGACACGAGTCTTTTGAAACCTCAAAATCAATCCCCAGGGGTAATCTCCACCAATAATACCAAACCTCCTAATCCTTCCCAAACCGTTGGAACCAAGTGGCCAAACACCTGAGCCTCCAGGGGCCATTCTCATTCAGACTATCACACTGTACTCTCTGGCTTCCATTAGCTTGTGGCCATATCATAATGCAAAATACATTTACTCCAACTCCAAAGTCCCCATAGCCTTTTATAGGCTTGAAGTGGCTCATATATTTAAGTGCTTGGCCTGCAGTTGGTGGAACCATTTGAGAAGGATTAGGAAGCATGGCCTTGTTGGAAGAGATGTGTCACTGGGGTGGACCTTGAGGTTTCCAAAGCCCGTGGCATTCCAGGTTAGCTCCCTCTGCCTTGTATTTGTGGGCTGAGATGTGAGCTCTCAGCTACTGCTCCAGTGCTATGCCTCCCTCCTGCTGCCATGCTCCCCACCATCATGGTCATGTTCACCAACCCTTCAAAACTCTAACCCTCAAACAAACTCTTCTACAAATTGCCTCGGTCCTGGTGTCTCATCCACAGCAATAGAAAAGTAACTAAGACGCATTCCAAAAGGGAAGAATTGGGGCATAGTCAGGAAATATCGAACCAAAGTAAGACCAAAACCCAGCACTTCAAACTTCAAATCTTGTAGCTCCATGTTTGATGTCAAGCAATTTAGGTGGTTCCACCCTTCTAGTTTTGCTACCTACAGATACACCTGTCTCTCAGGCTTGTTCCATCCCTGCCTGCATCTCTCCTTAGCAGAGAGCGCATGACTCTGGCTGGCACTTTGAACATCTTGGCGTCTCCAGTGCAATCCAGGCTTTGCTTCTGCAGCTTCTCCCCAGGCCTCCATGCAGGACTCCTCTGCTACATGCCTGCCTCAGTGGCTTTCCTTAGCCGCAGAGGAGGCTACCACAACCCTTTATTCACCTATCCCTCATGACTCTAAAGCCAGAACCACATGGATGACATTGCCTAGTTTGACTGCCTGCTTAGGGTGGCACCTGATCCCCTTTACAGGCCCATCCCTTTATTATTGATTTGTAGAAGTAGAATATTCCTTAAGCCTTTTGCTTTCACAAGCAGGAAGTTTGGCTGAGAGACGTCTTGCCTTGAGGGTACTCTCTTTTTATCCCAAACACAGATCAGGCCTTGTCTTGATATCTTTATCTCTTCAGCACAAGCCTTGGCTCCAACATTAAATTTCTTGGTGCCCCTTTTCTATTCAAACTATAGATTTCTTTTTGCCCTGATTACTCTTTTTATTGTATATCTGCATCAAAATGATTGCTAATAACCATGTGACAAAGTACATATTGGGCTGTCTTGAAATCTCCTCCACCAAAGGTCCTTGTTAGGTTGACCATTCCCCCGATGGATGGCCCCACAGCCATGGACGTATGGACAGCACCAATTGAACTCAGTGCAGTGGTGGAGCACAGGACATGGGAAGGAGAGGACTAGGGGATGGACCCGGAGCTGTTAGAGGAAGGAGTGGAGGTGAATATAATCAAAATACATTGGATACATATATAAAATTCTCAAAGAATAAATAAAATAAAAATATAATATGTGTGTATATATAGTAAAAAAAAAAAGATCCAAACTAGGAATAAGGAGAGGATTTAAGCTTTCAAAACCCAACCCCAATGACACACTTCTTCCAGCAAGGCCACACCACCTAAGTCTCTCCAAAGAGCACCACCAACTTCAGACCAAGTATTCAAATGCACAGGACTGGGGGGGGGGCATTCCTAATTCAAATCACCATGACCACTAACCTCCTTGACTGTCTTTACTGTCTTTAATTGAGCCAGTGATCCTCTTACTCCTTATCTATACCATAGTCACATGAGAAAAATACTAGCGGGGTGACTGTCTTCAACTTTAAATCAGTGACCACAGACTTCAAAGGCAGCCACACATTGCCACAAAGTCTTATGCATGCTTCCCTTCTGAAGATCTTGTTTGGTGGTTGAGAAGGAGAGCGTACATACTCTTGACTAGTTTTGAAGGCAGCTTTGGTGGGGATATACATGGGGTAGTGAGGGAGGAAGAGGGTACCCATCTAGCCATCAGATGAGTGAAATCAACCTGGGGACTAAAGGAGGTGATGGATATCAAATCCTCTATCCTAAAGGTGGTTCCTAAACTGTGGTTAAGGGATCACCAGGGAGCAAGGTGTAAATGTCAAAACAGGCCCTACCCAGGTGACTAAATCCATGCTCACACTGTAACAGGAGACACAGGTTGCAAAGAAGGCCTAGGCAGGGCAGGCCCTCAAACCCCCTGGTAGGAGTAGATAGGGCAAGTAACTGTGTCGTCTCATGTCTTAGTCAAAAGTAGAAGGGTTGATTCATACAGGAGTGAGGAGATAGGTGAATCCCGTGTGGGAAATCCAGAGGGGCATCCTGGATATTAGGAAGTCCCCAGATGGTTCCAGAAACTTCCCCTATTCAGGTCCAGTGTTGGACTGCCCTATAAATGAGCTTGACCTTCACCAGTAGCATTGCTATGGAAACCACAAGCTGTGGCTTTTAAAATCAGGTCACCAAACACCTAGTGGCTTCTGTCTTGCTTCCTCTTGGATCGAGCACCTTCTGGTGCTCAGGAAATCCTGCTCTCATCTCATGAGCACAGGTGGGGGTCCTATTGGAAGGGCCATAGAGGGGACGTGCGCACTGCCTCCAACAGCTGCAGGCGCTGTTTAAGGAAGCTGATTCGGTTCTGCCCACCCTCCCCATCTGAGCTGTTCCTCTCTGGCTGGCTGGCCCTTCTCTCTGCAGATCCCTCATCTCGGTTTGTTTTTGGTTCTCCTTATGATTATTCTTTAATTCACAACTGTTAAACATGATATCTTAGCCAGCGTTCTATTCCTGTGAAGAGACACCATGACCTCAGAAACTCTTGTAAAGAACACGTTTAATGGGGGCTTATGTGCAGTGTCAGAGGATCAATCCATTACGGTCATGGCAGGGAGCTGGTAGCAAGCAAGGTTCTGGAGCAGCAGATGAGAGCGACATCCTGATTCACAAGCAGAGAAAGAGACACTGGGCCTGGCTTGGGCTTTTGAAATCTCAAAACCCACCATCAGGGACACACTTCCTCCAAAAAGCCCACACCTGCTCTGTCTGACAAAGTCACACCCTCTAATCCTTCCAATCTTTTCAAACAGTTTCACTGCCTGGTGACTAAGCATTCAAATCTAGGAGCCTATGGGGGGAGGGGCATTCTTTTTTTTTTTCCCCGAGACAGGGTTCACTGTAGCTTTGGAGCCTGTCCTGGAACTAGCTCTTATAGACCAGGCTGGCCTCAAACTCACAGAAATCTGCCTCCATCTGCCTCCCCAGTGCTGGGATTAAAGGTGTGCACCACCACTGCCCAGTTTATGGGGGCCATTCTTATTCAAACCACCACACCTGATTACAAGATTTAGGTACCAATCTGTGATTTTCTGCAAGGGAACAAGAAATTTTATATGCCTGTGGTGTCTGTCATGGTCATTTAATTCAATTCTATTTTTGTGGAGCAAAAACAGCTAAGGACAATGCCCAACTTGACAGGCATAGAGCTGTTCATATAATATTTGATTTTATAAAACCAACCAGTGGGTACATTTGGCGCTGAGGGCCAAAATTTGTCAGTCTCTGGTTTATAGAACATCTTATGGGCCATGTTTGAGTCTGGTGTCCACTTAGTTCAGACAGCAGAGATGGGGGTGGGGAACCGAGGCCCGTGGCTCACAGGAAGGGCTGGAGTAGGTGTGCTAGAAAAGGGACCAGGCCAGTCGGGAGCCAGGGTGTATGTCGTACTCAGCCTGGTAGGCATCTCCACCATGCTGAGCACTCGGGCAGTAGCTGGGATCTCACAGATGCCCGTTGCATGGCTGCTGATCACAGCACAGACAGGCCAGGCTTGCTGTGAAGCCCTTGTGGAAGGATTAACTCATTAGCTCTCAAGTTACGCAGGAGGAAAGTAAGTTTGGGGTGGGGGTTGATTTGTCTAAAGGCCCACAGTGCCTGAACCAACACGGAACTTACGCTGTGTAAGGCTGCCTTCTAGTTCCTATGAGAAATCCTTCCCTGTGCGGTGTTCCCCTGGGGACTCCTGTCCTGCGTGGTATTGTGGCATCTTCAGAGTTCAGTTTATCACTCTACTCAACTTTGAATTACTTTTCTAAAAGCTTTTGTTTATTTGTTTGCTGTCTCTGATAGGCCATATGTGTATTATTACTTTGACTGTTGATATTACTTATTACTATTATAGTACATATTACTATTACTCTGTTGATAGTGTCTTTACAATTAAAAATTATGTGAGAGGCTAAGGCTATAGCTCACCTGGTAAGTGTTATGTACAGCACCCACACCCATGAAAGAGACGCGATTGTCTGTTAGTCAGATAGCAGCTACATCTGGTCACTTGACACCTGCTACAACTTTTGGACCCCTGACAGCTGTGGTCTCTAGTGACTGTTTTATGACAAACGCACATTCTAGCGTCACTGTTCTGACGTCAGGGGTTTGCCCAATTAGCTTCTTTCCATCTTTCCAAACTCTCAGAAACTTTAATATAAATAAATTTAATTGCTCGTTTATTTTACTGCCCAGCAAATTGGAGGGCAAACTGCAGTAAACTAAGCATGCTTCTCAAAAACAAACAAAAACAAAAACCCAAACCGCTTTGATTTGAATGTTTGTGTCTCCCCAAACAACCCTGTTAAAATCTTAACTCCCAAGGTGATGGTATAGGAGACGGAGTCTTTACCATTAAGCACGAGGTCAATACCTTATAAAGGGAACCCCAGAGCGATGTGACTCTTACTCTGTCGCATGAGACACAGCTATGCAGGTTCTAGTGCCCATTCTCGGGCCCTGACAGCCTCTATTTTCCGGGCTTTAAAATGCTCCTGGTGTCCCATAACGGAGCAGTACCCTCAGCTTGCTCTGCTCAAGCCCCTCTACTGGGCTCCAGCAATTTTACTCCTTCGGAACCAGCAGCTTCCTGTGAGAGTGGGAGTGGGCGGGGCCAAGGCCCTGAGGGTGGGAGTGGGCGGGGACAAGGCCCTGAGGGCGGGAGTGGGCGGGGACAAGGCCCTGAGGGCGGGAGTGGGCGGGGTAAGCTTAGATGGGGGAACACTTAGGACAGCCCTCCTCCTGAGCTTTGTCTCAGCTTGAATTACTATCACTACGACTCTGTGTCAGAAGGGTCAATGACAGAGACCCTGAGTGCCAAGAGTGAGCCCAAGGGCTTGAGAAGGCAGAGCTCTAGGTCTGTAAGCAAAGGACTTACTGTAGTATTTAAATTAAGCGGGTTTTCATTTTGTAGCTGGATTTGGGATTGCTTCCAAAGGCAACACTCCCTGACCACTGAATTTAATTTCAACACTTTTCCTTCAGGTCTCTTGACTTGCACAGTTGACAGGTGCAATGTGTTGGGGGAAATTACACTTGTGAAATTGTTTGCGGTAAGGAATATTTGTTTACCTAAAATGATTGCCCCTGTAGTGTTTTCTAGAAAGTTGTATTTGCTCAAGCTTGCCATTATTTTGTGTTTAATATCACTCATTGATTTGGTTTTTTTAAAAAAAATCAGCCAATATGGAGACTGTCTAGTGTCTGTCTTGGTTATAAAGTATCTAAAAAATCTTTGCTCCCCACAGAGAGAATTTTCAAAGTAAGGGACATTAGTGGTTCCAGTAACTTATTTTTTAAACGCAAAGCAAACTAAGTATAAGGTAGATTTTGAAACCTTGAGAGAAAGATTGCTCAAGAAGAATAAGAAACAAGAGAGGCAGCCTAGGGTTCAGTTGATAGACTGCTTGTCTCGCCCACATCAGGACCTGGGTTTGGTTCCCAGAGTCATATAAACTGGTGCCACATACACCCTGGTAGCACGCCTGTCATCCCAACACTCAGGAGGGGGCAGGAGGCTTAGGAGTTCATGGTCATCCGAAACTACATAATGAGTTTGAGACTAGCCTGGTCTACAAGAGATTCTGTCTCAAAACTATCTATCTATCTATCTAATTATCTATCTATCTATCTATCTATCTATCTATCTATCTATGTATACACACACACACACACACACACATATATATATATTACACACACATTTGTGAACACCATGATTCCAGGGCATAGGGGAATACTAAACACTTCTATGCCTTCTATGCCTGCCTCACATCCTCCTGGCCCATTTCAAAAATAAATAAATAAATTCTAGCAGTGCTGTGCTAACCAATAATGCTGATACCCTGTTGTGTAGCCGTTTCTCCAAATAGAAGCATTCCCTCCTGGTAATTCCCAGGCTCAAAGTTAAGAGACACACAAGGCCCCTCACAGACTTACATAAGCAGCAATAATAGCTGGGGGAGGGGTTCTGATCCATGAGCTGCCTGCAAGTTGTGCTGGGAGCTCAGAGACCCGGCTTTCTTCAGCTGTCAGCATGCTGGGGTGGCCTTTTCATCAATGCAGCTGCTTTTGAGTCATGGGCGCTCCTGCAGCTGACCCCAGTGAACTCACTAGTTCACTGAGCTAGAGTCGGAAGCAATCATTTCTTTGTGTTGCTGGTGTCCTATCTGGGGTGAGAGGATACTTATTTACATCCCCCCTGGAAAAGCCATGCAGCATACCTCACCAGCAACTCCCCTCAACTGCACACTGAAGTTGAGGAGACACCCGTGGGGACCCATGGAGCTGTTCAGAGATTCGTGGACGCTTGGAAGTCCTAGGGAGTTACCAGCCTGTCATGGGTTGGTTAGTTAAGTGTCCTCCCCTACAGGCTCTCGTGTTGAAGGCTTTGTCCTAGTTGGTGGCAATATTGAGTGGTGAGTGGACCCTGAGCAAGCTGAGTTCATAGCTGAATGGAAGACGTAATTAGCTAAGGACAGAAGGTTGAAGGGCGAATATTGCCCATAGACCTTTTCCTGCTTGTTACCTTCCAGCTGTCACGAGGTGAGCACCTTCTTCTGCCACATGCTCCTGATGCCACCATGATGGTCTGCCCCGACCCATGGCCAAGAGGCCTGCTCAGCATCCCCTGGGAATGGAAGTAGCTCCCCGTGCTTTAAAGAGAGAGTTTATTCCAAGAAATGGTTACTTATATGATAGAAGAAATGGGTCCCACAAGGGTCAGAAAAATCACAGTCAGAAGTGAGTGACCCCTTTAGCCGGTAAACAAGGACAGAGGTGACATCCCCAGAGTTCAAAGAATGAGTTACATGTTGGAATCACAGTTCGACTGTCAAACAAAATCTGGAGCCAGGGCAGCAATGTGTGAGTGTGTGTGTGTGTCTGAAAACTGCTTCCAGGTGCCTCCACTGGCTGAATCCAGCCATCAGCCCACTGGGGTAGGAGACCTTGGGGATCAATACCTCTGTTAAGGTGCAGAGCAGAGGAAGGGAAAGAAAGGCTTATGAGTAACATGGAAACAGGTATAGGGAAAGGAAGAAGGAAGGCCAAGATGGCAGAGCTTTGAGTTTCAAAATATGAAGTCTTGCAAGCTATAAAGTGTTGGCATTCAAGCATTTCACAAAAGCCCTAAATGGCATATAACAAAGGTTTATTTATCTGGGGATAAACTTGCAGAAAGAGTAGCTATCTGCAGTCCTCTGTGTGTACTGGGAACTGGAACCAAATCCAGCAGCCGAGAGGCCCATGCACACTTTTCATCTGCATTTACAGCACATGAAATCATGCCCAAAGTGGACGTAGGCTATTGGCTGAAGGAGTTCCCACAGCATCTCCCCCTTTTGTCTAAGTGAGTTTCAAACCCAATACAAAACTATATACAAGAACAAACATCAAGTATTGCACAGGGAAAAGAAGGGGCAAAAACATACATAAAAATTAGAATTACAACCAGCATGAACAAAATCAAGCAAGAAACATATGCTAAATGTTTCAATAGTTATCCTATCCTAAAGAGTCTAAGTCTCATATTAAAAATTTCTTGGCTAAGTCATGAGAGGAAACCTATGACTATCTAGTCTTCAATCCCATCAAAGACCTGAGAAGGGAAATAATACTGCTTGAGTAAACAGGAAGTGCAATCAAGCAACTTCCAAAATGTGCAAAAAAATGACAGAGACAACCAGCTACCTGGGCAATCACCTAAAGTCTTTTTTTTTTGTTTTGTTTTTTTGTTTTTCGAGACAGGGTTTCTCTGTGGTTTTGGAGCCTGTGCTGGAACTAGCTCTTGTAGACCAGGCTGGTCTCGAACTCACAGAGATCCGCCTGCCTCTGCCTCCCGAGTGCTGGGATTAAAGGCATGCGCCACCACCGCCCGGCTCTAAAGTCTTTTTTTTTTTAAAGATTTATTTATTTATTATGTATACAACATTCTGCCTCCATGTATGCCCGCACGCCAGAGGAGGGCGCCAGATCTTAGTACAGATGGTCATGAGCCACCATGTGGTTGCTGGGAATTGAACTCAGGACCTCTGGAAGAGCGGCCAGTGCTCTTAACCTCTGAGCCATCTCTAAAGTCTTATTTGCAACACTGGGGCAACCAAATTTGGCTGAGGCTGAGAGTAATTGACAGACCATTTTCAGAGGCAAGAAAATTTTCAAAACTGTCTTACCCTGTCTTGGCAAGATCTGGCAGTCTTTTTGTTTGTATCCTGCTTGTCTAGTCTGGACACCGTGCATTTTGTCAGTGGTTGAGGCATGGGCAGTTTTTTGCCCAAAGGCCAGTTTTGCCGAGGAGAAAACAATCTCCAAGTTGAGTGTCTTCGGTGTGCAACATTCTCTTGGGAATAGATCAGTGCTACATAAAGAGCCTTCCCAGTTACAACACATGCATTATCAGCTGCAGTGCCCCAGTACTCATGAGCCCACCTCGTGCTTGGCTCTGGGTTTTTATATTACTCTTTGGAGAAGAGAAGGGAAGAGAAGAGAAGAGAAGAGAAGAGAAGGGAAGGGAAGAGAAGAGAAGAGAAGAGAAGAGAAGAGAAGAGAAGAGAAGAGAAGAGAAGAGAAGAGAAGAGAAGAGGACGGGAGGGGAGGGGAGGGGAGGGGAGGGGAGAGGGGGAGGGGAGGGGAGGAGAGGAGAGGAGAGGAGAGGAGAGGAGAGGAGAGAAGTAGGGCTTCTTGGGAGATCAGTTGATTCTAGGTCTGAGAAGGAAATACACAGGATGGCTTAGTAAATTCCCATAATGGTTAGATTATGTCAGAAAGACACAGGGGCCACTGGAAGAGCACTGATGGCCAGAGATTACAAGCTTTGAGAAATACAATGAATACAGTACTAAGGGAATATAGCAAAATCTATAAAATAAAAACCCCTAAGTCCATTTTAATGTAACTCGGTGTGGGAGGTCCTTCTGTCTATATGTTGCTTTATTGGTTAATGAATAAAGAAACTGTCTTGGCCTGTTGATAGGGCAGCACTTAGGTAGGTGGGGAAAACTGGACTAAATGCTGGGAGAAGGAAGGCAGAGAGAGAGAGAGAGAGAGAGAGAGAGAGAGAGAGAGAGAGAGACGCCATAGAGCTGCCGCTGGAGATAGATGTGCTGAAATTTTGCTGGTAGGCCATGACCTTGTGGTGATATACCGATTAACAGAAATGGGTTAAATTAATATGTAAGAGTTAGCCAATAAGAAGTTAGAGCTAATGGCCAAGCAATGTTTTAATTAATACAGTTTCTGTGTGATTATTTCAGGTCTAAGCTAGCTGGGCAGCCCGGATGAACAAGCGGCCTGCTGCAACAGTAAGTGATTAAGGAATTAAGTAAATGAGAAATATAGACAAACCATCCACATGGAACAATTACGAGTAATTGAGGTAGACACTCTGCCCCTCGGGGGGCTGAGCCCTTATCTGTGGGCTGTATATAACTTCTTCCAAGGACAATCGTGTGGGAAGGGGGAATGGCTCCTGACAGACACTCCCTCTGTCACACAACAAGTCACCATCCACAGAACTGACTCACGTGGTAGACTGGATCCTGGATGTATACAACCACACTCAACTATGCCTCTGCTTTTCCTCCTCAAGCTGACACACTGTCAAACCAGAAGAAAACCATGAGGGACATTCTACAAAACTCCTGACCAGCTCCTCTCAGAGTGCTGTGCAAACATCAGGACCTGAGTTCAGGTCCCAGAGCCAGTGTAGAAAGCCAGGCATGGGTGCACACGCCTGTTACCCCAGCACTGTTGGTGGGACTGATGGCTCCCAGCAAGGTTCCTGGTTCAGTAAGCAATCCTGTCTCGAAAGAATAAGGCAGAGAGTCCTAGAGCAGAATACTCAGTGTCCCCTCTGGTCTCCACAGGCACACATACTTGTGCATACATTTTGCACATTTTCCACACACACATATGCCACACTCACACACTTATTTGCATATACACATACACATTTAAAAGATTTTTTTTTTTGGTTTTTCGAGACAGGGTTTCTCTGTGGCTTTGGAGCCTATCCTGGAACTAGCTTTGTAGACCAGGCTGGTCTCGAACTCACAGAGATCCGCCTGCCTCTGCCTCCCGAGTGCTGGGATTAAAGGCGTGCGCCACCACCGCCCGGCCTAAAAGATTTTTAAAAAGAAACATAAAATAAACACTTTAAAAATATCAATGTCATTAAATACAAAAACAGTCAGGAAAACTCTCATAGAGAAGAAAAGCCTCTACAATACGGAGCTCAGTGAGATATATAAATAATATATAAACATTATAATATATTATATATAAATAATATAAAAATATCAACATATTTACTCTGATGAATGTACATGCCAATGTTAGGTGTTGAAAAGGCAGTGTGTTGTGGCACATGCTTTGAATTCCAGTACTAGGGATACAGAGATAGACAGAACACTATGAGTTCAAGCCCAGCCTGGTCTACATAGTGAATTCCAGGCCAGTCAAGGATACGAAGTGAGATCCTGTTTCAAAAAACAAATAAACAAAATACAGGAAGCTGACATGATGGTACATGTCTCAAATGCCAACACTCGGGAGGTGAGACAAGAAGACTATCCAGAATTTTGAGTCCAGCCTGGACTACATAATGAGTTCCATAAATTCTCAATGTTGCTATTTAGAACAACTTGAACTTGGCGGCTTTGGCTTCTAAGACTCAGAAAGCCTGAGTAACCTGACCCAAAATTGCTAAGATCAGTAACCAAAATAGAATGAGAAAAATGTAAATGACTGGGCACAAGAAATGGAGACTTATGAACACTATATATCATAATTTTAATACATCATGAACAAATGAATGCACATAATAATAATCAAAATATATTATAAATATTAATATTCTCAGGATTAAATAATTGATCTGATACCAATGAAGAAGACCTCATTTGAATCACCCTCATATATTTTAGGAAATTTCTGCAGGGAGGAGGTTTCAAGACAGGGCTTCTCTGTGTACTCAGATATTTGCCTGCTTCTGCCTCTTGAAAGCTGGGATGAGAGGCATGCACCACCATTGCCTGACTTCTTAAGGAAGAAGTTTTAAGCTTGATGGCTCTACCAGAGCATACATAGACACAGCTAGCTGTGGCTTTGAGCACTCCACCCAGGTACAAGCAGTATACGTTCAGGAACACTGGACAACTGGTAAGGCTCCTGTGGTAGTTAATTGTCAACTTGACAGAAACACTTAGAAGAAAGGCCCTGGGAGAAGCCTGTGAGGGGTTATCTGGACTCTGTGGGAGGACCCATCTTAACTGTGTATGGGACCAGTCTCGGGCAGGGGAACACCACCTGATTGCTTTCCTTATCAGTTTCCGGTCTAAAAATTTACTTTGAAAAATACCCTTTTGGCTGGGCTGTGGTGGCTCCGGCCTTTAATCCCAGCACTTGGGAGGCAGAGGCAGGCGGATCTCTGTGAGTTCGAGGCCAGCCTGGTCTATAAGAGCTAGTTCCAGGACAGGCTCCAAAGCTACAGAGAAACCCTGTCTCAACCCCCCCCCCCCAAATGCCCTTTTTATGATGGATTTCCTTCACTGAAGTGTGCCTGGCTGTCACCTTGTTGTGCCTAAGACCTCTGTCCCATAACCACAGGGCTAGCTCTGGCCATGGAGGGTCACCAAAGACACTGACTGTCCGGTAGAGAGCTGAACACTGTCTTTATGCTATTTGATGAAGTTAAAAGAGCACATGAGTGGGTAAAACAGGGAAGAAGAGACAAAACTTTTCTGTAGAACTCCGGACAATTATGTAGATTTTGCTCTGCAGATGGGGAATAACTCGTACATCTGTAGATGTGGGAAGTGTAGATGGTGTAGTGACTTATTCTTTCCAAGAGTGTGGAAAGGGGTAGAAACTCAACAGGTACCACCTAACACACCACCAAGGCCACTGTCAACATAGATAGGAAAATGGGTTGGTAGACATTATAAGAACTAATACGAAGCCTGAGCTAATGAGTCAATCAGTTTATATAATCATCTGGAGACCTCTGTGTGATTTTCTTTGGGACCTTGCAGGCTGTGGGGTACCGGGTGGGACAGAAACTCCAATGAGCAGGCCCTCATGCTACACAGGTGGTCTCCCTTGACCAAACCAGATCCATATCAACCTGGAGTGAATTCATGTCCTCTTTTTTCCTGTGGAAACAAGTATTGAAATCAATCAAAATATTCAAAATCAACACAATATTATACAGGACTCTGACTCCCTGTATATTTCCCATCTCAGCATGACTTATGCTTTTTCATTATTTTACTTCTCTCTTTAAAGACTTTATTATTTTCAAGCTATTTTTTTCTATGACTGTCTATACCCACATTCTTTCTTTCTTAAGCCTACACACATTGTAAAACACACTGGAACCTGCTTACATGCTTTTCTTCCCAACTGGACCTCTTTTGCTGCATATCTCTAGTCTTTTTCGACTTTATGAGCAAACTTTAGACTGTTAAGCTACACCTGGATTCTCCTCATGGCTCTATAGGGTGGCTCTACCCACTCTCAGGTCAGGTCATAAAAGCCAAGCCCAAATCTTGCAACCAGGTCAGAGGTGTGTGACCAGGAACTGCATTCAGCTCTTCCTCTGAGCCAGTGACAGGCTGTTTTGCTTTTCTGGCCTTCAGGTTGAACTAATATCTGTCTCTGGGTTTTTATTCATTGTACTACACTTTGTTCTTTTGCTCTTGGTGGCAGGGCTTGCCAGACAGCTCCCAAATAAACCACACATGGAGGCTTAATTCTTACTTATAAATGCCTAGCCTTAGCTTAGCTTGTTGCTAGCCATCTTTTCTTATATTAAATTATCCTGTCTACCTTTCGCCTCTGGGCTTTTTCCTTTTCTTTCTTCTGTAATCTTACTTATACTCTCACCCGTTGGCTGGCTGGGTGGCTGGGTGGCCGGGTGGCTGGGTGACTGGGTGGCTGCGTGGCTGCGTGGCTGGGTGGCTGCGTGGCTGGGTGGCTGGGTGGCTGGGTGGCTGGGTGGCTGGGTGACTAGCCCCTGATGTCCTCCTTTCCTTGTTCTATCTTGCTCCTCTCTCTCCTCCACATTTCTCCTTCTATTTATTCTCTATGTCTGCCAGCCCTGCCTATCCTTCCTCCTGCCTCGCTATTGGCTATTCAGCTCTTTATTAGGACCACCAGGTGTTTTGGGCAGGCAAGGAATCACAGCTTCACAGAGTTAAACAAATACAACATAACAAATACAACACATCTTTACATCATTAAAACAAATGTTCCACAACATTTAAAAAAAAAGTAACACAACTTAAAATAATATTTCGCAAAAACTCAGTACTCCTCTCTTCTCCCTGACTCAGGAGGTATACACCAGAGGCAAGGTGTGAGAACCCACCTTCCTTTCCACCCAATCCCCACTGGGCTCAAAGTCTTTGCAGGTCTCTCCATCTACTATTGGCACTGTGTAGTGTTGGGGGCTGCAGACCGTTGGCCCCTTGACCTTCTTTGCCTGCCTCAGACCCTTTGCCTGCTCCGGTGAACTGAGCAAAACACCTTGCTTACCTGTTCCTGCAGCTGCTCTGAGTACGAGACCTGGATGGCAGGGGAGTGGGTTCTGGTGAGGCCTGAAGCTAAAAGATCTGAGAGTTGGGGAGTGGCTATCAGTTAAGGGTCCCTATATAAGCTTCCCTGGAGCACAATAAAGTTGTCATTCTTGTATTAAGGGTGACCCGTGTCCCGTGTCTCTGTTTATGTGCAAGTGTTTTTAAGTCTCCAGCCTAGTTCCCTGCTTGCGTACAGACAAAGGCAATACAGTATAGGGGTTTGACTCAAGGCCAGAGGGGATGCCTTTACTCTCTTCTAGAACCAAAGTCAACTTCCTCAGGCTTCCTCAGCAAGCCCATTTGCACCTCCTCTGATGGCGCTGATGCTCAAGTACAATGTTCTCACTATCAGCTTAAGCAAGACACAGTCCCTTGACACAACCATCTCTGCTAATGTCTCCTGGAAACCAGACGTGTCTCCGGAAGAGCTCACCTTTAATCCCTCCACAGTTCCTCCCTACATAGTGAAGTTAACCAACCCATTGGCATTGCTTCTTCACTAAGTGTGTCCTTTCTGGTTTCAAATTGATAATTTATATATGTGAGTTAGCATTTTGTTATGTAACCAAAACAACTAAAGGGAAGGACTGTCTGTTGACTTGTGACTTCAGATCATCACACTGAATGACATCACACTGAGTGACAGTTCCTGTAATGGTGGTCAGGAAGCAAAGAAAGAGGGATGCAAGAAGGGCGAGACAGAACTTCCAAGGACAAGACCCCAGTGTCCTATTTCCTTCAACTGGGATCTACTTCCTCTTTACTATCAATTTCAATAATAGCATGAGATTATGAATCCATTGAGGGATTAACCCATTGATTACATTAGAGAATTCAAGAGCTGACCATCTCTGGAGACGCTTCTCCCTCACACACACACTCACTCAAGAGCTGACCATCTCTGGAGACACCCTGATCGTCTCTGGAGACGCCCTCTCTCTCACACATTCAAGACCTGATCGTCTCTGGAGACGCCCTCTCTCTCACACATGAATTCAAGAACTGATCATCTCTGGAGACACCCTCTCTCACATACACATTCAAGACCTGATCGTCTCTGGAGATGCCCTCTCTCACACACATATTCAAGAGCTGACTGTCTCTGGAGACGCCTCTCTCTCACATACACTCAAGACCTGACCGTGTCTGGAGACATCCTCTCTCTCACACACACTCAAGAGGTCTGTTTTACACCAGTCAAGTTGACAATGAAAACTAGCTGCCACCTGTACATTGATGATGTTAAAACAACAACAGAAAGACACATAGTGAAACGTCAACCTTCCTTGTCTGTTCATACCATCTGTTACAGATCCAGGAAGGTTCTGTGTTTCTTTCTTGTGGCAGCGTAACAAATACTTTACTTTCTACTGTATCTGCAAGAAGGGCCCCTTTTGTTCAGACTTTTTCTAATAGCCAGAGACCCTTCCCAACCGTGACTTCACGAAACACATCCAACTGTCTTGCACTAACTGGATGGGCTCAATTCAACTCAATTCAAATGATAAAAGCCCTCAGTGAGAAGCCATATAGTCAGCTGGGTGTGGCAATGAACACCTGGAATCCCAACATGGATGCAAGAGGCTCAGGAATTCTGTCATCCTTGGCTGTGTAGAGAGTTTGAAACCAGCCCAGGTTACATGAGACACCATTTCAACCAACCAGCCAACCAAACAACCAATATAATAAAAGACGCTGTATAGTGTAGCCGCTGTTGGATTATCTGATGCTCAGATGCTCAAGGAACTGCTCTAGAAAAAGAGCATGCTGTCTGAAATTTGCTAGGGATCAAGGGTCCATACGCTAGGCAAAGGGTCAGGGTTCCCCACTTGCCACCCCTTAGTTTGGGTCCTGATAGTTTTGTGGCCCTTATGCCCAAGAAGGGAACAGACTGAAAGAGCAGTTTGTCTGAATTTGCCCAAATCCAGGTGCTGTTTGGCATTCTACATTTCCTTTCCTTTAAGCGATGAGCCTTTGTTTTGTTGTGGAGAGGATGGGGCGAGCAAGGGCTGGGGACAACAGGATCTAACATGGATGTGAGGTGTGAGGCTTAAGGAAGGAAGGGTGCCCACTACCAGAGGGGAAGATGGACAAAATGTGGGGGAGAGGCAGGCCTTGCTATGAGGGGCTGGGGGTCCCTAAGAGCACAGCCCCAGCCTAAACAGTCTTACTCTAATACAGCCTGTTCTGTGGCACCTAGTCCTCAGCTCCCAAGGTCGGACACATGGGAGAGCTGGCTCCCTAGACTGAATGAAGGGCATGCCTCTTACTCCCAAGGATAGGAATCTTTGTCATGGTGTGAGTAGTCCCTGCAGATCTGAGAGACTGGTATATACCCTGTTTACCCCAGCCGGAGTCAGGATGGTTGCCTGCCCCAACCCACGGCCAGCAAAATCACCGCAGAAAAACATTGTTGCTTTAAAATAAACTGAAGCGGAAGGTGGGAGTTTGTTTTGATAATAATAGGGGTCTGTGTGTGGTCCAGTCAACAGGAGGTGAGGCAGCTGTGGTGAGTGTTCCTGCTGGTCTTTTCGTCAGTTTCCTCAGCTGGCACACCTCTTTAACCTATTTGGGGGGCGCTTGTGTATGCAAGTACTCTCTACCTTAGGTTTTGAGGCAGGGTTCCTCACTGAACTTGGAGCTCACTAATTCAGCTAGTCTGGCTGACCCGCAAGCCTCAGAGACCCTCCTACCCTCCCAGCCCATTCCAGCTCCAGGGTTAAAGATGAATGTGGCCTTGGGTGGCCTCTTATTACTGCTGGAGATCCGCACTCAGATTCTCAGGTTGGCGTGGCTCATACTCGGGCAAACTGAGCCATCTCCCTGCGCCCTCCCTCCTTGACCTGTGAATATTTACATTTAGTTCTTTCTCTGGACTTATAGGATTGTTGTAGGCTATGGCTATTGGCCGAGGGCGTTGAGAGACCAGCGGCTTAGGTCATCACAGTCAGGTTACTCGTTCTCCGTATATCCTATGCTGTACTCTGTTGACGGCACTAATGCTGTGTCTCTGAAGAAAATTGACCAAATGTTCGGCCCTCCTAGGATGGCGCTCCACTGAGGTAAGCAAACGCAAAGAAACATCAGTAGGCAACAGGTGAGCGGCACAGGATCGGAGTGTACTCCGTGTACCAGGCAATCTTCTGTGTACGTTTGAGGGACGAGGGTTTACTCTGGCTCATGGCTGTCCATCATTGCAGAGAAGGCGTGGCCGAGGAACCTGAGGTCGTGCTGTGTTCAGTGTGATTAAGCTGAGAAATCGAGCAGAATGCTATCGCATTTTTATTCATTTCAGGACCCCAGCCCGCGTAGTGGTGCCCCTCTATATTCAAGGTGGGTTTTCTATGCCTAGATAGAATTTTCTGGAAGACACTCTCTCAGACATGCCCAGAGGTGTGGTTCCGCAGTGACTCCAAACCCAGTCGGTTTGAAAACAGTGGGTAGACCACCATGAAAGATAATTTCAGTAGAGAATACTAGGTAGGGGAAGTGGACAGAGGATAGATATCAGAGGACATGGGTTCTGTTGACATCATTGGCTGGGATGCCTTGCTAGACCCATGGTATTCAGACAAAGACCCGAAGGCTATAAGGAAGTGAGTCAGCTGTGTCTAGCGACAGAGGAAATCAGTGCAAGCCTTGCTTTCTCTGTTCCTTGTAGCGGCAGAACAAGCAGGGCCAGCACCCACGGCCCAATAGAGGAGGAGCAGATGAGACCAGAGAAGCCAAACCCTCACAGGAGCAACAGCCGCCTCAGCACCAGCCTGTGCTCAAAGTGTCATTCATCACTCAAGGGAAAGAGGGCTCCCGCGGGTAATCAGTGATTCTGGTGCTGCGGCAAGAGCTGGACACTTTTGTCCTATTGGAAAGCAAGGATGCTTCACAGCCCTGGACCATATCCAAAAACCCTGTTAGGAGCCAATGGAAAGAGACTCCCTCTGTTCAAAGATGGAATAATTTGAGCATCTGCAATGGATTGAAATAAATCAAATATGTTAAAAATCCCTGAGTTTATAATTATATCGGGGGAAAGAAAACCATCTCATAGGTCACCTTTACAGGTTGCTAGGGAACCAACTCATTTCTCTGAAAACTAGCTTAAAAAGGGAAAGAAACAAGCATTTGTCTTTTCTATATGAGCGGTATTTTGGGGTAGCTAAACTGTTGTTGAGGGAAAGGTCTCCTTTTAGAAACAGTTCAGCTAGCAGATGAAGGAGGAATGGGAGGGGGGACCAGGAGGCCACGATTCTGCCACTGCCATCTCAGTGGATAGGAGAGCTGTCAATAGCAGGCAAGATCACTACAGGCTGATGGTGGCTCTATGCTGGATGGGCCAGGCCCGGCAAGACCTGAACCCACTGGCCAACCTTAACATTGCAAAGGCAAGACAGACAAATAGCACACGCCTCTGAGGGCCTGCACCTGAAGGTCAGCCCACTCCCACCTGAGAAGTACTACCAGGAAAATCAAACCTGACAGATCAAGGCCCTAGACCGATTGGACATTTCAGGCAATCCAGGGCTTAAGGAAATGTGTTGAATGACACCATAGGGATGCAGTCAGCCGAATCTAGAATGCGGAAGCTCAACAGGACAAATGACCCAGTTTCTCCAACAAATAAATTGGAAAGGGAAAGAAAAGAAGGCAGAGAAGCGTGTGATTGAAGAGAGACCCGGGGGACGTGATTAGCCACCCACAGTGTGGGGCTCATGTGTGGATATTAATATAAACAAACTAAAAAAAAATGTACGTCACAAGGGAGATGGCACAGTCAAAGGCATGGCTTACACACACAGACGCCTGGATTCTATCGCCAGCACCCACAGAAAAAGTAGAGTGCAGCCGTGTGGGGTTGTAAGTCCAGCAGTGGGAAGGAGGAGACAGCCTGAGGGTGTGGGTCGGCTACTCATGCCAATCATCAAGCTCCAGGCTCAGTGAAAGACCCTTTCTCAAAAATAAATGTCTTAGTTAAGGTTCTGTGGCCGTGAAGATACACCATGACCATGGCAAGTCCTACAAAGCAAAACATTTCATTGTGGTGGCTTGCTTACAGTTTCGGAGGTTTAGTACAATATCATGACAGTGAGCTTGGTGGCGTGCAGACAGACATAGTGCTGGCTACGTCTTTATGAGAAGACAACAGGAAGCCAACTGTGACACTGGGCGTAGCTTGAGCATAGGAGAACTCAAAGCCCGCCCTCACTTTTCTCATAAAGTGACACACTTCTTCCAACAAGGTCACACCCACTCTAACAAAGCCACACCTCCTAATAGTGTCACTCCCTATGAGCATATGGGGGCCAATTACATTTAAACTACCACACTAAGGTATATAGCAAGTAAGGGAGACGTTTGACATTGATGCCCCCACAGACAGGTATGCATGCACACATGCATGCATGCACGCACACATGCATGCATGCACGCACACATGCATGCATACAAAAAAACTGGGGACATTTTGTGCATTGACAGGAGTGAGTTTGCAGTTTAGGTATGGTAATGAGATTGCAGTTATATTTCTAATGGAGTCCTTGTTTTAGATACATTTTACAATATGTGTGAAAGAAATGAAACAATGTAGGGTGTTCATCTCCAAATGGTCCAACTGAGTGAACAGGGGAACAAAGGGTAAGGACTGGGAGGAACAGGAGAAGCCAGGTTTCCATGGTTGGTAACTATTGAGGTTAGTGACAGCCAGAAACACTATTTTGTATTTCGGATGTATTAGAAATGTTACATTATGTAAAGTTAGAAAAGAGAAACAGCAGTCCGTGGAAGGAGCCAACCACAGGCTGGAATCAGAGAGAAAGTTTTCCTATGATAAATCACATTAATGGTCCCTACCTTCCAGCTTCATGGTTTGACAGGTAGGTCATCTTTCAGCCCCACTTTTCTCTGGGAGCTACTAACTGAAGGTAGACCCTACAAGAACTGTGTCTGGAAAGGTAGTATTTCTTTCCACAGTCAGACGGCTGAAACGCTGGGATTTGCCTTGGAATCTGATTTGTTGACTTGTAGACAGACTCTCCAGGTCTCTCAGCAATGACCAAGTGTTGTGTGACAACACTTTTCCTGGGGAGGCGCTACACACATGTAGTGGACTCACCCCAGGCAGGGAAGCCATGATAGGGAGCCCACAACAGACCGAGATATGGATATCACCTAAATCTGGCTGTGCTGAGTTTTATGGTCTGGTGTCTTCTTTGCAGTTTGACTTGTCTGAGAACAACTCTCAGCAGCTTTATTGCTTACTTTGGGAGGGAGGGTCCTAGTGAATCTGGTCAGTTTCAGGGACTTCCTGAAGCTGTTTTGAGTCACTACCTCCACACTTACAGAGCTTCCCTGCAGTAGGGGATGTTTTAATTGCAGAGGCGACTGTTAGATAAGGACAAGGCACTGGATGAAGCCATGAGACAGACATACAGGGCTTCTGTATCATTCTTCTCCTCTTTTTCCTAGTTCTTCCTGATGGATGCTCTCCCTGCCCACTTCCCCCTTCCCTTCCCCCTCCCCGTCCCTCTCCCACCGCCCTGCCCCAGGAGCAGCTACTTGCTCAGACAGGTAAGCTATGCACTTCAGAGGACTGTAGGATGGCACCTTCTGGATTTGGCACCTAACAGGAGTCTAGTCTTTAGTGCCATCTCTGTGTTTGGACCCCTCTGTCCTCATCAAGGTGAGACTCCGGCGTTAGTCCCTGCTAAGATTAGTGGGAAATGATGGCCTTCAAACATTAGGTTTCCAAACTGATGCTTGTCTAGTGTTTCTAGCACCGTTGTTTTTTAATGGCAGCATTTCTTATATTAGAGTATGCTGACAAGCCACTTGCAGAATTCAGTAATTTAGCAAAATCAAAAGGTAACTTCTGGTCTAGTACAGGGCTTGGGAAGAGCGGGCCTCTGGTCCCTTGTGCTTTTGAGTTCCTTCCAGCCGGCAACTCTCTGAGCACTTGAAGTTTATCGCTGGGTGCAAAGGAAGAAAGAATAGAAACTGTCATCAGCAGAAGGACCTCTGATCAGAGGTGACAGGCATCACTGCTGCCACAGTTCATCTGTGAGGGCAGGAAAGGAGCAGGTGCTATGATGCTAACCAGCTGCCAGTTGGCCTGGGCTGCTCCAAGTGTGGGAACAGCACCGGATTCCATCGGAGGCAACACAACTCTGTCTAGAAGCCCCAACCCCAACAGGAGGAATCCCTGGCCTCTCGGAGAAGCAGGGAGCTGTGGTTTTGATATGAAGTGTCCCCGACAAAGGCTCATATGTTGAGGACAGGTGGTGCTATCTGGGGAGGTTGATGGAGCTTTAGGGGATGAGATGTAGGCGGAGGAAGCAGGGCAGTCTATGAGGATCCTCCGGGAGATTGTCTACCCATCCCCCATTGCTTTTCTGCTCACCACAATGTGAACAGCCTGTTCCACCCTGTGCCCCTGCCATGAAATTCATCCCAGTTGTACAGGGCCAAAGGGCTAAGCAACCACGAACTACAACCTCTGGAAACCCAAGCCCTTCTTCCTTGAATCATTTCTTTCTGGAGTTTTGTTCTGGGCTGGAGGCCTTTCTGGAACTTCTGCAACTGTGTGAAGTTAGAGGCCTTCCTCTCCCACCACGAGGAGTTGTTCTCAGGGTGAGGCCATTTGGAGAGGAAGTGGGCTTATCCTTTTCACTAACCAGAGGCCCAGGGGATTTTAATTCAAGGAAGCAGATCCTCGGGTATGCTCCAAATTTTGGGGAGTGCATAAAATATTTTTTTTTGTCTGTGTACAATTTCCTTGGGAAGGGGGTCCACAATTTAGCACACTTAAAGAATCCAGAAAACATTCTTTCTAAAAACTCATAATGACATTTGCAGTAGTCCGGGCTTTCCCAGAGAAGCAGAGCTGGTAGGGTGTGTGCAGAGGAAGGCAGGTTGGAGGAGGAACTGGCTCACATGGTTAGGGAGACTGGCAAGTCCATGGTTTTCAGGGCATGCCAGCAGGCTGAAGACTCAGGAAGAGTCAATGCTGTGTTGTTCAAATCCAGAGGCCTTCCAGGCTGGGAAACTCCCTCCACTCCAGTGAAGATGGGTCTGAGTTCCTCCCAGGCCTTGGGCACCATTATTAGGGAGGACCAGACATGTGCTTAATTCTACTCCACCAATTTAAATGTTAGTCCCTTCCAGACACCTTCACAGAGACATCAAGAGTAATAGTTGACCGTGCGTTTGCACAGTTCAGCTAAGTTGGTGTAAAAACATGTCTTAGGACCACTCAAGCAAAAAGGTAGAGGTTAGAAACTACCACTCTAAGAAAATGTCACTACATGTGTGTCCCCAGTCCGTCTTCAGGGTTTTCAGGGGCTCTGAGCCAGGTCCTCTTCTAGCTTGCAGGCCCTTGTGACATGCAGATTAAATTAAATCACTTTCTTCCTGCAATTTCCAAGCGTTCCACGCTGAAAGAATTGGAGCAGGACTCCTCAACTCAGCTGTAGGGAACATTAATGTTAAAGCATAATACGTCTCTGGGAGACTTTCGAAATTTACAAACAGTTTGGTAATGCTGCGTACTGGAAACTCTTTACCCACCTTGAACAAACAGTGTAATTGGCGAAGTTCTATTGTGATCATCTCACGGCCTGTGTTCATCTCTGAGAAATTCCCCCGCAGATGAACTCTGCTGACCTCACAGCTTACACCTCTTGCTTTGCAACTCTCTGCAGGGAGGAAACTGCTCTAGGCCCCTGCCTCATTAGCTGAAGGTGTGAGCACACTACCCTGCTGTCATCCAGAGTCAAGTGTAGTTCAGCCAGGAGTCAGCACAGCACACAAGCTCTCCTGTCGGGACTGTCCCCTAACTAACTCGGGTTCCTCTTGCTTTCGCTGCAAGCATTGCACAGGCAAAAGTCAGAAGGAGGCTGGGGAAAACAGCTTCCTCCTTTGTGGCTGTTTCGAGCCTGTCTCTGTTTGTCTTTGACTCCTGCTGTGCCCTAGCTCTTTCCTGGTTTTGTCTCCATCATCCTTTACTTCACATATGCGAAATGCGAATGCGGATGTTTTGGTGCTGAAACTCTTCCCTCCCTTCCTTCGGACAAGCTGATTTTCCTCCACAGTGTCCCCAGTCCATTTCCCATGCTGCACTGCTGCTTCCCTGTCTCAGAAAGAGAGGCCGTTGGGTTGTGTCATTTGGAAAGATCTCAGTGGGCCAGCAATGCTGTGTTGGAATAAGATGAGACTACTCACAAGTCGTGCCCACTGTTTCCTTGAAACAGTAGTGAAATAGGCAAACAGCAGTTGGTCCTCGGGTGCTGGCCTCACACCTGAGCCCTGGGAGAAGTGTGATACTGCTGGTTATAGCAACTGCTTTCTTGTCTGGCCACAAACTTCCCTAGACTTCATGCGAAGGAAGTTAACAGGTTATATTGCGCTATAAAGGAAAATTATGTTATGAACTTTGCGGGTAAATGGATGGAACAAGAAAAGATTGTCTTGAATGAGGTAACCCAGACCCAGAAAGACAGCAGTGCATGCCCTTTCTCATCTGAGGCTTCCAGTTCCAAATCTTCGGATGTGAGCATGTGTCCTGGAGTCACTGAAAAACCCGGAGAGTAACAAGGGACCCTGGCCGGGGCAGTGGGACTGGGGAGCCACAGGGAGGAGACCAGCAGGGTACAGTGACCTGATGAGGGATATGGGACACAAAGGTGGGCTCTAATTAGGGGCGGGAGTGGGATAAATACAGAAGGAAGGAAGAGACTGTCTGAAAATGTCATAAGGAAGTGTACTATTAACTATCTTTTAAAAGCCTTTAGTACATGCAATTCAATGTATAAATATACATATATAGTTTAAATAAACTTTTGTCATCTGGGCTGACAATGCTTCCTCTAAGAGCCCATCTAACAAAAATTCCAACACTAGGCGTGAGAAGCCTTCTTTTGTGGCGTTAGTTGGGGCTATTCAAGAGATTTCCCCCCAAATTACAAGCTATTGCTGTTGCCCTTGATTGAACCCAGAGGTGGGAGGTAAGTCCCTGTTGCTAACGACACCATGTCCTGCAGACATCCAGAGGTCCTTGTGATGGAACTGACTTAAAGACTCTTCCCTGGGCTGGAGAGATGGCTCAGTGGTTAAGAGCATTGTCTGCTCTTCCAAAGCTCCTGAGTTCAATTCCCAGCAACCACGTGGTGGCTCACAACCATCTGTAATGAGGTCTGGTGCCCTCTTCTGGCCTGCAGGCATGCACACAGACAGAATATTGTATACATAATAAATAAACAAATATTTAAAAAAAAACAAAAAAGACTCTTCCCTGAGGACTAGCTTTTATGATACCAGAAAATGCCAAGCAAGCTTCCAGATGAGAGAAGCAACCAATAGGCTATGATGCCTCTGAGTCCTATCAATGGCAGAATAACCCAAGAGGGAGGTAGTGGCATGCATACCTTGGGGGTAACCAACAGCTCTCGAATTATATAGACTTAAGGCCTGCTCAATGAGAGGGAAACCATGTCTAGTACTGGGAACTAGCCAATCACCTGGGGCTAGTGAAGTCATGGATCTTGGAGGAGAACCTGCAATGACCACTTTACTAAACCAGCATAATCGCTGATGTGGGATTCCCCTCTATGCTCTATGTTTAATTAACATTGGTTAATAAAGAAGCTGCTTCGGCCTATGACAGGGCAGAATATAGCCAGGTTGGAAGAGATATATAGAGTAGGCAGAGTCAAGGAGA